>NW_028277124.1:3997500-4312500 GCF_059951505.1 Python bivittatus | reverse complement strand
TACTCAAAGGAGAACAAAAGAGAGAAAAAGGTAGGCTCAGCTAGGAGTAACAGGTGAATATTTGCAAAATAAAGAGATGTAGTTAATTTAATACTTGCTTGAATCTCTTCTACTAAAATCAGCAGAACTTAAATGCACTTAATGTTGTGGAGTTGGATCACATATATGCACATCCTGAAAAAGTATACATAAGACTTTGTATGGAATATTCTTTGCATCCTATGATCAGGTCAAAAATATCAATTTCAATGAGAGAGGGAAAAAAATACCAAAAAAGGAGTTTCTTCATACACAAACTTTTCAGAATGGGGTGACTTAAAAATGAAGAAATCCCCACTCAGTAGGTTTGTGCATAGTCAATAGTATGGCACTACCAACAGAATCAACACACCCATCAGCCCTCCCCATGAATTTCAGCTGGTCACCTCTATACCTACAGCTTATGAAGCAGTTCCTATATTGCATGATAACTTAATATATTCTGTATTGTATTAAAATGTAATATATATATATATATATATATATATATATATATATATATATATATATGGTAAATAGAAACTGAAAAAATATTTGACACCTCCACTAGGAGTATGAAGTCCACTCATCTTAAAGTGGCCAAGTTTGGACAACACTGTCCTAATGTGCCACTGGCTAGTAGATGTTCTAAAACTTGGAAAAATTTCTCTGTCCATTAATTGTTTTATTCAGGTTCCTTTAATTCAAAAAACCTAGCATGCTGTAGATACAGCAAAGCACCAACCCCAAACAACTGGTATTTCCATCTTATCCATCCTGCATAAGCCTCATAGACATTCTTAGAAAATAAACTCTGCTGTAAAGGTGTTTTTTGCCTGGTCACACTTACCATGGTAACCATTTTGTGAGAGATCCTGCAATATGCTCTTAGGCCTCCTAATGCAGTGTTGTCCAAACTTGGCCACTTTAAGATGAGTGGACTTCAACTCCCAGAATTCCCCAGCATGGCTGGCTGGGGAATTCTGGGAGTTGAAGTCCACTCATCTTAAAGTGGCCAAGTTTGGACAACACTGTCCTAATGTGCCACTGGCTCAAAATGGTTGGAGGCGTCTAAATTAAAACATGGGTCTGTTTAAGAACCAACACTCTGAGGAACTTTAGGAAGAATTAGTATATAAATAAATCATCACCCCCAGCACCACCATATTCCATCCATGTAGCATCCTGGAAATCAGTTCATCTCCCAACTCTTTTGAAAAGAAATATGGCAGCTTCCAGAAGACTGCAAGAGAACTGAAGGTTTTTTTGTTCTGACAGCTGCCTCAGTAAGCTCTGCTTTGCTTGTCTGGCTCTATTGCTTAAAATGAGCGCAGAGCAAAAAATCTCTTAGAGCAACCAAGAATAGAACAGGATTAATTTTAAGGCCAACTTCCTCTTATCACTTAAGATACAAACCAAGTATTTCTATGCTTTTCATCACAATGCCTGGGGTACTGCATTTTAGCATCTGTCTTACTCGTCAAGCAAAGGCACGTATGTAGTGAGCTTTGACCATTTTACAATCCACATTTTTGTTGGTGCTTTTGATTAAAATTTAATAAAAAGGTTTCAGTGAGGCAAAGACTTGTCAAGAGCAGGTGAGGAAAGATCAACATTGACTCAGTCCAAATTTAATCCAGTCCCTTCCCAATCACCACTCCTTCTCATGTTCCTCATTCATGCCAAAGGCCAGGCTATGCCATCAAGTCCTGAAGGAAAACAGGCCTTACAACACTCAATAAGATAGAGGAGAGAAGAGGGGAGAATGACTCCATTTGCAGAACCTGAATGGATTAAAAACTTTACATCCCTCTGCCACTTACTGCTTACCTATATAGGCCAGGGCCTTTTCTTGGAAAGTTAAATAAATAAATAAATAAATAAATAAATAAATAAATAAATAAATATCTTTAGAATTATGCCTCTTGTTGGAAAGAAGAAGGGGGAAAATGAGCACGAGTGGTTAGAACAAACCATTTTCAAGCAGCTCTAAAGAAGGATGACTGTTTTGTCTAAAAAAACTCTTTTTTCCTCTAGTGGAAAGACTGCAGTTTGTAACCTCAGAACAATAGTATGAAATTGGGGAGGACAGGAAAATCTACCATACTGTATGTACAACATAAATAAGTTTTAATAAATTCTATAATTAGTACATTTAGCTATGCTGAATATTTTAAATTTGGAATCTGACTTCATTTCCTTTTCTCTTTCCGAGATAGTTTCCAAGTACTCTTGTTTCAACTACAGCAAAATTGAATTTTGGCTTGTTGAATTATTGAGACAATAAGTCTGCACACAGTAAGCAATTATGAGGATTATTCAACTTAAATGTTATTGAAACATTCTGAATGTTTGAACAAATCTGAACATCTATGTCTTGAGGCCATTGCTGTTTCTAAAATTTGTATTTATTAATGACCCTGGAAGATTAACTCATGTTTTTAAGCCTGCAACTTTTTATAAGAAATCACATGAAGTTTATGAAATAATATTAATTCTTTACACAGTCTTTGGAGGTTTTTTTAATTAATTATTTGATATGTACACCTTTCATTTCAGGCAACTAGCATGTTTTTTAAAAAAAATATGAATTCAAATTAATATTGAAATTAATTAATAATTAAAAGGTGAAAGTATTTTGTAACTGCTGAAAGAATGGCAGCCAAAAGCAGGTCCTGAGGGAGTGCATTGCAACAGTATACTCAGGTATACTACTAGCCTCTGACAGTGGGAGACCTTTCTGAAGATTGTAATGTCCAAACAGTTTCATAATGGGAGAGTCAGTGCCTCAGATAATCAGGGCTAAAGCATCCCTTAAATTGTCCTGTAAGTAATAGGAAACTAGTGCATATATTTCAGTGCAAAAATCATATGAATCCTATTCCTTGTCCCTGTTAGCATCTGCATCTGGTTTCCTGTTATCAAGAGCCTGGATTTTGTCTGGATTTAATTTCAGGTTGTTCTTCTTCAGCTTCTTGTTCAACAAAGGCAACATTCAAGCCTTCAAGGGTAGTGATTGGAATTGAATAATAAGGAACAGTAGTTCTGGGTGTCATCAGCATACTCATGTTAAAGACCTCTCACAGTGGTTACATCTCCATGTCACTTTCTGGATACAGTGGAAGAAAGATCAAAACCACTGCAAACAGGTGCCGCAAAGGCTAAGCCTGCCAGATGATCTAGCACAGTGTTTCTCAACCTTGGGAACTTTAAGATGTGTGGACTTCCCAAGGTTGAGAAACCCTGATCTAGCAGGATATCATAGTCACTGTTACTGAAAACTACTGAAAGGATCAGCAGACCTAGTAGGGGCACATTTGAATGAGCCTGTATTTCTTGTTTGCAAAAATAGTGGTAGTTTGTCTTTTAAAAATATGAAATTAGATTAAAGAAATCTCTTTTAGCCTTAAAATATGTTTCATATAATACAAATGTCCATTTTATGTATACTGGCAACCAAGCAATGGTTGGTTATGACTGCCTTGCTGTTGGAATGAACTTCAGGAGTGAAAACATTAACTCATTTGATTTGGGTTTATCTTACTAGGGTTGTATTTCAGTCTGAAATTCATATGATTACCATGGTGATTTTGGAGTAATTACTGCTTGTCAAAAGGACACATACCTATATAGTTAACAGTTAATTTGGGTCATATTGCTGTTAATATTATGGGATTTTGTTTGTTTGTTTGAATCATTGTCTGAAAACAGAGTAGAGAATTTGGGGAGAAGGACAGAATTTCTTCTCGGCCCTATGGCTTCACTCAAAACTTTAAACATCTCAACTTTCAGTTCAGAAATTTTGCAGATGAGTCAAAAGTTTGGGTTACAGTATGGAGAATAAGATCTGGGTTGCTAAGTATTCACAATGATCAGTATTGGCAATATCCTTTACTGGGGAGATGATTTCTAACTTAACCAACATGACCAACTGTTAGTCAGAAAACTCAGGCAACAGGCTACTGTATCATAAGAAACATAACCAAAGGCTTGGTGTGCATTGGTTATGTTCTGACTGAAGCATTGTGGAAAATGTTCTGAATAAAAATTTTATAGCTAAATAATCTGGAGTCTGATGAAGAAACAAAATATTGCATTTTTGAGAATCTACTGCAGTGCGATAGACATAAGGAGAATGACGTGAAATATAAGGCAAGTATTACACAAAATTGTTAGGAATCAGATGTGAGCTTTACTTAAAACTTGCTGTTCTTTCAGTTTCTTTTCAGTGCATGAGAGAGGTAAGCTGACAAATGGAATTGCTTGTGTCTCAGATCAGTGAAGGAACTCTCATACAACATTTGATATATGAAAGAGCAAACACTAAAGAAACATTAATGATATATCATCATCAACATCATCATTGTTATTACTAAATTTGTTATAGCTGCCTACTCTGGTAGACTGAGGGTGACTTACAAAATCCAAAGACTATAAAAACAATTAAACACATACAGCAGTAAAGACAGCCCAGACTAAAACAGCCATCATAATAACAAAGAATGACAAGAGTCTCACAACACATTAACCCCAAGCCTGAGACCAAAGCCAGGTCTTGAGGGCTTTTTGGAACCCCAGGAGAGTGGGCACCATAGATATATGTGGGGGGGGGTTGCTGTTTCAGAGAGCGGGGGCTGTGACAGAGAAGGCACACTTCCTTGGTCCTGAAAGATTACAACATTTAATAGAGGGGACCTGTTGCAATGTACTGGGCAGGCTGAAATCATTGGAGATAGGCAGTCCTTCCAGTATCCAGGCCTTATGCCATAAAGGGCTTTTATAGGTGGCAACCAGCATCTTGAATTGTACCTGAAGCCTACTGGAAACCAATCAGCTCATGTAGCAGCGGTGACTCATGGGCATAGTGAGAAGCACCTGTTACTGCTCACTGCATTTTGTACCAGCTGTAGCCTCCAGGTGGTCCTTAAGGGCAGCCCCATGTAGAGCAAATTGCAATAATCCAATCGTGAGGTGACCAGGGTGTGAGTAACTGTCTGTAGAGGCTCCTGGTCAGGAAAAGGGTGCAACTGGTGCACAAAATGAACTTGTGCAAAAGTCCTCCTGGCCATATTTAATAATAATAATAATAATAATAATAATAATAATAATAATAATAATAATAAATTCCTTGAGAATAAGAGGGAGTGTGTTTTGTTAAACATGGCCACAAAAACACATAAATAGATAAATAATATACTCCCCACCACCACCACTGATGCCATTGAAAACAACATATTCTAAATAAATTATGACTGAGATTGATTGGGGTTATAAGACATTCCCATCTAGAGCCACCTTCTTTAATGTAGACTTTCTTCATCCCTGATCTTCCCAATGGTGTAAGTACACTGGCCATGATAGCTCTTACTGGTAGGAATTTTATGTTTATATTATTTTTCAGGTGATATTAAGGGCAAAGATCTCCCCAAGCTGATATCTACAGTAAGATAAATTGCAGCACAATAATAGCCTACAATATTTGGTGGGACTCAGGTTGGTTTGAGAAAAGCTAGACTACAGCAACCTTGTATTTTTCTTAGTATGAAAAAATAATTATCCCTCTTTCTTGTTTTAATGAGCTCACTTTGAGAGAAGAATTGAACTTGCCCAGTTGCAGTTTATATTTGTTTCCAAATGATTGTTCTGTTTTGGAAGGGGAGTTCTATTCATATAAGAATAAACATTCTATGGCAGAGGAATAATGCCTTAAAGTTTTTCATATAAAAGAAAATTGTTGGGTATGGAAGAGAGAAGATGTACTGAGCTAGAAACATCACATTTATATCAAGAAATACCACTAATTTAACGAACATAAACAGCCACATGCACACACATAAATAATATTTTCACATTTTGGGATGGGTCTTTGCACATTGGGAATCAATGGTGGCTGAATTAGGCCACATGAATTGTCTTGCCCTGATTCGACCCTTTTGAATGGACAGTAGCCATTGGTGCTGCCTGTTCTCTGCTTAGTGTTCTTCCCTGACTGTTGCCCTTCACTGATAGCTTTCTTGAACCTGGATACAGTAGCTGCGCTGCCTATAGACTCCTCTTGATCCTAGGAATGCCAAATTCTGCCCCTCTCCAAGCCATCGCTCAAACAGGAAAAAGCATTCTCGGGTCTCAGCATCCTGAAGGCTGGAGGGGAAGTTAGCTGGGGCTCAAGAAATGTTGCTAAAAGAAAACTGTACACTGCATGATATGTAATAGAGTAGTAGTAGAAGAGCAAAACTGAGCTCTAACAGCCAATCCATTAACCAGCAGTCATTATAATTTGTCATATATGCTTCACCTAACATCAGCTACAAGACAAAAAGCTTTCAACTCAGTTATCAATCTACGTGGATTTGTTAGGTCAACTTCCATTTAACCCACTGTTCTGGTTCATGGAGTTCTGGTAAAATATGGCAGGACCACTCAAACTGAGCTGCTGTTCTTTGGTTTTTGTTTTAATTCTTTCAATGTAAGACTATGCTTTCCTATAAGCGCATCCTCCCACCCCCCTGCCTCCTTAGGCTAGGATTGTTTTCTTCAACTTCCCATATTTTTGTTTTAAATTCATCCTCAAAGAAAATAATTGTATGTGTATCTGCATGTGTGTGTGTGCACACACTTTCATGAAATCTATTAAATGCATTTGATTTTAGAATAAAGAAATCAATGATTCTTTTTAATTTTTATTTGGTAAAATAGATATTTGGGGCAAATTTTTCAATATACTATATTTCTATTCATCAAGCAGAATCAAAACTGTGTAACACTGCATATAGTAAGGTCACATTGAATTTTTTTTTTTAAGCAACCCTCCCCCATCATCTCTAAGGTGCTATGTATTTCCTAATTGGGAAAACCATTATGTTAGCACTTACTCTAAGTGCACCCATAGAAAATTACATTTCCAGATTGAGGTGTGATTCATACCTCTATTCAGCATTTTTATGATGGCCTCTTATTTATGAAAACATATGGATGCAGACATAATAAGCATTTTTCAGTACATATTGTTGACTTTGCTTATTGCTGGCTAAATCTTTTCTAAGAGAAATAGGGAGATTGCAATAACAGTATTTCTTGAAATAATACCATTTGAAATGACAGCCTGCTAAATATCTGATCAGAGAGATGGCACATTATTCTCATTCAATCTTCTCTCAAATGAATATTCTCATCTCCTTTTCCTCATCAGCGTCAACCCTGGTTTAGTTTTAATTCTGCACTAATTCTAACCATGGCTAAATTAAACATAGTAGCTATATTTACCTGCATATATGGTCCAAGCTGGTTCCAGGTTAGTGAGATAGCACCTGAAATAAAGATAAACCAGTTGTAAAATGATAACTGGATGGTTGGAAATTTACACTTATATACAAATTTTGAGCTCAGAACTACATTTCATAATTCAGAGAGCTGAAGAGTTTGAAGAATATGTTCTACTTTGCATATTATTCATGGAAATGCAAATCAGGTCAGTTCACTTGAAAATCTAAGCAAAACAAAAGTATCTGGCATTTCTACTGATAAGTAAATCATTCTAGGAATAATTTTAACAACAACAACAACACTTTAGATATATGCAGTACTTTGGAGAATACTGAATTTTTTGTAAGGTAAATAGGTATAATTTTCCTCATTTTGCAGTTATGTATGTTGGGTAAGGTGAAAGTGATTGGTTTGTCTAAGGTAACCTAGTGAATAAAAAGCAATGATGCAATATAAACCATGGAGGTCTGATTTGGTTCACTCTCTTTTAAACAAAGTCCTGGATAAAGCAAGTTACCAGGACTTTTTCACTCAGGTTCCAGGCCAGGATACAGAACTGAGACTACACTGATTGTTGTTGTGGATGATTTGTAGTGATGCTGGGAAATGAGGAGTATGACTCTCCTGGTCCTGCTAGATCTCTTAGTACCAACAATATTGATATCATTACCATCAATCAGCACCATCAGTCATGATATCATCCTAAGGGATAATCCATGAGGGTTAGGAGTTGGGGAACTATTTGGCAGTGGTTCTACTTCCTAAGGAGATGGTTCCAGTTGGGGGGAGAGTTCAAGGCCTTGGGCTTTATATTGTATGGTATAACAAGGCTCAATTGTCTCACCCTTCGAATTCAATATCCACATGAAGCCATTGGGAAAGGTCATCCATCAGGATACTGTAGGATCATATAGAGGTTACCTATGTATATCTTGACCCTTGACCAAACAGGAGATGCAGTTGAGATACTGACCCAGTGTCTACAGGCTGTAGAATTTGGATGGAGAGAAGTAGGCTTAGACTTAATTCCAGCAAAACAATATACTGTAGGTATGGAAGCCAACTGACTCCAATAATAGTTTATCTTTGGCCCTGGAGAAGGTCATGCTCCCCCATGCAGAGGTATTCTACAATCTTGGGTTCCTCTTAGACAAATGGTTTCTCCTCAAAGAGCAAGTAGAAAATATGATCCGGAAGTCCTTTGCATAGCTTCAGCTAATATACTAATTATAGCTACTCTTGATCAGGAGGCTTGTCAGACATGTCTTTGTCATCTCTTAGTTGGACTATTGCAACTATTTGGGTCTACCCTTGAAGACCACCTGGAAGTGACAGCTGATCCAGAATGCAGCGGCTCACATGGTTACAGGTGCTATGTAATTTGCCCCTGTGAAACTTGTACTATAAAAGCCATGCTGGCTTCCAGGTCCAATTCAAGGTGCCCGCTGTCATGTCTAAAACCATACATGGCTTAGGACCTGGTTATCTATGAGACTTTCTGCTCTGAGTGGAATCTGCCCATCTGTTAAGATGTAGGACAGAAGATGTGTTCTGGGTCCATATCACTAGAGAGTGCGATTATCAGAGACTGCAGGGATGGGCTCTCTTCATTCTCCTCTGGAATGGCATAACACCAGAGATTAGAATGGTTCCATTCTGCTAGCAATCTGAAAGCAATTAAAACTTGGCTTTTCCAGAGGGCCTTTTGGGATCATGGGCATTCTGGTTGCTCTGGATTATGTGCATCTGTGGTGAATAGAAAACTTGTTTCAGTGTTCCAGATATTGTTATTGTATTGTGCTTTAATCTTAATAATATATGAACCAAGTATTAAGCTACTCAGTCTTATTTGACTGGAACAGCATAACAAGTAAATATAATTATGCTAACTGGTTCTTCATCTGAATGATTTCTACTTTTCTACCTTCAGAAGGAGGTTTAATTGTATGAACTGCAGGGTGGGGTGGGAAAAAATTAGTAGACACAGCAAATCAGACTAAATGAAACCATGGCCATTACTTCACTTCATCCTTCTGTGTGCTATATCTTCAAAAGGATGTCAGGACAAATAATACATCTCCAATCAATGATGGGAGTCTCACCTGCCCTTTTGCCACAAACGTTAATAGGAATTACCTTGAGATTCCAAAAACCAAGTGTCATATGTCAGTCACCTTTATTTATTATGTATGTGTCCTCCTTTCCCCTAAATGAAATACTGAGCCACTGGCAGCTTTAAGGCTAATAGATCATATCTCTACAGGCTTACAAACAGAGAACCCCATATATCAAATAATGGAAAGCAGAGAGGGAAGAATTCTAAGTTCCCAAAGGAACATGTTGGCCTTAAGCTATTGAGGTTGTTCACTTTAAATAATGCACACGTAAGAGACTGATGCATGAATGATAGAAAATGACACAAAATCACCTGCACTAGGGTAGAGGTTTTCATGCACATTGGTAGGCTGTGATAATATTACTCTCCCTAAATTGAAGGACATACCTCTGGATGCACAAATTTGTAAAATGCTTTTAACAAGGCTGGATCCTATATGCTCTTACTTATGAGTAAGATCCACTGATTGTTCATGGGATTGACTTCCAGGGAAAATCTTTTTTAAAAAAGATTGGCAGATATAACAGCAGTCCCTAATCCATTTATATCAGGTATGTGGGGAAAAGAAATAGAATATAGGTTCTGACTTAATAAAGAACTAAATTAATACTGGAATAAATTTAGATTAAAGGATTAGGAACTTCCTTCCCCCAAGGACTATGCAATGAGCTGGGTACTATTCATTATTTCAATGGGTAGGAACAGTTGGTACAGTTTAAGAGAGTGATGGGTGGGGGATAGATCTAAAGTAAAAAAAAGAAAAACGCTCTGCTTTTCTTTTCCTGCTAACTCTCTCTCTGCTCCTGCTCCCTTTCCCTCTGTGTTCAGCCAGCTGCTGTGGGAGAGAGGGCTCATATCTACCAGAGGTGTGACTTAATCGCTTGCAGTGCGCTTTCATAAGGGCATGGGTTGCAATTTGCCTGCCTCTAAATCAACACTTTGCTTGTCTGATACTAGTAGTAATTTATGGATAATAGTAAATGTATTGATAATAGTAAATTCAGTATAGAAATTAGTGGAGAAAATTTACATCCATGAAAAGGGTTGAGTGTAACCATCTGATGACCTCAAGAGTTCCTTTCATTCTGAATCCTGGTGAATGTACAGATAAATGGAGGCTTTCAGAGTGAAAATGATTTAAACTGGTATATGATCTATTGAGGCTATATTCTTCTGAAACAGAATATTAAGTTAAATGAAGTAGCATGAACATATGAAGTGTGGTAGAAGATGTATTGGTGTATGTGGCTTATTGGCTTTATTAGATTTATGCACAGCTTAAGGAAACAAAGCAAAGCTCAGTTCCAACATGATAAATAAGAGAATGCTTAAAAGTAACCTGGAGCCAGGGAAGCCCCCTCCATTCTGTAAATGTACAGAGCTAAATATCACAAAACCCTTAAGCAATTAGCTTAAGAACCTATCCCTGTTGGTGCTGAGAAACTTCTCTGGTAAAGGCTTGAGTTGCTTTTATCCAAGCTGTCCCTTCTGCCAAAGATTAATAAGCTTCCAAGGAGATGACAGGCAGCAGAACCACTAGAATGTGAGGTCTGAATGTTGACAATTTCATGTTCAAAAGAGGAATATTTGTAAACAGCTCACAACATTTCTTCAGGGGATGCTACATTTTGCTTTCTAAAGGAAGCTACTCTATACATGGGCATGATAAGAAGCCCGTTTAAAAGGACAGCTGAGATTTATGATATCTAAGATTCTTCTCTGGCCTAGGTTAACACCTGAGCCAGAAAAGGACCCCAAGTTTCCCTCTGAATTTCTCACTATTCCCATCTGATCCCTCAAACAGCTTTCCTAACTCTCAAAACATCCTCTTTTCATAGCTTAAAGCTTACTGGGCCAAAGAAACAATGGTAGCACACACAGAACGGGAGCAAGTAGAGAATAAGGAGGGGCAAAGTGGGTAAACAATCTGTCTCTCTTTGGCTTCATATTCCATTGGTGTTTTCACAGTCCAGGGAGGTTAGGCTTTTAGGGGGAAAGTGTTTGGGAAATCCAGGAGAGGAGTGCATTTATTTTCTAAGGGACAGCTTTGCTTAGGAAATGAATTATTTTCTATTTCTTTTTAACCTGGTTTAACATTTCTGGATCAAGAGGAGGCCAGTGGGAGAAAGCTCAGCCATTTACCTTCACAATACATCTTCTGTTATAATTGAAATACTTGCTGCTCTGATGTATTTGGGGCTTTATGGAACTTTGCTAAGTTTGATTGTTCCAGATAAACCTGGTTATACACTGGAGAAAAGGAAACTTCTGGACTGTACATTCATTGTCAATAAGGGAAAGGAAAATATCTTCAAAATTATATTTACCCACTAGCACTGTATAATGAATCATTACACAATCAGAAGCATTTTATGACATGCCTAATAAACTGTCTCTCTTCTCCCAATCCTTTCTAGGGTGTTACAGCTTTTTCATATGCATGCAGGGAGGAGGCAGATGCTAGAATAACAGCATTCCTGTCAGACACCCATTGTATGTTTCTGGACCTGGCTTGTCAGGCTGCATGCTTGCCAGCACTGATACATCAAAGGGTCAGGTCAATAATGCTCTAACTTAAAGTAAGCAGGGCAGGTTCAAATAGCTTTGCAGAGAATTCTGCATTCAGAAGTCCTGGAAAACTGAAGTAAATTCAGTGGCAGGCCAATTGATTTTCTGACTCTAACTTAGGCAGCTGTTTATTTACTTGTTCTGGAAGAACCTTGTATTACATTCAAAATAGGAGAGGAAAGAAAAGTAAATGTGGTCCTAGCCTGCCAAGATGTTCTTCTGCTGGATTGAATGGCTATCTTTGCTAAAGTTGTGCTTCTCTGAGCAGAGGTTAATGTGCAAGAGAATATCCTGATGGATTGAGGGGCCCTTATGAACTCACCCCATAACAACAGAGCTGTAATGAAGCCTTGCTACCAGCATTAGCAACTGAAAGCCTTCTGAGATATTGTGCCAAACTATTGAGGGACAAGGCAGAGACTGGTATCTGGCAATAGGCCTTGAAAGCAGTCCACTTTAAATGGTGGGGTGAGGATCTGCACCCCACTGCTCACTTAGTTATCAAAATGGCCCTTCAAGGCTACTATTATTGCTGGCATCAGCAGGGTATGCTTAACATATATCTGTCTGATGCCAGACCTAAAAAAATTATAACATAAAGCTAGTCAAAAGTGGTGGGAGCTATGCTAACAAATGAACATTCCATAACCTTTGAACAGAAAGTTAAGCATGAACTTAAACTTCATCTACTAACAATGATGGAATCTAATAAATCAATTGTGCAGAATAAATATGAGTGACATCATCAGTGACATAGTAGCTAATAGTAAAATCAGTGACTCACCAATAAAGCAAGACTCATCATAGCACTTTCAAATTAGCCCAATGCAGTCTCAAAGAAGGCTTTATTATGCATCAAAAAACAGTAATGGGGCTTCCTAGGAGAAAGAGTCTGTATTATTGAGAGAGCCTGATCTATGTAGCTATCAGCCTAGTTCTGAACATGTAGGGTTAAGCCCCACCACCTCTGTATGACTGTTATCTACTTGCAGACATGGCTGGGCCATTATATGACTTTTGAATAGAATTATTTGACTTCTGTGTAAGATTATTTAAGTACTTAATTATTTCATTTACAGGGATTATTTTTCTTCTCCCTTTTCTTTTCCTCTCTTCCTTCTTCTCCATCTCACCCTTTTATATTTTTTTCTTGGCAAAAGTTAGATTTCAGGCCTCCAAACTGATGGAAAAGCTGAAGTTCCTGGTATACATTTAAAAAAAAAAAAGCTGTCATATCTCAAACAGGGTCTTATAAGTTGATACTGATTTATTTAATTGCTGATCAAACTCATAAAGCCAGTCGTATTTTGGTCAGTCTTGTAATCTGAGATTTTATGAGCTGGCCTAGAGGATGCACTGGGAAAGGGATAAAAAGTCATGTTAGAAGTAAACAAACAAACAAACAAACCCTAACCATTTGTGATATAGTTAAAGTAACCTACTATCTTATTTTACACCAAACATGGCACATGCTCATCAATCATTCAAATGTCATGTCTGTTTTCACTCACTTTTAAAAAGTAATTATATAAATTTGTGAAGGAAAAATCTGTTCACAGCTATTAACTATCCTAGATGGTAGCAGGGGTTGGGCATCTGGCATTTGGGGTGTTGTTAATCTACAACTCTGATTACCTGTTACAATTGGCCATTGTGACCAGAGTTTTTGAAAGCTGGAGTCCAATAAGTTGTGGATGCCTCCACAGGAGATGTATGGGTATGGAAACACTATACATTGAATATACATTAGAAACAGACAACATATATACAGACATTATATATTTTTCAGTAGAAGGTCCAATGTTCACTCCTTAGCATCCCCAGAATGACTGGAAAAACTCCCGTTTGAAATTCATGAGAGTTTCTGCTAGCCAGAACCAACAATGAAGGGCTTCTAAAAACAGTTTCCCCTATTCCTAATTTTCAGATACATCTAACTAGTCATTCTTGGAAACAATATGTTGAGCTAGATGGGTATAGCCAGACATTCTTAAGCAGCTGTCCCCTCAAGAAATGACAGGACCAAATGCAAACGTTTTGTAGGAGTGCATTAAGGCATCCAAAATCAGACTTCAAAGCAGATTTATTGTTTTAAAATACCCAAGATCAATAGGGCAAGCATTGTTCTTTTGAAATGAGAATGATAAATGTTCATCTTTTCTCAGATCAAATCCAGACAACTCACAGTGTGACTCTGTTTCTACAAATCCAAGCACTGTAGATTTACCAGGTTGCTATTCCCAGGGCAAATCCCCATTTGTCCTTCTTTCTTCACACATTTTCTTTGTTACAAGAACAATCAGAAATCACTTTTCCTCTTCTCTCTCATGGCTTCTTGCTAAGATCAGCATCATTTCAAAGTCCAAATATCTATTATCATCCAGTAGTTTCCCAGTGTTTATTGTATCTTATCCAGCAAAAATAATGATGCCACCTCACTAAGAAACTGGTGGTGAGTTTTCCTATTTACCAAAAACTGCTAAAGAACTGTAGATTATAGCAAATAAAAGAAATCTGTCTATCACAATATCAAAGTGTGTGTGTTTACAGAAAAAGAAAGAAGGAGAGTTTCTAAAGAATGTAAGCAAGACAAATAGGCTTGATTTTTTGCCTCACTGTCAGTAGCACTCTGCGGTTATTAGAAGCACTCCTTTTATGCGCCGTAAGCAGAACAATAGTGTAGAAGGAATGATTAAATACCAGCTCTCTGAGAAATAGACATCTCATTGTGGCAGACCCAGGCTCACCACTGGGTGGTTTTGATAAAGGCAATATGAGTTGATAACTGATACAGTTTGCCAGGGAAGTCATCTGGGGATGCTGACAGCTACTATAGTTTAATAAAATCATTAGAATGTAAATGTTTTTATTGCAAAATAAAGAGCCTCCAGCAAAGTTGACATTATCGGAGCTCCCTCCGCTGAATGAAAGCACCGATTAGCATTCAAATGATATAATGATAGTCTGGTTATCTTTATTAAAATTTTTCAAATCGAGTCTTCATTTTGCATGATTGAGTTTTAAACAAATGCAATATCCAATAGTCTGGTAAGCTAGTTGGGACACTCTTGAAGTAATTAAAGCAAGCCTTTTATTTTATTTTATTTTATTTAGAAAAAAACCCCATGCATTTCATAAGCTGTGGATTGGATTTGGTATTTTTAATGTGACAATATCTTGTTAGCTTTGCATAAGAACAGAGATGTCAGATCATAATTATAGAAAGTTTACAACTATTCAACATATGTTTCATGGTGCTGAATTCAATTTTCTGAAATGTAACAATATGAGTCAGTTAGTGAAATAGAATCAAAGGATGTCTTGATGGTCTCTCTTAATTTCACAGTCGATTCTCTTAGCCCATAATTGATAGTAAAATAATATATTTGCTTCCATGAGGAACGTGCTGCATTTCCCCTGATGTTTCATTGATACACAGAAGATCACTGCTCATTGACAGTGGAAAAGAAATAGAAACATTTTTTCAGTCTTCTGGGCCACCAGGACCCTGGGATGGTAAGCAAGTCTCAACCTAATTTCATACCCCATCCCACCCTCCTGGTCTAATGTCAAAAGCTATCTGCAAGAGATGAGTTTAAATGATTGGTGGGAATGATCCATGCTACTGCTTGGGAAAGGCAAAGAGAATAACAAAAGAAAATAGCAATAACTGAAAGAGAATGAAGGGGGCAGGGGAGGGGGGACAAGGAACAACAGCAACAAGAAGAACTTGGAATCAGTTTCAGGATACTGACCTTCCATACTTACCAGATAACTGAGCAATATCTTGGGCTATCTCTACCTTTAGCAATGGAAAATGGCATTGAAAATTGCCTTTTCCAAGTCATGGCCTTATTTTGGTCAATGGACTGTTTGTGAGGAAGAACTGAAAAGGAAACCAGACATTTAAAAGGTCAATAGATGATAAATAAAAATACTTAAGGAAAGTGAAGCCTACCATAAAAGGTTATCAGCTAGTCATAACAGTCTTCCAAGATATACCATAAAATTTCTCTTCCATCATAGTTTCCTGTTCATTCTCCCACTAGTCAACCAGCATTCTATTCTATCTGGCTGCAACTGGAGAACCATAGAGTTTTCTTTTCCTAAAGGCTTTTGCAGGAGAAGGGGGATGTTACTTCTGCAAACTCTGAATTTCTTCCAAAGCTACAAATATTTCCCTTTTGTCTATGAATGGTACTTGTTTGGCTATATAAAAAGAATTAATATCTCTGTATCTGTCAGCCCTATAAAGTAGACCACATCAGGAAGATTAGAACTTCACTTTATTGAGCTGGGCTATAGTAACAGAACCTTGTGAGCCTGTCTGTGTTTTCTCTTCCCTCATACCCCAGGGAGTTTGGGGGAACTAGTATCAGTCTCTTTCTAATACATTACCACTTTCCTGGGCTTAATGATACTTATGTGCCTGTTATTGTCTTAAAGGCTTCTGATTGGTTTCTCCAATCAGAAAATTGCAAGTTGGAATGTAAAAAGCATCAGTGGTAAGTAGCATGAATGAATAAAACAAAAGAAACAAAATTTTGAAATTTTGAAATTAAGAAAAAGAGTCAGGATCTGAATGAAAGTGACCAGATCTTGTATAATAAGTACATACATGCAGGGAAGTGAAACAGCATGAATGAAAGGACTAAAATGTATGCCAGAAAGTATGAGTGAGTGTTATCTACATTCTTGTGTAAGTGGGTATAAAAGTAGGAATTCATATATTGGTGATAGTTGCATGATATGCTTGAGTGAATGCTGATACCAAAAGATTTAATTAAAGATCCTCTGCTTAGAACAGAGTAAAAGTAATCATTTAATGGAGTATCACAATAATACCACAATAATTGTAATGTGTGAAGTTACTCTAATAGGAAGCATGTAAAAGGAAGCTTGGAGAAATAAGGTAATTGAAAGAGGCTATGTATGAGAACAAAAAAAAAAAAGGATTGGTGCAAAAAATGGGGATGAGGAAAAGGTATAAAGAAAAATTATAATGTCCATAAAAAAAAGATAGTTACATAGGATGTAGTCAAAGGGAGCAAGGTTTGTTAAAGATTAAAGAGACAAAGAAAATTCAAGGCAATTTTGATAGAAATTTTTTTTTAAATGTTCTGAAGTGTATAGTGTTAAACAAGGAACCCCAGCAGAGTAAATTGATTTAAAAATAAAATTAATTAATTTATTTGGGAAGAAAATGTAGTAAGGGAGTGCTGGAGAAGAATTTGAGAGTTTCAGACAATACCTGCTTTGACAACTGATGTACCAATTAAACAGTGTCCGAAAGATATAACTAAATTTATCTGGCAAGGGAAAAAAACACAAGTCAAATATAAGGTGTTACAAGATACTAAAGAAAGAGGAGGTTTGGGTTTACCTGATTTGAAACTATACTTTGCAGTTTGCTGTTTAGTTTGGTTAAAAGAGTGGGTGATGCTGAGAAATAGAAGATTATTGGAGCTAGAAGGACATGAATTGAGGTTTGGGTGGCATGGGTATTTATGGTATAATAAAGCTAAAGTTAATGTTGACTTTAAAAATAATTTTGATGGATGGGCCATATTAAGAATATGGAATAGATATAAATCCAGATTGTGTTGGAAAATACCTCTGTGGCTCTCACCACAAGAAGTATATTATAGAAGAGAAATGATAATTAAACATAAATGGTGATATATTAGAATTTTCTCAGGAAGAATTCAAAATGAAATCAAGAGATGATTTGATATTAGAAGGATATATGTGTCAATGGTTTTCCTATGTAGAATTATTAGAAAGATTTAAAGTAGATAAAATGACTTTTGGTTTTGAATATTATAAGACTGAATTTGAAACAGAGTTATGTAGAAATGAAGAACATGTTATTGTTAGAATGTATAAACTTTTATTGAGATTTGAAACAGAATAAGATTGTATGATAAAATGAGCCAAAAATTTTGGTTATAACATACAAATGGAACAATGGGAGAATATGTGGATGAAAGGACTGAAATTTACATTATGTTATAAACTTAAAGAGATTTTTTATAAAATGATGCATCACTGCTATTTGTCACTGTAAAATGTATAAAGGTAGTTGAATCTATGTTGGAAATGTGAACAACAGGAAGGGACTTTTTATCATGCTTGTTGATCATGCTTGTTGGACATGTAAACAAGCCAAAAAATATTGGATCCAAATACATACATTAATTCAGAAGATTTTAAAGATTAATATACAATTGAAGTCAGAGATGTTTCTTTTGGGACTGATTGATAAAGAGTTGGAAAAAAATCATGGAATTTTTTTATATATGATAACAGCAGCATGACTCTTATATGCCCAATGGTGGAAGGATTTGACATTACCCACAATGGAAGAGTGGATTATGAAGATGATGGAGCTTGCTGACAAGGCTAAATTGAAGCTTTGATCAGAGAAAAGACACAGATAAAGTTCAATGCTGATTAAAAACCTCTTTTGGACTTTTTGTACAAAACAGAAAAAAATGAAATTATGATATATGGGTTTGATGATTAGAAAAAATATTAGATGACAGAAAAAATGAAAGTTATGTTGTAACCTTAGAGTAAGAGTTCAGTTTAAATCTATATGCATAGCTGTTGTAAAAGAAAATCAGAAGTCATTTCTTTGTACTTCTTTTTTCTTTCTTTTCTTTCTGCACTTTTGGCTTTGTCCTCTCTTTATTTTATTTATCTTAAATATTAGTTCTTGTTAGTTTTTATCTTTCTTGTTTAAACATTTAATAAAGTTATTATAAATAAAAGAAAAGAATTTGAGAGATTTACGTGAAAATCATAGTGATATGTCAAAGAGAATTTAAATGAAAACTGTAAATGTTGATGTCCAAGAAAAAAATGGTCATAAATGCTGTCATAAGTTGAAAATAGGTAAGACTACAGGAGTATATGCTGTCTGTTGACTTGTTAAAATAGAAATGTGGTTTGCTTGTGAAGTGCCTATGCAACTTGTTTACCATGTAGTGTGAAGATGATTTTTATGCCTGACAATTGGAAGAAGGCTTCTATTATTCCCCCCATGCAAATGAAAAGATAGCAAAGGTGAAAGCAAAAATAATGGGGGGATTAGTTTGTTAAGTATGCCTCAAAAGATGTTTGGCAGAATTCTGACTGTGTATGAGAGGTGATAAATGAGTAAAATTTGGAAAGTGTAATGTGTCTTTATACAGACTATGTTTCTGCTCTCCAGCAAGTCACCGAGAAATGTACGAATATGATTTGTTGATGTGGAGAAAGTGTATGATAAAGTAAATAACTTGAATTATGGATGAACATGGGGGTAAAGGTTGGTTGCTGAATGCAATCAGAGTAGTATATGTCTAAATAAGTAGAAGTGCAAATAAATGTAAAACTTAGTGAATGGTTCAACACTGAGAAGAGAATAAGACAAAAATCTGTAATGTTCCCTTGGTTGTTTGATACATTTATGGATAAATTTATACAGAATACTTGTGGTAACACTAGAGATGTGTTGATATTGTTGGGGATATGAATGTGCTTTCATTTTTGTGTACAGATGATGTCTTCTTGTTGGCTGAGAACCCGAATGACTTGCACTGAATCTTAGACAGATTATGTAAAATTAATGTTATCAAAGACAAAGATAACTGTGCTTGACAGGGAAAAGGGAGTGAATGTTTGGAAGTTATACATAAATGGCAAACAACTAGAACATATAGATGGACTTGTGTACCTTAATAAAATGTTTACTAAAGATGAGAAAATTGATGACGAAATTTTAAAATGTTTGAATGCTGGTAGAAGTGTATTGGGTAGTACATAGTCTGCAGTGATAAATGAATGCTTGTTGACAAAAAGCAAAAATGCGGGGTGTAAGAATATCTTTCAAACACCTTTTGTATGAGCAGTATAAAAGTAAGCTGAATACAGTGGGCATAGGTTATTTAAGAAATGTGTGTGGCAAAAGAAGAAAGAGAGTGTCAAGAATACATGGATTTGGAATGAATGTAGTAGTGTACAAAAGTGAGTGACTGAATTCCAAATCAAATATATGAAGGTAGAGTAAATGGATGGAAAAACAGGGAACGGCCCAGAAAGTAATTGTTGGATGGGACAGAAGAAATCCTCAAAAACAAAAGATGAGAAGTGTAAAGAACAAAAAGTAATGTTTGGTTTGTAAGGTATGGAGAGGTATAATGAATACTGTTGGTGTAAAATGGATTTAGCTACATTTCCTCTTCTTTTTCTCTTATCTCCTCTCTTTAATATTATCCTATATAAGAACAAATTTGCATCAAATTTACCTTTAAAATACAGGTATCACTTACAGGAGCAGTGCCCTTCTGATTTGCAGTTAGATACCAATAATGAAACTGAAATACAGAAAATAAAGTATCACAGTTAAATATGTGATGTTTTGTTAAAAATGACTTATCTATAACATAATCTGATAACTCTAACGGTTGTAGCTAGAAGGCCAGATATCCAATGGACCATTTATAATATTGATCAAGGGCTGCAGCTAGATCCTTCCCCTTCCCTCCTTCCTGCCTTGCCAATGTTATTGGCATAGCATAACTGTCTGGAACATTGCTTTACCAGCGCAAATCATAAGGCTATACCACTTGCCAAAGCAAGTATGTTAAACATGAAAAATAGTCTGTTCTCATAACAGTAGATTGTGAGGCTGCACAAATGGAGGAGATTTTTTAATGCACTATTGGATAATGAAAGAAAAGGACAACATTGCATAACATGACTGAGATGTATAAATCCACTATGGAAAGATGTGTCAATGCCCATCAGCCTTGAAAAAGCAAAGTAGAATCTCCATTTTCTGACACACTATATTTCAAATTACAAATGAGTTCACGCATTGTGCTAAGCCACAGTGCTTTAAACTATATTTTTGTATTACATCATTCCTGGCTGAATTCACAAATGACACCTTAGCAATAAAACATAGTTTACAAACCACAATGGCAGGCTTCCCATATTATGCTAAGCCAAAACCAAACAGACCACTTTATGGTTTAACAGGGTGTGCAGATCCAATCTTCCAGATACTGAAAGACCACATGGGATTATCCATTCCTACTTTTTATTTATTTATATATATATATATATATATATATATATATATATATATTTTTTTATTTTATTTTATTTATTTATCATATTTACATACTTATAGCTAATGTGAAGAGAGGACTCTTTGGAAAAGACCCTGATGCTGGGAAAGACTGAAGGCAAAAGGAGAAGAGGGCAGCAGAGGATGAGATGGTTAGATAGCATCACTGAAGCAATGAGCATGAAACTGAGCAAATTCCGGGAGGCAGTGAAGGACAGGAAGGCCTGGCGCGATATGGTTCATGGGGTTACGAAGAGTCAGACATGACTTAATGACTGAACAACAACAACATACTTATACCTGTGAACTTCTAAAGGACATTTGGTGGGTCACTCTTGGAAACAGGTAGGGTTAGAGATACTTTGAGTTGATTTCAGCAAGATAGATGTCTGTATACATAAGATTATATGGATGGCTAGAAAATAAAATTGTTTCAATGTGCTGGATCTTTCCACCTACCAAACTGTCTTATGCTACCTTCAAAATGAATAGAGAAAAAGTATGAGCTCCAAAATCTCCTTTATAACTTCTTTCAACAATCAAACCTTTCAAGATTTAATCATTAGAGCAAGTTAGAACTGTTGTAAAATTCTAGTAGTATATATACCAGGAGAGAAAAAGTCATAAGTGTTTACCCACTGGGTAGTGTTGCATTAGTGAAGCAGGTGGCATATTATAGTAATTTGTGTATGTGTGTACTGTAGATTAAAGTAAAAGACATATATTAGGGCATGGCTCTAATGCAATGTATATAACATTTTGCATGGGGAGGGAAAGGGTGTATTTCTACTGACTGCTTACATTATAAGACAAGTCAACAGAATATCATTTGCTTTTTCTGTACATTGGTGGAGCTCTGAAATTATCAGGGAATGGGAGCTCCGAAGAAAGTATTTTTTTCTGTGACAAAACTGAAATGTTTATTGTTTTGGAAAGTTGTCTCTTTAAAATTCTCCAATATTTAGAAGAAACAAGGAATGTAGTGAAGTTCTTTCTGGCAGAGTGTGTCTATGACTTTTTCCTAAATTCCATCATTCAGAAGGGGAACAAGTAGTAGTGTAATTAAAAATAGAGGAAAATAAATTACTTCACAGTCCTTTTTGTATAAGTTAGTAAATCTCTATGTATGCATTTCCTAGCTTAGATATGGAATTATTTATTTACCCATTCACAGGTGCATTCACGTAGGGATGTCCTGCATCTTCAGGGCGATACTTTCAGGGAGAAGCAAATTCAAATACATTTCATACTGATGCTACCAAACGTGGAGACATGTTGTTTCCATCTGAAAATTAGGCTGTTCATAGTAAGCCCTAAATCGTATCCACAAAATGAGTATTATATTTAGTAAGGTCTTAGTGATATATTTACAAAAGGTATTCAGTGTTAATTTCTATTTTCTGACACACACAGTTTCCATGTTTGGTTGAATGAAAGAGGCAAATGCTCCCAGTCTACCTTGGGCTGGTGAAAGACAGAGGTGATGACATGTAATGAAATCTCACCCTGGTTCCCCCTTCAGAAAACATTTTGAGGTTATTCTCACTGTTCTTCCTCCTCTCTGAAAAAGGCTACTTTACCTCAGGACCATCTCCTGTAGCCAATTTTGGCTTGACCTATGAGATCTAGCAGGGAGAAACTGGTCCAAATCCACACCGTCAAGAGGTTTGGGGGGCTGAGGTAAGGAGGCACTGCTTTTCTGTGGAATATCCTCCCTGTGGAGATCCGGCTGGCTCCTTCTTTGTTGGTTTTCTGCAGGCTTGTTAAGAGTGAGCTTTTTTGGAGAGCCTTCCCCTGCCTGGAATTATTGTTGTTGCCATCAGTCAGTCAGTCAGTCAGTCAGTCAGTCAGTCAGTCAGTCAGTCAGTCAGGCAGTCAATCAAGGTTTTTAGTTTTGCTATATTCTTATTTTTGTACTGGGTGTGTTTTACACTGTATTTTTTATGTGAGCTGCTGAACCGCTCTCAGCGGCTCACATAAAAGTGTATTAAAGTGTATTAATTAAATTAAAAATTACACTTGCAATGATAAAAAAAAAACTAACGCAAACTAAAAAAAATAAAAGAATAAAAAGAAAAATAGAAGGTACATAAGGAAAAAAAAGAAAATCTAAAAAAAATGAAAAGAAAAAGGAATATAATAAAGAAAAAGAAAAGAAACATATAAAGAAGTGACTTCCCCCTTCATCACAACAAGTAGAAACAATTTTAGTAACTTATCACCTTCTCTTAAAATACAACTAATGATCTCTTCTTCCCGTATCCTATCTCTTATCTACAAACAAATCCTTAAAACTTGTAAATTCCATTCTGATCAGCAAAAGTCCATTAAGGGTTACCAGAGATAACAAGATATCTATTTTAACCTTGATCAAATAACTTTATATTCCTTCTTTTTACTTTTAACAGTCTTAATCTTTAGTCCCTTCAAATTATGTCCTAGAACATTTTTTCTTTGTCCCTTCTCACAAAATTTTTCAAAGCTTTAATCAGCCTCTTTTGTAAATTCAATATAGGAAAATTATCCAGATCACTTTCTTGGTTTGTTATTCATATATCCCTTTTAATTATTAAGACATCAGCTGGTTTCTTTTGTATGTCCAGTGTAGCATCTTTTTCCATATCATTCTGGTAGCCTGTCATTTTAAAATCCACTTTCAGATCAGTCTTAGTCTTGTCTGGTGAAATGTGTTCCTCTTCTGTAACATATTTTAAACACATTCCATTTATAGAGGCAGACACTCTTAAAATTAACTTCTGTGTCCATTGTTCAAAAATATCCTTCAATATGCCCAGTGTTAAAATATTTCACTCCATTCTGTAATTAGTAAGTAAAATTTAAATGTTCTTCTCCTTTAATTGTAATCTTTAGTTCCTTCTAATTCCCTCTAGTATCCAACCTTCAAAGTCCCATCCTATCATACTTTTTTAGAGGAATTCAAAACAAAAGCATGGGAAGAATTCTTATAGTTAATTCCAAAATCTTATTTCAGATATATCTGGACCATCAATTTGTAATGTTCCAAAATCAAAGTTCTAGTCACCCTTTTGCTATTTATATAAATAAATTAAAATAAATAAATAAATAAATCTTTAAACTTGCGTTTAAAACTTCTTTCGCTAAACATTGAAGGAAAGTCACCTGGTGTTTTCCGACTTGTTAATCCAAAGGTTCCTAACAGGTGAAAAGCAGTTAATAAGCAATTTCCAAAAGTGATTAGAAAAGGAAGTAAGTGAACCCAGTGTCCTTTTGGAAGTGCCGACCATGGTTTGAGCAAGATGGCTATTCCCTCATCTCCCAGAGTTCTAAACCTGCCAGAGACCACTGTCTTGTGGTCTCCTCACAAGGAGCAACTGTCTGGAGCACTTGTGGATGATCTCAAGTCCTCTCCTTCTCCAGAGAGGAATTACGAAGAGCTGGCCTACTCACTGGCTATTTATTCCACCGCAGTTGTCAGCTCTGCTTTTAGTGGAGCCATCTTCAGTTCGCCATTTCTTCCCAGGAAGTTCACTGAGAGTCACTTTTGATTGTGGTAGCATGTAAATATGTTTAATAAACAAAATAAACATACATGTCTTGTAAATATTCTCTACCATTTACTTGCCACAAAGTTAGGTTTCAGGCATTGCAGAGAATGCAAACAGTGGTAAGGTTGTCAGAGATCAAATGAAGAGATCATGTGAAAGTTGGAACTTTTATTAATGCAGAGAAACAATAACTGGTTGAGAGGAAAGGAAACTATGCTTGGTAGTACAAAGATAACACTTGCAAGGAGAAGAAGATCAAAGAAGTCCTCATTTGACATAACAGTAACGTACAATAGATAGTCAGAAGGTAACTTACTTTCAGAAAAGTTATCAGAAGAAGCCATGAATAACCCCAGTGAATTCAAAGGAAATGTTTCAAGAAACAACGTATTAGTTAGGTAATGGGTCCACATGACTGAACTTCAGGAATACTTCAAAGCATCTAAAACCAGACTATGTAAGGCTATGTTGGAACAAAAAAGGTAGAGAAAACACAGAGAGCATGGATTTTGGAATTTTAGATATTTTTCAGCCTCTTAATAACAGCTTTGCTGTTGGTCATGTGACTGGAAACAAGAAGTGGAGGAGGCTTAGAATGGACCAGTCACTAACATTCTGAACTACTGCCCAACTGCATCTCCCATAAGGGTGCAATGGGGAAATTTGGGGGGTCCTCCCCCAGTCTCTCTGCAGCCCTCAGCCACATCCAAACCATTTTTAAAACTTGTTCTTTCTTTGGCCACTTCTGGCAAAATTTGATCCTATTCCATTTTAATTTTGGAGAGTTATCCTGCTAATGATAATGTCTCCATTATATCTGAAGGCAGCAAGGTGGAGGACAGGAGAGAACATAACAGGCTATGTAGCACACAGAGATTCAGTATGCTGTGAGGAAAATGGTTAAAGAACTCAGGAATAAAAGTTAAGGGCCTCTTTACTGACCCCAGCATCTGTCCCTGATTTAGTCGCCTCATTCTGACTAATAGTAGGACTGGTCTTAATCAAATAATCTGCATATCTTGTCTTCTAAGTCTTTAAGTACTCTATAATTAAACAACCCACCTAATTTCAGCAAACATTAAAAAAAAAAAGTAGACAAAAAAAAAAAGAGAGAGCCATATTAACTTATAAAGTAAAGAGATAAGACTGTTCCCTTGCCCTTCAGGGAATAAGGTGGGGGGATTGTTGTTTGTTTTGGGAGAGTAGAATAGAAGGCAACTAGCTTCAAAAGTGACCATGTTCATAAAACACACATACACACATAAAAAGATGGGCATGAATTGCCTAGGGGATGTGGGAACATGATTGTAAAAGACCCATTTATATTATACTCAAGGGGATTTCAGGGAGCCAGTCAATCCATGCACAAATTGTGTGAGCTAGAGAAGGTTTGGGAAGATTAATCACCACCACAATGCAGATCCAGTACATTAGGTGAAAAGATAAATGTATAAAACCCTGTGTCAAAAACCCATGGTGTGGCCCACACAGTAATTCAGGGTCAGTAATTGAACTTCACTCTAATTATTCTGGAGAGATAATATTAACTTACAGTTGAGTGTGAAAGAGAGAGTCCATAATTCATCACTCAATGGGGCTCCTCATCACATTGTGTTATTGAAATATGATGGCTCCCCTTTTATCCTGTCATAATGACAACTGATGTGCTTATTTTCTTTCTCTCTGCCTTCAGGGATGATGAAATAGTAAGTAAACATTTTTTTTTTCCTTGGGAAGGATCATCACTTTATCATACCAGCTTCATGCTGAAAAAGCACTTGCAAAATCACAGTTTCCAAAACCTAAATTAGTCTCTCTTCCCTAGTCTTCTGTGATGGATTATTTATTGACAGCCATATCAAAAATGGCAGGATATCTTCCTCTAAGACTTCAGCCTTTTCTCTGTTTTTAAAAGAGGAATGTAAGTTTTATTTCATTCAGTCAATCTGTTTCTTAACAAAAGGCTTAACAGGCTAATCATGGATCTGAGACTTACAGCCAGGCACATTTTTTTAAGGTTATTTTGATGGTAGTGTATTACTTGAACAGGAAATATTAAAAGTAACCTTTCCTAATACCAAGGAAAGTTGTTTGTACTCATTTGTAAGTAATCACCAGCTTTAACCTCTCAAAAAAGTATTTGTACTCAAATTTGCACAATGTGGAAGTTTAATGAAATTTAATTTTCTAACCATTATTCTCTGACCCAAAATTATTTTGTTACTAAATTGTCCTAGTTGTTTTCCATTTTCCATTTAAGAATAAAAATACATTTATGTCTTTTTAAAAAAGTTTCTATTTATTTCACTGTCAACTTGCTTTATTGTTTAATTTTAATACAATTCTCAGAAATGTAAAAAAAGAAAAAAAAAAGCAAACCCATAGATGGTAAGGATGGTTTCCACAACGAAGTGCACAAATTTATGCAATTTGGGCCTATAACAGTTTAGGCTGGTTCTCCAACTAAACTCTATTTGAATAGAGATGGATTGTTTCAGTGATCCATGTTCAGATATCTTTTTGCTTAGATTCCTGCCTATAACACATTCTGTGTTGTGATAGTCAGTGGGAATATCCTTGAGAGACCGGAGGAAGAACAGCCACAGCCAGGGCAACAGTTAGATGAGACATTACAGCCACAGAAGAAATGGGGGGGGGGGGGGAGGACTGGAAAGTATCTCAGAAGAGACCCTCCCTAGTTCCCCAGAAAATAAAGGCAAGGGGGGAGAGATGTGCTTTCAGAGTTGCAAGATTCTGTTACTATAACCTTACAATAAAGGTAGCATTAGTACTCATGGTTTTGGTTTCTTGTCCTGATTACCTTGAAGGGCTGACATATGTAGAGCTGCCCTTGAATTTGACAGCAAAATTACTCTGGCATTATGACCATATAAAACCAGAGTGACACAATTTCATAGCACTAGGTTAGGTTCAGGTAACAATCCACACGGTTGATATTAACTTAAAAAGCACTTCACAGCCTGGGACCACATGATCTGAAAGAATGCCCTCCTTGCTCAGTGGAATCTGCAGGTCTTCATAAAAAGATAAATTCCAAAACTTTAGTTTATAGTTCAAAAATACATTTGCATTTTCAAACAGTATAAATGTTTGTAATATTGTATTAACTAACTTATGGATGTTTGACAGAATAGGGAGTGGGACATGCCTATAAAGTGTTCTCTCACCTTTTTACACACATTTCTAACATTTACCAAGGCTGATACTCTCTGAGATGTCCAATAAAGACAATATTTTATAAAATTAATCTAGTAAGAAAACAGTTTAGTTACTGAAATCCTTAACCATTGATTTGTTAATATGGGTTATTTCAATACACTATTCCAGTTATTGCAAAGAACTAACAACTATCTTTTTAATTGCTTATTCAAAAAATTCTCTTGTAATATTTCAAGTGGTTGATTAGGTATAAGCTGATCCAAAGTATTAATAACCCTACTTGCCCAAGGGAAGGGAAGGGAAGGGAAGGGAAGGGAAGGGAAGGGAAGGGAAGGGAAGGGAAGGGAAGGGAAGGGAAGGGAAGGGAAGGGAAGGGAAGGGAGGATTTACCTGCAATTTCAAAATCATCCTAACAACTTTTTTTTTATAATAACAATGATTAAAGTTTAAAAATACAAAGATAAAAACTAATACAAACTAAAAATATATATAAAAAGAAAAAAGTGCAGAGAAAAAGAAAAAAGGATATAAAGAGAAAAGAAAAAAGATATATAAAGAAATAACTTCCACCTTGTCAAGCACAAACAATTTAACTTATCACCTTCTCTAACATTTCAACAAAAGATCTCTTCTCCCCATATCTTATCTCTTATCTGTAAGCAAATTATAAAGCCTTGTCATTCAGTCCTAATCAGCAAAAGTCCATTAAGAGTTACCAGAAATAACAACATATATATTGTAACCTTAATCAAATAAATCAGTTACATATTTCTTTCTTTACTTTTAACACAGTAACTTATCATTTTCTCTAAAAATATGACAAAAAAACCTGTTCTTCCCATATCTTCCCTCTCTTATCTATAAACAAATCTTTAAAGTCTCGTCATTAGTCAAGAAAAATCCATTCAGAGCTACCAGAAACAACATATTATGAATCTTGAATCCCTTCAAATACTGTCCCACAAGTTAATTTCTTATCATTTTCTCATCTCTTCTCAGAAACTCCTTCGTAAGTTTAACACTTACCAGAAATAACAACATCTATATTTTAACGTTATTCAAAGAAGCCAACTTCGTAATCCTTTTTTTAATTTTTTTTTATCCTGCCTTTATTATATTTATTAATAACTCAAGGTAGTGAACATACCTAATACTCCTTCCTCCTCCTATTTTTCCCATAACAACAGCCCCATGAGGTGAGTTCAGCTGAGAGAGAGTGACTGGCCCAAGTCACCCAGCCAGCTTTCATGCCTAATGCGGGACTAGAACTTACAGTCTCCTATTTTCTAGCCTGATGCCTTAACCACTGGACCAAACTGGATCTATCCTTTCCTTTCCTTTTAATACCATAGCTTATCACTTTCACTGAAAATACAACAAAAAGTCTCTTCTTCCCATATCTTGTCCATAGAGAAATCTTTAAAGCCTCGTCATTTAATCCTGGTTAAAACAAAACAAAACAAAAAAAAACATTAAGGGCTACTAGAAAGAACATCATGTATATTTTAACCTTGATCAAATAAGCCAACTTTATATTCCTTCTCTTTACTTTTCAAAACCTTGATGTTTATTCTCTTTAAGTAGTGTCCCTAAAGCTGATTTCTTTTCATTTTTTTCTTTGTCTTTTCTGAGGAATGCCTTCATGAGTATAACACATCTCTTTTGTAAATCCAAGATAAGAGACTTGTCCAAGTCATTCTTCTGATTTATTATTTGTGTGTCCCTTTTGGTTATTAAGACATCAAGAAGTTTCATTTGTAAATCCAATGTAACATATTTTTCCATATTATTCTTGTAGCTTGTCATTTTTAAATCCAAATCCAAAACAGTCTGATTCTCAGTTGTATCCTCTACTATCTCCTCTTTTAAACCCATTTTTATGGAAGCAGACAGTCTTAAAAGACTGTGGAGTCCTTGGAGTCTTAAAAGAAATTTCTGAGTGCATTATTCCTAAGTATCTTTGAATTCTAAAGTTAAAATACTTTTCTCCATTCAGTATTAGTGGGGCTCTTCTCCTTTAATTATAATCTTTAGTTCTTTCTGGTTGCCTCTAGCTTCTAGCCTTCAAAGTCTCCTCTTATCTTGTTTTTCTGTAATCCACAACATTTTCCCATGGGAAGATTACTTATGCTTAGATTCCAGTTTGGTCTAGTGGTTAAAGCACCAGGCTAGAAAGCAGAGACTGTAAGTTCTAGTCCCGCCTTAGGCATGAAAGCTGGCTGGGTGGCTTTGGGCCAGTACTCTCTCTCAGCCCAATTCACCTCACAGGGTTGTTGTTGTGGGGAAAATAAGAGGAGGAAGGAGTATTAGGTATGTTTGCCACCTTGAGTTATTTCTAAAAATAATAAAGGCAAGATAAAAAATCTAAAAAAAAAATCTTTGTATATTTTTAATAGGATTTTAAACAACCCACAGGAAGGATTCTTATAATTAATTTCAAAATTAATTTCCAATTGACCTGGTCCCTTAGTCCATTTGCAGCTTTCCAAAATCAACTTTCTAATCACCCTTTTGCTGTTTATTTCAGAATAATAATAAAAAATTAAGTTCTTAAACTTACATGAAACTTTTTTTGCTGAGGATTGAAAGAGAATCACTAGTGTGATAAAACTTGTCATTCTGAAGGCTCTTAATGTCTAAAAGGCAAGTAACAAGGAATTTCCATATGTGATTAAGAAAGGAAGTGGGTCAAGCATCCATTTGAAGGCTCCGATCTGTGACTTGGGCTAAGCTGATTCTCCCTCAGCTCCCAGAGTTCTAAAACCTGAAGGAGGTTGCTGTTTTACAGTCTCCTCACGGGGACCCTCTGTATAGAGCATGTATGGGTGATCCCAGGTCCTCCCCTTTATCCAGAGAGGGATTTCAAGGTGCCAATCTGTTCAGCAGCCCCTCATCCTGCTGCAGCCATTGGCTCCGCTGAAAGCAGAGACATCTTCAGTCTGCCATTGCTTCCCTGGAAGTCCCATCCTAACATCTTCCAAATATGGGTTTCAGCCTTTAATGCCCAAAATATAGTAGAACTATTACTAAAACTGAAGCCAGCCCTTTGCCGTATCAGAAGGATTCATAGTAATTTTTAATTATGCCCATAATGTTTTTTTCCCCTCTTGATATCTTTGGTTCCAAATAGAAACTGACCAAAATTTAGGGTGAATGATAAAGCTGGAAACCAGAAAAGTTATACAGTGGTGCCTCGGGTCACAAACGCTTCTGTTCACGACCAATTCGGGTCATGAACAGCTCCGGTCGCAAAATTTTGCCTCCATTTGCGAACGCCGGATCGGGTCATGAACAGGATCCGCGGCCATTTTCCCTCCCGTGACACGGTCCGCAGCCATTTTCCGCCCCTGACACGTGGTCCGCGGCCATTTTTCCGCCTCGACACGTGATTCGCGGTCATTTTTCTGCCCCTGACACGTGATCCGTGGCCACTTTTCCGCCCCTGACACGTGGTCTGTGGCCACTTTTCCGCCCCTGACACGTGGTCCGCGGCCATTTTTCTGCCCCTGACACGTGATCCGTGGCCACTTTTCCGCCCCTGACACGTGGTCTGTGGCCACTTTTCCGCCCCTGACACGTGGTCCGCAGCCATTTTCCGCCCCTGACACGTGGTCCGCGGCCATTTTTCCGCCCCGACACGTGATTCGCGGTCATTTTTCTGCCCCTGACACGTGATCCGTGGCCACTTTTCCGCCCCGACACGTGGTCTGTGGCCATTTTTCCGCCCCTGACACGTGGTCCGCGGCCATTTTTCTGCCCCTGACACATGATCCGCGGTCATTTTTCCGCCCCTGACACATGGTCCGCGGCCATTTTTCCGCCCCTGACACGTGGTCTGTGGCCATTTTTCTACCCCTGACACGTGGTCGTAGGGAGGGGGACTCTCCCTCCAAGCAATAGCCGCCTCCCTGTCCTCCACACCAGAACGGATTAATGGTAATTACATTGAACCTTATGGGAAAATTTGCTTTGGGTCGCGACCAATTTGGGTCGCGACCAGAGTCGTGGAACGAATTAAATTCGTGAACCGAGGTTCCACTGTATCTTGAATATTTATATTTATATTGCTTACTGTCTTTTTAGATTGAAGCAGTATACAAATTTATAAATCATCCTCAAGAACGTTTTTACAAAATTTAACTTTCTGTATAAGATCATTGGATTTTAACTGTATTTTTATATCAGTATTAATCTAAGCAATTTGATATTTTTATATCCATAACAGATTTTTCCTTTGGAATAACAAATAAAACCACAGTTTTTATAAAAGTCCATTAAAAACAATAGAGTTCGTAGGAAACATTGTATATGTATTTGTATGACTTGGTTCAGATAATTGAGCAGCTGGACACATTTACAAGCAGCAATAAGTTTTGATATACATAGTTATCAATAAAGGATAATTTATTATTAGCATATAGTAACAATTTGTGTTCAACCATAGCCACTGTTATGCCCAAGATATCTTCTCTTTGTTTGATAAGACAGACTAATGGCTCCAATATAAAATTAAATATAAGAGTAGAAGAACGCCCTTGATGAGTTGCAAAAAAAATTTCAAAGGTGATGAAATAACTATTTATAATATACCTTTCAGAAGGATGAGTACCACATGTTAATCCAATTAATAAAAAGGAGCAAATTCATATTTGACCAAGACTTTTTAAAAAGTTCCTTAACATTTGCCCCCATTTTTAATTTTTAAAAATTTTCCATGATGCATAAGCAATAAAATAGCCATTCACGTATGCCTTAAATGTGTCTCAAACAATCATTACATTTACAGAATCTCTCTATGTATAAAGAAAATCTTCAAATTCTTGTTAAATTTATTAATATATATTTTTTAAAATAGATCCTTTAATAATATTGTGCTTAAATATCATCTTGAAAAAAAAATGAAATGACTCTTATTTGTAACAACTGATGGTGTTACTGGGGTATGGTGACTTATAACAATAAAGTATGCTTTACATTTATTTACCAATTCAATTAAAGATTGTGATACTACAGTATAAAATAATTGAGAATAAGACTGATGTGATTGATGTCATATATCCACCAAATTAAACTCCAATCGATTGAACATTCCAAAAAATCCTTCCAATTGATTTCTTTCTTATTACTCTACAAATTTTGATTAAATTTACTACATCCCTATCAGATCTTGAATTTCCACTTATTTATACTTGACCAACCCATAGGAGATGTCTTATTTAAAAATGTGACTTCAGGTTTTAAAATATGCTCTAGTAAGTATCTGTCTCACTTGGGCAAGATGTCTACAGTGTTTTGTATTCCACAAAACTAATAAAGACATATTGATCTAGAACTCAGAAACAGGACATCTGAGCCAAGGCAGATTACCTCACCTCCAGAGTTCAAAGGGCTGAGGTAGATTTTACCTTTTTTCCATGGGCTTACATTTTATAGTGAAGAAGACAGTTTCCATCTGGGGGCCTAAACACATTCTCAATCTTCTATCCAGGCACAGCTAATTACAAATTAATATTCTTGCTGTCCCTTCTCTTGTTTCTCTCATAGGTCAGTTTATCTTTAACATGGACTTGAATTAGAAAGCTATTCAGATGGGGTAGTTTTCTATAAAGTAAAATAAATGAACATCTACCTCCTACTGGACTAGAAAGGAACAGTGGCCTCTGGTTTGAAGGAACTCATGGCAAAGTGTTCTTTGTGGTTCCCCACTCCAATAGTAAGAGCCAAATGCTATTGGTAAGTCCTGGAGGGTTATCTCAGTGGCAATGGTTGATATCATGAGCATTCTAAGCACTGGAGTCATCTAGTTGCTATTTTAATTTGCTTATGTGCCCCTGATATTGCACCAAATCCTGACAGAGTCCATATCAGCTGTGGGTCCTGCCAGAGTGAGACTGTCCAAGGATGTCTCGTGTTGATGTTGATTGTGATAAATCATGAGCTGACTTCTTTGTTCTTTATGCCTTTTTTTGTTCTACCAAATGCATGGAAGGGTGTAAGTAGAGTTCTCTGGATCTCAGGATAAAGTTCTCAGATGGGTCCTCCAATGGTGAGAGGTATCAGGTTCCAGCCTAGACTGCAGTTGGGAGAAAGGTAAAGTAAGGCCAGTTGTTTTTTGCTGCTGCAATGGAAGCAAACCTGAGCACTGCCCAATTTTATTGGTAGGATCTGGAGGGGTATCTTCTTTTTTTCTCTCACCATTGCAAAGTGTATTTTCCTTTAGTCTTGCACAGCCTTCTAAATTCTGCTTCCTTCAGAAAGTCTGACTTTAGGCATACCTTATCTGGGCTATACCTCCTTGCTGCCATCTAATGTGATCCAGTTTCTTCATTTCAGATATGGCACATCTATTCTCTCTCTCCTCATTTCTTCACAAGCATGAAGGAGAAAGAAAGTGAGAAGAAGAAAAGATCAGCCATTAGCAACCACCAAGAAAGCCACAAGAACTCCACTTCCAGCTGCTGCAGTGGTGGTAATGGCAGTTCCTTCAATTCAGTCACTCTCTCCTTCCTGCCTGCCATATTGGAGTTCTATGCTTGGGTGTCAGCCATTCCATGCTATGTGTGTCAGCTCCACTAGGCAGACCATACCATGAAATCAACTCCACAGGAAGGCTAAAACTGCATTTATTGAGACTGGATATAATAATAGAATCTTGCAAGTCTGATTGTGCTGTACTTCCTCCTCCTACTTATAGTTCCATAAATTAGGGAAGTGTCTTTCTGAACTACCTCCAAATGTTATCTGGGTGTTCTGGACTTAAAAAATGATTCAGCCTCTTTTGCCTAGGCAACAGCTTATTCAGATGTCCATCAAGGTAATCTCCCTTATAAGTAATTTTCCTTACTCTTTACAATGTTAGGACTGCAAAAGCTCTAAATCTTTTATCCTGTCAAGTGAACATCTGGAGTTTTGCAGTGCAGATATGGGCATCCCATAGGATCAGAATTGTTGAAGGCATGGAGTAAGGTGTGAGTGACAGGGGAGGCCTGAAGGGTCCTCTGTACATGTAAAGCCCAAAAAGGCTGCCTCTAATATAATTACACCACAGGATACAAGGGTTTCTCTATACTTTTTCTTTTGAGCGGGAGTGGGGGATGGGGGTGGATTTCTGCAACTGAAAACCAAGCCAACATCTGTCCCACATGTAATTATTCCAATGACAGCTTGAACTATCCCTAACTAGGGGGATTTCTTTATGAAAGCTTTGGACTGATTCTAAGTTTTAGCCTTTTTAGTTCTTTAATATGAGAATGGCTACTAAAATATTCTAAATTCCTAAGACATTAGAATAATAAACAAGAGTGGGTTGCTGTATCTGATGTCTGAATCCTTGTCTTCCTGCTCTTTTTTAGCCATGAGGCCTGATGTGGCTCATTTGCTTAAAATTGCCTGATTTCTAAATATTTGGCAGATCATCCAATCATGTTTTGTGAGAACTAAAGTCCAAGGAAAGTATCTGTGCATTAAATGAATTTGAATCTCTTTCTTGGTTAAATCTTTTGGAGCTTATCTATGGGATGCCAAATGATTTGTCCATGAGTTCCGAAATATCTAAAGAGGGTTATGAACATCCTTAGTTAAAAGTGATGAAACTACTGAATCGCTTAGCAAGGTGAGAGATAAAAAATTACTTCAGTTTCTTTGCTCTCTTGCTGAATAATTGCATGTGACCCTGTTGTCCATAGGAAGCATTATAAATTCTTATAAATTTCCATGAATGGGACATTTTAATGAACTACTCACAGCAGTCACTGTCAGCAGCAAATATAGCAGCAAGAGCAAGTGAAAATTTATCTCCCTAGCACAATATGTAACACTGATTTTTCACAGGACCCGGACTAATTTAACTCTGCTGTTTTCTGAATTAACAAGACTTGTCCTCAAACCTTTTGACACAGGAGCATTCTGTTCTGGTATTATTCTCTTCCTTATCTCCCCACCCTCCCTTAGGACACACTTTATTTAATCCATGTGGAGCCTTGGTAACTAGGTTCTTCTGCTTTCCCTGACCTCTGTGATTTATGCTTCATATTTCATGCTGTGGTTGGTCTTTCTCTCCTTTCTCTCTGGGCTCAAGTGTGTGTGTGTGTGTGTGTTTCTCTCTCCCCACCCCCCACAACTTTTCCCCACTCAAGAAGGAAGGATAAATACTTGACAAGTTTTTTGTTGTCATACAACCCCTAACACAGTTGGAGAGAAATAAAATGCAATCTGCCAGGACCAAAATGCTGATAGATCATTGGCTGCTGGTAGGCCAAGGGTTGTGCCACTCATAAGTTTCCCAATTCTAAAGTCCTTTTATGGATTCTGATACATTTTAGGTGGTAAATCATGCTTAGCGCAATACTTTTAAGAATATTTAAAGGAAAGTATATTCACTTGTCCATCTCTGCCTATCGTTTATAGATGTACATAAAGAGGAAAAAAGAGGAACTGGAGGCAGAGAGAAGGGTAATAAGGATGAAAAAAGATTTCAAAAATGCAATGTTGAAAATGTAATCTGTCTTCCTTGACTCACTGCTTTACTTTTTCATGTTTATATCCTTTTTATCAGATTTCTTGTTTGAGGCTCCCCCACACTCCCTGTCCCAGAAACGTGATTGAACATAATACTACTGATAAAATGGAAATAAATCTCTTCTATTAGTAACTGACAGCAATTTGAACAAAATTAAGTTGTACTGTGATATCATTCATATATATATATATATATACACACACACACACACACACACACAATCAGAGAGAGAGAGGAAATGTGCAAATAACCTAGTTTGAATAATCACAGCCTGTGTCCTTTTTAAATTATTTTTTCTCACCCATTTAAAAGGAGGCCTTTGATGTGATATTATTAATTCCCTCTGTGCTGGGAGAAATGGGAGGGGGGAACCTAGGAGAAACGGAAATTAAATGAGTAATGCAGTGTCAGTCAATCTTTTAAATCGGCTCCTTATTAACAGCTAATCATTTTGTCATTTTGTTGCTCAAAGAAATGAATTTGATAGGAGGAGAAGGGAATGTTTTATGTTTATTTTCATTAAGTAGAAACAGTTGTGGAAATATTATATTATTATCAAGACACAGTGCATTTTAAGTGGCCGTTCAGCATATTGCTATTTTTCTTCCCTGATGGTATCTGATAGCTATAATTTTGAATAATCCCCAGACATTATATATTTATATAAATTGAAAGAGATATGCATTTCATATCTACCATGGAATTTTAGAACCAGAGAAAGATTAAAGTTTTGTTAGCTTATTTCTTTACAACCTGTTTATTCAGAAGCAATCCCCATGGTCATGTTACAGAGCAATATCCCCTCACAATAGAATAAAGCAAGGTACATGACTAAATAGGGCCCAATCCATTTACTCCCATGGATATAAAAGAAGACTCCATAGTAGTGTTTCTGAGGCGGGGGGGATTTCCAGATCAAGGAAGCCAAGGATTGGAATAAGCAGGGTTGGAAATCACAACACAAGGAGTATGAGCAGCAGATCTGAATTTGGCTGAGATAGCCAGTAGCACATGGCCAAGTACCATGACAATGGCTAATGGGTAAATATGAGAAGAGACATAAGTGGTAACCAGATTAGGAGTGCAAAAATCTATATTTGGGACAGGGGACGAACCCACTCAAAGCAGATTTCTGCACAAAGCTTCTATTACCAGGGGTTTTGAACATGGAAAGAAAGAACTCATAATGCTCTCAGCTCTAAGGACCTCAGTAAGATGGGAGACAGAACTAGAAGTACAGAAAGTAAATATATCTGTACACCATCAAGCCTACAAGTGTTTGTAGCACAGACATTTTCATGAAAATGAATGCCTCTGTGGGTATCTCCACTATTGTACCTTCGGTTCTGCTTCTTTCTAGGGCCCTACACGTAGACTACTCACATTAGAAACACAATGTATCTCTCCTTAAGGGGCCTAGAGTACAATGGATAATAGACAGTTCTGTGAAGGTAAGGGTTAATTTGACACAGACACACATGATGGGTTTTGGACACAATGCACAAGATGCGAACCTCCCAACCAGTTTTTTAAGGGCATTGTACTAAACTGAATTTCTTCATCATTGTTAGAGGTTTCCAGAGTTGCAACCTTTAGTTTTCTACTATATAGAGGCAAGATGGTTTATAACTTATGAGAGATTTATACATGAGATAAAAATGAATGTTTTTTTGATGGTCTCTAACAGATTTTAAGATGGTTTGTCTATTGTGATTTTATTGAATTACTGTACTTTTTAATAAAGTTTACATGGTGAACAAAAAAAACACAACCCACTGAATTTCTAATAAAGCAGAGATAAATAAAGCAGATCAGCATTAACCTAAAAACAGATTTCAGTTGACTTGCTGTTAAAAAGCAGTAGTTGTGCTGGGTAGATAAAAATCAACCATTATATAAAATGTAATGTTTCTGAAACCAATGTACTGTATACCAAATAAAACAATGTTCAATTTATTTCTACGTAATATTTTTTATTTGTTCATTCTCTCAGATATTAGCTTATTCCTTAGGATATATGCATTGAGGAGCTTTTGTATGGAAGTATATATATGGAAGCAGCAGCCATGAGGATCATGAATTAAACAGTCACAGGCTAGAGGCAATCTAAGTCATGATTGTTTTTTTTTTTTAAAAAAAAAAAGCAGATGTAAGGCTTCCAGGGAGTCCTACCTGCACTTCATGTGGGGTATTTATGTTAACATGTTAGTAGTTGTATCTGAATTTTGCACTTGCTTCTATGTGCCTATGTCTCTGTCTGGATCCTACCATATGTCTGATTCTAAAGGGAGTTGACAAGCACCAAAACTGGACTTTGAACACCTTACCTATTTAGTCGGAAGAAATGTGCTTCTGCCCCCTTCCACATAGAGCCAGATATATATAAAAACATGTCTCCAGAGTTCAGTGAACACTTGCATGTATAATGAGCACCGTGCTTGTTATTTTTCTTCCCAATCCAACAAGTATGTCTTTACAGCAAAATTGAATTCTTATTTTTGGGTGGATACTTCATAGACTGCTCCTGGCTGTCTCTGCTCATGCAGACATGAACAGTTATTTCATTTTCTTGAGAAAAAAGCAAAGGCAATCACTATTTCAAAGGATTTGCACAACTGTACTGTAAATATGCACATATATGTGTATGTCAGAGTAGAGATGTTGAATCTGTCAATTTGGGTTTCCCTTATTCTCATTCTCGAACAGAGTTTAATTCATTTCAGTTTCACAATAGTTTCAGAATATTTTGTACATTTCTCCTAATATCCACATTTCATATGATTTTGGAGGGAAATGTTTGCCCAATATAAAGAATTTTGGATCTTATTTTTTAATATATTGATATTTTTGTTCACACATTTTCCCAGCCCAGTATACACACTATTGCACAGGTTTTTGATTGGCAAAATCCCATTGTAAATTTTATAGAAGTTGTGGATTTAGAAGAATGATTGAGTTTTGGCACATGCATTACTTCTAGAGTGCAAATTTAGTGTGACCTAAACATATTTCCCCCTTTAATGAATGATAGAGCCACTTCCAAAATTTATATAATAATAGCTGTTGTCACTACAAATTGTCATAATTAAAAAAAAGTATTTTGTCATGTTGGAGAAGTCAGTTTTGACAACCTGTTCCTTTTGACTTTGCTTTGCTATGCCAGCTTTGCTTGTGGCCCTGGTTCTACTTATGACCTGCCAGATTTCTCCAAGCTCCACTAGGCCTGTGGTAATTGACCATAGCTCTACAAGGATATTACTTTTCTACCACAAATTAGCAATTCAAGGACTGAAGTTTCCTGCACATACTAGCTGAGGAGTAACATCCCATTCCTTTTCTAAGCCAGTGATTCTTCTAAGTAAATCAGTGTCTGGACATAGTAAGGTTGCCTTCCAAATACAGTAAATGCAGATCATATCAACACACAAATCACAGCCATCTGATTGCACTGCTGACCTACTGACATCTTTACTTCCCACATCCATCTCCCTACAATTATTCCTATACATGTGTTGCAGATTACATATTAATCTAATGAGACATGAGAGTCCTAAAGTGCATGGGGTATAAATGCAATCTACCCTTGTGTAGTTCCCATTCATTTTACTAGTGCTTACCAAAAGGGAACTTCCCTGTAGATTCTGCCTTGAAGATGTTAACAATGTTTATAGGCATTTGCCAGATTAATGAAAGAGATTGCATCCTGAACTTAACAAGCTTATTTCCTCTTATCGTTTTTGTGCTTGTTGCAATAGTTTATCTTTAGAATTTTTCCTTGTTTATAAGGAGGGTGCATGTGAAGTCTCCTTTCAGACTATGAACTCATTTACATTAATCACTGGCCCTGTTGTGTCTCTGTCATCTGTGTGCCACAGTACTTCATTAACTTCTAACTTCATTACAGACTAGGTTAAAAAGGAAAACGTGCCAACCACAGCAGCATATTTATTCAAATATGTGACCTTCATGCTTTATGATTTATTAGAGTAATATAGTCAGGGGCAATATCATCTAAACATAACATTTATCAAGCAGATCTGCTCAGTAACTAGAGGTGATCATAAAGAAATTGAATCCCCATCGCTCATGTTTGGCTAGAAGGGGACTAGTTCTTATATGTTACTGATGAAAATTTGGGTGGTGGGTTCATTTATTTATTTTGACAAATGGTTGATATACCAACCACTAGGTTTGTGATCTGGGTTTTTGTTTTTTGCTCACTGTAATTGTTGAATGTTTAGATTAGCACTAAAATGAGGGCAAAATCAAGTTAAATTTACAGAAAAGATTACTAGCACTGGGCAAATACAAAAGAGTTTAGAACAATGCACAGCTTAGAAATAGTTGATTGTTGTTCATTTCTCTCTTCTTACTAAACTTGTAGACTGTCCAATGAAACTGAGCAGCAGTTCAGGAACATCAAGAGGAAATACACTTTATTCACATGCTGCATACCAAAACCAGCAGAATCTTGCATGCAGCCTGCACAACTTTTAAAAAGAAACATGTCTGTGGAGGATTACTGTAGTTTTTTACTACTAGCTTTTAGCCATGACTATTAAAATGATCCTTCAATAAAACTTTGAACAAGGGGTAGTGATGCTAAACAGTAGAAGAAATTCTGATGTAGATATGCATTATAATAAATGTCATGCAACTAAAGCAGAGATGGGACACATTTCAGGCTTAGTCAGCATGGCCAACAGTCAGGAAAGATGGGAACTGTAATCCAACAATACATGGAGGGCTGTCACTTCCCTATTCCTGAACTAAAGGGTCATTAAAAGATAGAGAATTAAAGGAAACTATTGTGAATCTACAGTATTGTAATTCCTGCAGCTTGGTTTCTAAACTAAGGAGATTTCCATATTAAATCTGGGATTCTCTTCCTCTCCCAACCTGCTTTCATTCTTTAGTACTCTAATTTGTTATTAGAGTAGCTTTTTGCAAACAGCATTTAAATCCACATTTTAGAAACAGGAAGGAATGGGAACTCTCCCAATTAATATTCTGCTTGTCAGGCTAGTGGCAGCTTCAGGGAGGAGATACAAACTGTGGAACAGTATTGATAAGGTTTCAGCCAATTCTACAAGCTATGAAACAACTGAGATAGTCACTTTGTAGTGAGAATACAGGGATGTATGTAAAAGTGGCCATAACTGCAGGCCATTCTTGGATGATTGCCAGCCCTCATTTTTCTTCCCAGCAGTCTCTTATACGGCCCCTCCTTCCTTTTCTCTTTATGTGTGCAACATTTGTTCCTGCTTTTTCTATCCTTCACTGACATCCTTTTAAGGTTATTTTAAGCCAACAGCGAAGAACTGAGGATAAAGATTAGTGTCATGGCTGCTAAAGTCCTAAAGACATTGACTTGGATCCAGAACAGTGCTTAAAGAATTCTACTGCTGGAAAGAGTTATGGACATGAAGAGGTGATTTTTAAAGTTATTTTGTATTCCACTAAAAAGCCAAGGTGAAGGTGATGTAACCTGCTTTCTAACCTACTTCCTCCAACAAGAAGCCTCCTTTGAATTCAGCTGGAAGAAGACTGGATCCAACTTCCCATCCCTCACCCTTAAACTAAAGGAAAGAAAGACAGCTCCTAAATGAAAGGCAGCCTGAGAAGGACTCTTTCCTAAACAAAAGTTTACAGTTCTGCCAAACATCCCTATTTCCTCATCTTTTGGATTCTTCTTTTATCCACAAAGTACTGCAACATGAATAAATAAACTGAAGACTTTGTGCTTATATATTATGAGAGGGGACACAGTTGCTAACCTATTTGTTTGTGGTACCTTCAATGTAAAGAGGGTGGTAATCTATAATAGGGAGGCCTTTCTATCACTGAATGCTTTCCTCCATACTGTTGAGAACTCTGATGTTCAAGTCCCTCAGTCATGCATAGATCCTCCATGGATAGAAATACTGCAAATGATAATCCACTACATGGAGTGGGGGCAGTAATACTATTTATTCCTGCTTCTCCTGAATATGAGTAGACAGCAATTTGCATAAGGCCCAAAGAGAGTTACACAGTTTCTTAGACTTGCAGAACATTATTTGCAATAGTCAGATTCACAACTTTGAAACAACTTTTAAAAGTTTTTAAAAATAAATCTCAGGGGTGTGCAAATCAAGCCTGTCCAACTTGTTAAAGACAGCTGCGTGGATTTAAGATTTCTGAACTGAATCACTGAATTGAATCAATTCAAGTTGACTGGATTTGGAAAAAAGAGGATTTGTGTAAAAGCCCATCAAATTGTCAAATCTATTTTGAGGCATTCCATTTGATTCAGTGCTCCAAAGTGATTCAATAATTCAATTCAGAATGTTGATCAGAAGATTTGATTAAATCTCCATTGAATCTCCAATAGAATATGTGCACAGCTGTAATAACTTAGATACTGTTAATGCTTCCTCCGGCTTCAGTGAAAAAAGCTTACTTTATCTTAATTTGCTTTGGATTTCTTCTTTAGTAATTGCATAAACATTTTTCCCCCAAAGTAGCTACTAACTGCTGCTGAAGGTCTCTGACTAGAAATCTATAACAGGTTTCAGCCGGTCTTTTTTCCCTTTCTTTCTGTATTTATACATCTGTTTGATATATGTAAACATCAGATTCAAATTTGCCAAAAGAGGGAGATTAAGTCCACCTTAATACTTCATGAGGAGGAATGGGTCACTTCCAGTACTTCCCTACAAGTGCCAAGGCAAATCTTCTCACTTCCAGGGCTCTAAGGAAAGTGATGTTAACTCTGCAAGGCTGGAAACTCAGAAAACAAGAACTACTTGGATTTCTGGAAAGAATTTTATTGCCCATAGGGTAATGGAACAGAATCTTGAAAGACTACCAAAGTGATTTTCCTGCACAATTTATCCCTAGTGTAATTAAGGAAGCGTTATTCTAAATCCCTTTCTCATGCTTTCCCCCTCTGTCTCCTCTAGGATCCAAGGTCTTTTGGGTGTTCCAACACAAGTGATGAGGTAGGATGAGTTCCTCATCCTTCATGCCTTCTTTGTTCTACTAAGACATCAGGAGTTAATGATAATTCTGTGTGTGTATGTGTGTGTGTGTTGACTTTTGTGTAGACATATACATAAGGCTCTGTTACAGTGTCTAGTCAAAAGGAAATCAAATGTTTAAAAAATTGATCCTCATTCAACCTTTTGCCTTGTGTTATATCAATACATCGGAGACATAATTTGTATCAGCTGTTCTTCCTTTAATTAAGATCTCACCCAAATCTTTCTCATTGATTCATGCCATTAACTTATTGATTTGCCTCTACTTTTGCTGAGACAGTATTTTTCACTGAGGGGCTGTGTCTGCTACTTCCTTTTGCGACAGCCACAAATATATTGCTGCTACTTGATGGGGAGAAGATAATGATAATTATTCCTTACCTTCCCCTTTTTACTAGAAAAGATAATATTATGCATTAAAAAAAGAAGACAAAAAAGACTGATATTCCCAAATATCAGAACCATCTTGAATCCATCATCTTAATTTCGATGGGAGCCAGATTCTACCTCTGGGTAAGAAAGTTGTTTGACCATGTTATTTCATATTCAGAAGTAATTGTCTCTGAATATGGAAGCTTCATTTACCTGATGCAGTAATGACAAAAATTAAAATTGTCAAGTGATTCGGAACAAAATCCTAAAATCCTTATCCTTTTAAAAAATTAAATATTTTGGGATTCATAAAATGAATTAAAATAACTTTATTATTATAATTTCAGATAATTATATATGTTACATTACCTATTACTAGATAGTATATCAACAAGTAGAACAGGATGGCTGGAAAGAGACAGCTTCCTTTATAGCATTGTTGAGGTTCTATAATTTCTTTCCCTGAAAAATGCATTTCATTTCATTTTTTCAGTAATCAGTGAGTACTATTCTCTTCTTTAGTGATTTACAAAAGAAACTGGTTTTTAGCCCCTGATTCTGTTGCTCTGCTATTTCATATCATTACCTATTATATAGTTAATATATGATGTATTTTCACATGTTGTTCATTGCTCTGAAAGCTCTGGAGTCAGAAACAGTAGGCAATTCAAAAGAACTAAGAACTAAATTTAGAATGCACTTAGAGGCTTAAATGAAAATAAGGTTAAGTCTCCCTCTAGTCTGGCTCAGTTGCTGGTGACCACATCTACCCATGTCATTTCTTGGCAACAGTACTGAAATAGTTTGCCAGTGCCTTCTTTTGGCATGTTTTAACCATTTTTCAGTCTTTTGTGGGATTTCCTAGTGACCTCCCATTCAGGTTTTAACCAGGTCTGTTCCTACTTAACTTTTTAAAGAACAGCTAAGATGTTAACAGCTAAGTACCACTATCTGCTGCAGATGAATTTGAGTACAGAATTTGTACTGTAAAAAGAAACAGTCAAGGCTCAATACCTAAGGTAAACTTAATTTTCTCCAATTTAGCCACGTCATCACCTACTCTCCTAAATAATCTTATAAGGTAAGAATGTCATTGCAAAAGAAATTTGGCATTCTAAACCTTTATTTTCTAGTGTAAAACTTCCTCAGATGATTATGAAGTTTCAGTGATTGTAAATTCTATTCTGGTTACCAAGACGTGTTAACTATTAGGTTTTGAAAGGGTAGGCTATTCAAATTTATAATGAAAGTTTTTTTTTCAAATATTAATATTTCTCCTTATTTGTGTGAAAGGATTCAGTGTCCATTCAGTATGAAAGAATTTGAACTGGTAAATAAATAAAATTAAAACATATTTTTGGTTGATTACATGCCATCAAGTCATTGTCAGCTCCTAGTGATCACACAGATAGATCTTCTCCATGACGATCTGTCCCTAACCTAGTCCTTCCGCCATTGTCAATATTTTCTATCCACGTGGTTTTCTTGATAAAAATACAGGAGTGGTTTATTGTTGTCTTTTCCTGACCAGTATGAATTGATGTCTCTGCCATTGTCAATAAAGTGATCATCTGCCTCCAGCATCTTCCTATATTGGTGCCTCCTTGATTTAGCTGGGCAGTTGGAATGACCTTCAAGCCTTAGGTGACCCTGCTGGGAATATATACTCTGGGTATACACTCCTGATGTTCTTTGTTCATCCCTCCCAGGAATACCCTGCCACCATGATGCACAGCAGGACTTGGGGAAAAACAAATCTTTACATAAGTTAAATTATCATCATAAGTGTATTCTTCTAGTTCTAACACACCATTATGGGGACCAGACTGCCTCCAAATATAACTTAAGATCTAACTGACATTGAACTGCCCAGTTTTAATAGACAAAGTGCAGAGAAGTCAATATTAATGATTCATCTACCTTCTTTAACCCATACTGGGTTTAATAACCAGTTATGTAGTTTTGTAATAACACTATTAATATCACCATTTTAGGATCCACTGTATCCATTAATTATTTGAAAGTTAAATTTGAATACGCACTGATACTTGCTTCATTTTCTAAAATCCCATATTTAAGGTTGTAACCTTTTAAATGTATGCAGCCTACTATCTTGTAAAGCTAGGAATAAGTATTATTTAACTTTGAGGGACTTCCTTCTCAGTAGGCATGCAGTTATGCGTTTAGTAAACTTTGGAATACAGTACCCATTTAATCTATCTATGTGGTCCCTAGGAATTGAAAACAACTTAATCGCACATAATCAATCACCCATTTAATGCATTTGCTAAAATCTCAACATTTAAAGTTTTTTTTTCCCCCAAAAAACATGCAGTTGTTAGAACTGTTCTCTTTTTCATTCTTTTTTTTTTTTCCTTTCCATAGTTGACATTGCCTTGATTTAATTGTTCCTTGGATTTGAATTTATTTTCCTAGTAAACACCTTAAAATTATTTGTTAGGTTAGATGGTTTGCTTCTTTATTTATTTATTTTGGAACAATAAGCTCACCCTTGTGTGTGCTCGATGCATTGGGTATGCCTTCTAACAGAAGGGAGGCATAGCAGGTATGAATTGGAAGAGAGGTTAAAGGTTATCTAGTCCAATTGTTCTGCTCATTGCAGGAATCCACAAAACCTTCCCCAACAGGAAGTCCTCTACTCCCTCTGAGAGCTTATACAGGACATTTTGAATGTCAACAAGCGTTAGAACTCCACATTTGCCCTTCAGTTATTTAATTAGATAAGCATATTCTTCTGTCCCTCTGTGATTTTCTAAATAAAATCTTTTCCTTCTCTCAGTCTTTTGAATTCACCTCATCTTTTGCAAACAGGCACAAAAAAAGGGAGTAAAGGCTATTGCGCCACTTCAAACTAAGTGAATCCCAATCTGATCCTTGGATTAAAACAAAGCAAAAAAAAAGTGTAGGTTCTTATTATAAAAGTTAACTTTAACTAAGAGAGTTGTGAGCCAACTTTTTGCATTCTCAGTTCACAGCATTTGCTTTAGGCAATTAATTTTTTACAGTTGCCTTCTCCTTAATCAGGAATATGTCTTTTGCCACAAACTGCCACCAAAAGCCAGATACCTACAAAGCAGATTTTTTTTTTAACCTCTCCTGATTTCTAATCAGAAACTACTTTGGCAATTTAAATAATAGGGCCCTGCCTGAGGCAGGTGAATATGTCAGTTGGGTGAGAAAGATCAACAATGTGGCCTGAAGAAGGAAGCCAGGAGGTGCCTTTCTAAATCAGCAAGTCTCATGAGGTTTGGGGCAGGGGTAGGATGAACACATGATTGGCATAAGTAGGCAAAAAAAAAAAAGATAATGAGAGAAAAAAAGAGACGCCATCTAGAATAATTTGCTCTGCCAAAGAGATATTTTAAGAATAGGAAAAGATATGAGGTGCTTCACAAACTCCTTGCCCACTAAATTAATGCTGGGCAGCTTGTGACAATGTATAACTCATAACATATATATATATATATATATATATACACACACACACACACACACACACACACATATATATATACACACACACACACGCACATATATATACATACATACATACATACACACACACACACACACACATTAGTAATAATAAAACTTATCTTATTTGCCATAAATGTGTATGATCTTTTGCATCAAATGTTCCATCAAGCCTTCATTCTCTTCCTTACTTCTGTATTCTGACAGATAACTTTATTTTCATTTATACTACTTTTACAAAGCCAGACATTTTTTTTTTTAGAAGAAATATCTCTAACTTTCCTACAAATGGCATTCATCTCCAAGAAGCCTGAGAGATGATTTCAGCCCTCAAAAAGAGCATGAAAACATGCAAAATGGGGATGAAACTGGCTTAACTGTCTGGAAAGAGAACTGTGACTAACTGAAAAAAATCAAGCATGGAAGTTAAAGCTAACCTTGTACAGCTCTAAATAGCACAATTCCCATTTGTGCAGAATGTGGCTTTCCACCTATAATGTAAGCTCTCTTGGGAGGTTCCATTGCAAACATTATTTAATTACATGAATATTCATACATATAATGTCATTTCCAGTTACAGGCATCAAATAATGTAGGTGTTAGAAAGTATTGGGACTCTGCCCTGAAGATTACCTTTCCATGAAAAAGACTTGGGTTGCTAGAACTGAACTCAGTTTCTGCAGGTATTCAAAATTCATCACATTTTCTAATTTTACCAGTAAAAAACTAGAGGCATTTTGAACAAGAAAGATGTATTAACACTTGCCACATAGATATTTCATGTTTTGAGAGAGGCATCCCTTGATTACTTTGAATTTGGATATAATATTATATAACTGTTGAAAATTAATTACATTCCATGTTATCTGTTCCTCATAATCCAGTACTATGCATTCTTCTGTTACCATTAAATAGTGGAACATTCATAGATGCATCCTGAATTATGCCAAATGTCTGTATGTGAATATGCTCAAATGTTTACAACAAGCTTCTACTCACAAGTTAACCATTTTCTGTTTTTTTCCCTCTTTTTTATTATTTATTATTGAGAAGAAAAAACATATTTGCATTAGATAAGTATATATAGAATTGTAATTGTTTACTGTTACAATGACATATTCACATTTTTTCTTTGTTGTACTTCTTTCATGTTTTTGTTAAAGCCCTTTCTATGTGTTTTTTCTCTTTTTTAAAATACTTTTTATTAAAGCTTTTCACATATTTTTTCTTATTCCCGGATTTATTAAAAAGAAAATATTCTGCCTCAATCCCTGACCATCAACTCCACCATGTTTAGAAAGTGTCATCAATCCTTACCAAACCCTTCCCTTTGCACAACCCTCTCACTACAACTCTCTGAAATTTGGTACCGATATTCCCTTCCACAAGGCTACTTTTGTAAATTCATCATATACTGACCCAAAGCAAGAAAGCACAGCCATTTTTTAAAGTACATATCAGATATATAGAAGTGTAGTTTTAAAAATTTGCACTAATTATATATCGTATGCTTTATTGCTTCATAATCATTTAGCTTTCCCACCAATGTCATTGTACTCTGTTGAGAAACAAAGTTAGACATTTTTTCTCATTCTGGACTATAGGAGAATGGCATTTATTATGTGTATATATTGTTCCACATCTGCACATATAATTAGATAGATCTATCGCTGGATGAACTCAAAACAAATCAGGCCATTTCCAGAGGTCCAGATCAAGCTCTGAACTGAATCAGGTGACATTTGTGCAGGTGAATTGCTTGCACAATGTACTTTAAGGGGGGGGGGGACATTATAAAAGACTGCCCACACACTGTTTAGGAGGACAGCTCCATTCAGTCCCCTACTCTCATTTTACCACCTAACATTTGCTTGGTGGGAGCTGACATTTTTAACAGGTTATCCAGATATAGCTCTACTGGATTGGAGCCAAGTTATATTAGTGGAGTGATTTTTCCCCCCCTTATCAATGAATGACTCAATTTGCATTGGGTACCCTAGGGAGATCATTTCCTTGCTCTCCTCTAACTGAACTTAGACTGTCATATATTTCTTCAGCAATCAATGCACAGACACTATTCAGATCCCTGGAGATAGCAGATATATTCCGCAGAGATTTCTTTATCTAGTACTGTGGCAGATTCTACGTGGGGCAAAGACGATGTCATTGAATACCAAGAGAACTTTTACTTTTCATCAAAGCTCTGATGTTTTTAAAGGCCTCTTGAAATCCTTCTGCCCACCCGATACCATCCTTGTGAGGCTTGAAGTGCTAACTCTGAGCCCCACCTCCCAGCGAGATGATTTAAATGTCTAAAGGAGATCTCTGTAAGTTGACTCGTCAGGGAGATATATTATCTATAACACTATACATTTAAAATAAATAAATGTTGAGACGGATAAGAGGGAGCAGGAAAGAAAGTGAGAGAGAAAATAGCTGTGGATGGCTTAAATCTCCATATGCCCCAGAATCCAGCCTGTTCCAGTCAGATGGAGCCCTGCTTTTTTTTTTTTTTTTGAAAAAAAATCCAATACAAGTTAATCTGATCATCTGCTCTTTGGTTTCCATGCTGTGTTTTCTTCACAGTTCCTACTTCTGGATGGAGCCTGTGACAGTGTGATAAGACACAAGAAATTTAGTCATCATTGCTGCTGTAAAGGAGCTCAGAGAAGGGATTATGATATTCCATAACCTTTACATTAGACACGGACAGGGGCAGCCACTGTTGCAATGACAGGCCTGAATGCCACAGTTATGCTTCCTCTATCTCCCTCCCCCAATACACTCAGCCATTCCTTTTTATATTTATATTTATATTTATATTTATATTTATATTTATATTTATATTATTTTATTTTATTTTATTTTATTTTGTTTTTTGCTCTTTCCTCCTTCTATTGATCTAGAAATAGTTCATTATCACAATCAGTGTCCTCCATTTTACTGTAAAGAACTCAGAAGCTGTGGGGTTCAGAAGGCCAGTCCATGTGTAATCAACACACCTGCAAGATAAACTCTCAAATAACTTATCAAAAACATGTCTCTGCCACTGTGTCTTTATTAGGACATGCAAACAGTGTACACTGAACTAATCAACATAGAAAATAGACTGGATATTGAAAGGGAAATGGGGGAGAGGGGTTAAGGGGAAGGACCAGACAGAGGTCCAACTGCTTTCACTGTTTTTCTCAGGTGGCAGGAGCTAAAAGCCCAAGAGGTCTTCCAAATTGTGCACCAGTTCTGTTGGGAGAAATACCACTCTATCCAAAGCCAGGGGACCCCAAAACCCACAGCCACTCAGTTTTGCTTTGGTTCTGTTGAATTATATTCTTCCCCATCCAGATTCTCATGGGTTCCAGGTACTGGGAAGGAACCTTGACAGTATCACTTGGTGGGCCTAGAGTGGAAATGTATAACTAGGTGTCATCAGCATATTGATGATATCTGACCCCATACTGATGAATGACTTCACCCGTTAGAGAGGTTGAACTCTAACAATTATGGCATGTAAATTTTAAAATGGTGAAAGTAACTTTAAAATGTGAGGGGAAGGCACAATCAGCAATTACATTTCCACTCTTAAACATTTTATGCAGTAAAGAAATAGGAATATAGTTTATCCTACTGCATTTATTGGAGGGAATAAAAATTATACTTGATATATCCCTTTCGACATGATTGGACAGAAGGATTATCTCACCCTTACTCTCACATTTAATGAAAAGCAAATTGGAGAAAAGAATGGTGAGATTTTATACTATATATTTTCATTTAAAGCCTGGAGTCAAATTAGTCCTCTTTTCCTTTACAGAGCAGTTTCATGAGCAGGCAGGGTAAAGCAGAAAAGCAACTGAAAGCGGTGCTTCCTTTCTTCTTTTCTTCCTGTTTCCCATTATTATTCAAATTACTCCCAAGATGCTTTCCCATTCCACCTCATTAGCTCCCAACAACTCTTGCCGTCTAGTGGAACATCTAGAGATTAGTATTATTTTAAGATGTTTAGAACAACGTATCTCAAAGGCTGGAAAATCTACTACTTATTAACCCAGCAAATAGTGATCTTAGTGTAAAATAGCTCTTTATAAAAAGTATACAATCACAAATTCTTCTTAATTTGCAATTTTAAGAAATATTCATTGATTGCATTCACTGATGTGTTCCCCCCACCCCTGCCTTAAGGTTTTTCGATCCATTGCAACTTTCCATCAGTAGAATAGGGAAGAAAATAATTTTTGCCAAATTGTCTCTAGTAGTTCCTCATGCCAAGTCCTCAAAGCTGTTCCAGTAGATTATAGAAAATTTCAGGTGGAAAGGGAAGTAGTCAAACGTCTGTTTATACTTGTGGAAATCTTTATGGAATTGGTTACTTATTTATTTATTTATTTAACATTTGTCAGTTTGTCTGTCTGTTTGTCTACCTACCTAACTACCTACTTTATCTATTTACTTTCCCTTTAGGGGCCACCAAAACTTTGAGAAGCATTTGCCATTTTTATTTAAAGTGCTTTTGAATTTTCTGATACTGTTCAAGATATGTCCACAAAAGAAACATTCACATTAATTTTCTTTATATTTGATTTTAGGGGAAATCTGGTAACTTTTCTTCAGAAATATTCATAGACCACCAGTAGAAACTGAGAAATGTGCTTGTCTTATCAAACATGACTGTTCTTTCTTAAAACCCATGTCCATCTCATTCCAAATTGCACTATAATATTTCACTAATACATTTTTAAATTTGTATTTTGAGTTGGAACAGTAGTGGCACTAGAAAAAAAAATGAGGAAAGAGATAAACAGAAGGGTCAAAGTACATTCATGTGGTTCACAACAGTTAAAAATTCTATAACAATCTAAAAAGAAATAAATAAAATAAACAGATAAATACCCAAGAAAGCAGGAGAACAAACATCACTTAATCTCATACAGTTCAAAATGATCTAGACTTGGTTGATATTGTCAATTTCATTTTTGCCAAATTTCTGATTCAACTAATCAGGCCTGTAGCTAGGAGACAGGTACCGATGGACAATCCTTCCCAAACTAACTCCTCTCCTTCAAATTTCATATAGGCTTTAAAAAACCAGATAACAAATGTCTCCTTTTTGTAATCAGTTCAGAAACTCAGATTGAAGCACTAAACTGACTGAATCAATTTTCTGAATTAGTTCAAATAATCAGATCAAATTACCTATCCAAATCAAACTAGAGTCAATCTATGAAGCCCCCTGTAATTTCCATGAATATATATTCCATATATTTCCATGATCTGAATATACCGTTTTGTGCATACATTTCTTAGCCTGCACATTCTTTGAAATTTTCAATAGGAAAATGCACTTCTTTGTATATGTTTCTCTAAGATACAGTATATACTATGTTGCAACATTCTGAAAGTTATGGATTTTAATGTATGTGTGCATTCTGGGTTCCTGACAGGTCCAGAATCAATAAAATAGTCTGTAAATTCTGATGGACCAAATTTCACATCCAAGTTTTCTTGTGTGTATGTGCCTCTGAGTTGACACCTAGAGAATACCTGGAGTCTAGTTTTCTTGGCAAGATGTTCAGAAGTGGTTTCTCATTACCTTCTTCCTAGGGCTGAGAGAGAGACAACTGGCTTTGTGCCTAAGACAGGACTAGAAGTCACAGTTTCTCACTTTCTAACCTCTGCCTTAAACTACCCCAAACTGCCCTTTCCCAGAACTGCCTGACTTCAGACTTGCTTCTATATGACTAACCTTGGTAAGCACAAACAACAAAAATGGTTCTTTACTCAAATTCTGAATAGACAGTATCCCTACTTTTAAATCATGTATACACAAGAGCACTTATTTATATATTTTAAAGAAGTCTTTGAAAAAGTAGGTTAGTTATATTGGGAATTCCTTACTTATATTTCACTCTATATATACTTTGTTTTCCTTTTCTTGTCATTTGCCAGTTTCAGGTGTCATTATTAACGGTTGTGCAATATATCAAAAAGTAATGGAAAAAGAGGGGAAAAATTTCTGATATCCTAAATGTTATGCATTGTGCACATCAATGATCCAGTTTGTTCTTCTGCATCACAGAAAGATTTCTTACAAACCAAACTATTCTAAAAAGGCTTTGATATTCCATGCCCTAATTTGGATGAAATAGTTTAAACTAATCAAATTGGTGAGTTATCCTGTCAAAGGTCAAGGTTGGAGTCCATTTCCTGTTTTCCTTAGCAGTAGGAGAAATATAAAAAGCTCTCAAACTTTTAAGGCAACACCAGAGGGATTTCAAGAGGCGACTGAGGCTGGAACAAAAGCAAACCATTTGCTTCTGGGTATCAGGAAGGACTTTAATGGTATCATGACATTGATCTATAAATTCAAGGTCACAGTTATATCAATGTTAATGAATTCCAAGTAGATATATGATTGCATAGCCTATTAGTACACTGCAAGCAGAGAACAGCACATAAAATAACTGGTTTTTCAACCCATTATTTATTGCAAAGCATATGAAAAGTTTGTGCTAACCAAGTGTAAGTTCTAGCAAATAGGTATTTATTTTATGCAACATGCATTCACATGAGCGAACAACATGTTTTCATTTCAGATTTAAAATTCCTGACACTCAAATTGCATTTACAAACTTCTCTAATCTAGAGTTCAAGCTCTTGGAAATCAACTTCTTGAATGTTCAAAGATGTCTAGTCAACCAGGCTTAGTGAAATATTGATAAGGGTGCAATTTGAAATGATTTTCTGTCTTTGCTGGTTTTCTTTGTCTGTAGTCAGTTCATATTTCTCTGTGATTTGCACACATTCAGAGTCAAAGGAAATTAGGCCAGAGCTGTCTCAGTGAAGCCCATAGTGATTGAGATGTCCATAGCTACAAGAATTTGCCGTTAGAAATGTCACTTCCCTTCTCTGTCCACTATTAATATTTTATTATGTTACTGTAGGAGACAACAGCACATTTACAAGTACATTGTTTCAGATGGCCTTATTTTCAGTTTACTAGAAGAAACACAATTTGCTTTAATACTTCATCTCTTCCCTCCCAGCACAATTGTCCCTAAATGACTTAATCAGGTAACATGGATTAAGCAGATGCTGGACATTTCAGCCTCTAATTGGGTGCATTGTAAAGACATTTTTTTAAGAAAACATTTGCATTTATAAATGTACCTTTTGCTAACAAAATGAAGCTGAACCTTATCTTAAGAGAGAATTAATAATGAATGCCATTATGTTAGGATGGTGGGCTTGGAGACAATATCTGTAGACCCTAAAAATCCAATAGACTTATATTGTGGAGAAATTCTCTTAATGGAAGCAGGTTAGATGTCTGAGATGATCAGTATGTTTTGTCCTTCCCACAATAATTTACCCAGTAGAAGTTCTTTTGTTTTTGCTCCATAGGAATGAATGGGAATGTCTCACCCACAGAGGGAAAAAATGGAAAAAGTGCTTCCTATCTCATTGATCTAAATGTCTCAGAGATACCTCCCAGAGAAAGATGCATCATTGGTCAATTGTAAATCACACTGTAGCCATTTTTTTCCCCCCATGGAACACCAAGGGGTTCTGGATTTTGTTTACTTGCTTTATTTTGTTTTAATAATGCTAACAGCAGAAGCAGTACAGAATGATGAACCTTGTTTTTCTGTCTGTTACAATCACATTTAAATGAACAGAAACTTCCAGATACTCTTTGACTATAATGGAGCAGTGGAAAAACAGAACAGCATGTACAGTGTGATCAGTATGATTTTATATATATGGAAAATTACTTGATCTAAAGAGCTCCTTAGAAAGCATTACACCTAGAAAGCACTCTATTTAGGCCAGGGAGCCCAACCTCCTGCTCAGTGTAGAAATTCAGATTAAAGCATCTCAGATGGCTGTTTAGCCTCTGCTGTATAGTAAAAAACCAGCCACCTACACATTGTTTCAGCCACCTTAAATCCAATCCCTGCCCAATGCCCACCTTCGATCCCTATACTCCAAAGTTTCTTTGAAATAGTATTGTCTGAACAACTTTCCTGAATGTTAATAAGGAATGGTCCGTCTTAACTGTGGGAAGGAGATTATTCCAAAATGAGTGGAATATAGCCAAGGAAGCATGCTTCTGGGCTCCCACCACCAGGGAGCAAGGGGGGAATCCACAACATGTCTTTCCATCAAGTAGAAATTCAACAGGAAGATTCTACCTAGAGGAGGTGGTTCTGAATGTAACAAGAACTTGTGCTTTACAGGTAACAACCAACATCCTGAAATGAACCTGGAAGCCCACTGGCAGCAATGCACTTCCTACAAAATTAGTGTTTTACTGCTGTATTGTTTACTGCTGATGAACAAGCAGCCTGATGCATTTTGATCAGCTGTTACTTTCAAATCATTGTTCAAGCATTTCCATATAGAGTGAATCCAGATGCAAGATGATAAAAGCATCAGTTACTATTGTGAAAGGCTCCTGGTCTAGGTGATGCATCCACCAAAGCTGGGCAAAGACTCTCATGGCCACAATCTCTACTTGTTCTTCTAACAGGAGCCATGAGACCAGTGGAAACTCCAGACTGTATACTTGCTTCTTCAGGAGTAGTGTTACCCTAAGTAGAGCAAAGATGGATCTACCAAGGAACCATAGGGTTTCTGAGCAAATTGTAGCTCAATTTTGCTATTATTCATCAAGATTCAACAGCATCTCTTGCTTCTACTGAGGGTACCTCATCCTGAAATGACAGATGATCTCTCTGATAAGTTTCATGTAGATGTTAAAAATAAAGGGAGAAGTCTGAACTCTGGGGCACCCCACACTGGAATGTCTAAGGGTTTGACTATCCTTCCCTACCAACACCAGTTGGAACTGCTTATTCAGGAAGGATTAGAACCATTGTATAACAATGATCCCAAGCTGTAACCCTAGAAGCAGCCCAGAAGAATACATGATCACCGGTATCAAACACAACTGAGAGATCAAGCAGATAAGGACAGGTGCATTTTAATAGTGGCCAATGTAGTTTTTATCCCGTGCTCAGGCCTGAATACAGACTGGATGGGATAATCCACTTCATCCAGGGCCCATTATAATTGCTACCCCACCACCTTCTCAACAACCTTCTGCAGAAGGGTAAGGTTGGATACTGGACAATAGTTGTCCAAGGTTCATAACCTCCATCTCAGCAGTTCCTCTAGCTCACAAATGGCAAATCTTGTCTCAGAGTATCCTGTCCTCTTCATCAAGGTTCACAGGCTGGAAGCAATCCCAGATGAACTCACCCTTGTCATCTTCCTGAATTCTGCCCAGCTGGTGTCTGACTCTGAGCAACTATGATTGCTTTTTTGTCCACAAAGTGCCTAGCAAGAACATCTCAACAGTCTGAAGTTTTCAGATTCACCATTACCCAGACAAAAGTAGATAAACTTAAAAAAAAAAAATCTCTGATTAGCAATATATGGATGCAATAGGGGCAGAGAGGTATTGGGGAAATGATTGGGTGAAAGCAATGTGGGGACTAGAATCATGAAGGGAGGAGGCAGCAAGGAAAAGAAAAAAAAATGGGTACAAAGGTAAATGAAGTCAAGTGATTACAAGTCCATGTTGTTTTCTTGGCAACAGTACAGAAGTAGAGTCCTATTACCTCCTTCTCATGTTTTCTCAGCTTTCTAGTTAAGGGTTTGTTTGTTTGTTTCCACCTTCGAGTCAGTTTTGACTCCTGGCGACTGCCTGGACTAGTCTCTGCAGTTTTCTTGGCAAGATTTCAGAAGTGGTTTGCTCTTGCTTTCTCCCTAGGGCTGAGAGAGTGTGACTGGCCTAAGGTCACTCAGCTGGCTTTGTGCCTAAGGTGGAACTAGAACTCACAGTCTCCTGGTTTCTACCCTGTTGCCTTAAACCACTTCACCAAACTGGCTCCCACTCTAATCTACAGCCCTTAAATTTCTGGGTGGCCTCCTAACCAAGTACTAATTATTCCGGCCCCTACTTAGCTTTCCTGAGATCAGGTGAGGTCAGCTATAAACAACCACCTATTGTAACATCAAGGTAATTACAGTGGGAAAAAATAATAAAGAGCTGCCTATCAACCTGAAACATTATCAGATCTTTGGTTGCAGGAAATATCTTGTGTGTCAATGACACTAAATGACTGGATTTGTAACTCCAAAGTTTTTACTGTTAAAATTGGTTTCTCTCTCCCTCTGTCTGTCTCCATACTCTCTCTCTTTCTGTATGCCTGTGTGTGTATTTATGTATATGTGTTATGCGTGAGTGTGTGTGTATGTATGTGTGTATATAGAGGTGCTAATTTGCAAGCATTTGTTCTCATTTTCTGACATAGATGCATTTTGGGAAGCCAACTTGATGTGGGTGACCTGTGTAGAGGCCAAATCAAAACTGGAGATGGGTACTCCTTTCCACATATTAAGTTTTGGTAAGATATGGTATTTAGCATCTGCTTTGTTGTCTTTATTATTGATACGGGTAACTAAGATCCAATTTTCAGAAAGGTTTCTATACATTTCCATAATAGCTGTTTTATGCCTGATCGTTACTTGCTTTGTTTTTCATTCCCATTTTATGGCAACATGCCTAAGCCCCATCAGTATTCAAGTTAGCACTCTAAAATGAAACTATAAATTTCAATTTAGAAGAAATAAGCCCTTATTCGGGCTCATAAGTTTTAAATAACACATTACCATGGGCTACATTAAGTTTGCATTTCTAATGTTATTTTATGCATTTGACAATAGATGTTCACTCTGCACAGGAGTAAGAAGCAAATGCATGTGAAATGTAAGACTGCTTAAAATGTAGGAATTTATTAGAGCTGTCAGTCAGCAATGACAAGAGAGCTAAATTATTTCTGCAGATTTTTAGTGGATTTTTTGCAGCCTTCCCTATCTTGCTCTCAAGTTTCAGAAATGTGCATAAATTGGTTGTGTTTTAAATATTTATTCCCATTTTGATGAAATTCTATCTTTTTTTGTAAAGAGAGAGAGAGAGAAATAAAAAAAAAACATTTTGAGAAGATGTCATTATGGTGATTACAGTTGAATGTATTGGTTTCAGTAGGCCATTTCTCAATGGGTTGCTGGGTATGGAACAGTCTTGTCAGAGAAAAGTAAATGGATGAAGTACAATTCATGTTCTGTGTATTGTAAGCCTGTAAAGGCAGGATGGAGTTACCTAACTTTGCCTAACACCAATTCTTAAGAAATATCTGAAGTAGGGTTGTGTTGCTAGACAAGACATAGTCAAATAAGATCACATGAGGCAGGCATTTGATCAGCTATTGTTTTACTAGAATTAATACATAAGGTCAAGAATGCCTTTGGATAAGTACTAGCTTGTCTGCCTTACTACATCGCACCATTATTTGATAGCAAAGCAGGAATAAGAATGGCTTTTTCCCTAATCCTGTAGAAAAACAGAACACATTAGTAATACCATCATCACCTTATAACTAGTTCCAGACAGCATTGGTTCTTCTCCCCACCCCCTTTACAACTAAGCCCCATGATTCAGGTTCTTCTACGAGAGGTGTGGTACAATGTCAAGTGCCATCTATTAACCATTTTAAATAATCACTTATTCAGATAATTGTCTATTTTCAAGGGTCTTAATGAGATCCATGGATCAGTAGAAATTAGAAGTATTTCAACTGTCATGTTAATAGAGATTTATTTATTTATTTATTTATTTATTTATTTATTTATTTATTTATGAGATTTTCATCCCCTTTCATTCGCTCAAGGGAGCATCCATATTGCTCCCTCCTCCTATCTTTCCCTACGCAACAGTCCCATGAAGTAGGTCGCGCTGAGAGGAAGAGAATGACCCAGACTCACCCAGTAAGCTTCCAGAGCTCAGCATAGATAAGAACCTGGTGTCCCTACTTTGGTTCAATATCTTATATCACACTGGCTCTAGTAATATTCTGGTTCATCATTTTTTGAACCTGTGTATGGGAGGGCAGGGGTTGAGATGAGGGAGGAAGAATACACATGCAGGTTGGAGTATCTACAAGAGAAACTCTGTTTTAAGTGACTATCCTTTGGGGGAGGGTTGCATTCATCTTCCACAATTTGCATGTGCAGCCTTGGTCAGAGACAGACCAGTACCAGCAAACTCAGGACCTGTGCAATGTACTTTTTGTGCAATGGATAAAGTCCATTTGGACAGATCCATCTGCTCCCATAAAAATTTCCATGGTGGTTTTGTTTTAAATCCCTAGATTGCATCACCTAATTTGGAGGTCTTCATAATTTCTGAAGTCTTTCTCTGGAAGTAAAGGATTTATAAGACTCATAGTATATGTGGGTGGGGGGAACCCTAATGTTATTTGGCTTAACATAAATAAAAGTATATACATACTAGAATTAAAATAGGCAGTTATTGTTTGCAGTTTCATCCCCATATATTGCACCTTCCCCCCAAGCCAGAAAAATCCCTGTAGATGTCCATGGTCCTAGCATTTCACACAGAGGGCAGGTGGGGGAGACAGATGGGTTTCCCTATATTTGTGGTAGATGATTGTGGACAGATAAAATTAGACATTGCTTTCCTAAATGTCTTAAATAATGCCAAATATTCTTACCTTTATTACTTGTTATTTAAAAAAACATAAAGCATGGGTCACTTTTACTTAACAAACTATCTGATTGTTGCTTATTTATTTATTTCTTGAATTTATAGAGCCACCCATCTCACTTGCATGTGACTCTGGGCAGCATACACAATTAAAACAAAAACTAAACAATCAACATATTCACCCATTAAAACCAATTAAAACAGTTAAAAAACATGTTCTTCCTGCATTCCTGCTTTTAAAGTGCAACATATTTATTCAGGCATCATATAATTATTCTGGATATCATGATTATTAGAGAATCATCCAGCCGACATTAAAACATTTAAGTCTCACTGTTTTCAGTGGTTAAGATACAACTGTACTTACCTCCCTCTCATCTACCCCACTTAAATATGAGGGACTACACTGTCTCAGCATGGTGACTTTGGGCGGTTAACAAACAACAACAAAAATAAAATATGTAACTAGCAGCCAAGGTAAAAAATGCAATTAAACCCCAATTAATGTAATCATCTCATAGGGTCTGTGACAATTTGACCCCCAAGCCCAGGAATATAGCCACACCTTCACAGTCTTGTGAAAGGCCAACAGGGTTGGGCCAATCTGAACTCTGGGTGGATGATATTCCACAGGGGAGGTGCTAGGACAAATACATCTATATAGACAGCAGGAGACTAGTGATAATAAGGGACTGTCAGCAAGTCAGTACTGGGAATTCCAGAGAAATCCTGTGAATTTTGGAACGCTATACTAGTGAATAATAACTAATTAAGTCATGGTTATATTGGGATGTGATGCTATTAAAATCTTACTACACTTAACTGAATATTATACAATGCAATTTAACAGCATCCAGGTTCAGGTGAAATTTATATACAGCTGAGCACTTGGCTGAGCACAGTAAGAGTAGTTGTAGTATATTTGTTTAGCACGTGCTTATAACTAAGCTCAGGATGGACATGGTATAGAAGCAGCAATTAATACTATAGGACCCTGCAATCATCTGTAAAGTAACAATATAAATCAAAAACCTTTAGACTAAAGGCCCATCTGCAGTTTTTGACTGTGGGTGGATATCAGTTTAAACCAATGGGCATAAAAAAAAGTGGGATATAAACACTGATGAATCCTCAGATTGATGAAATCATTTCAAATTCTCAGCATTCATATTCGCAAAATTTGGGGCATTCATTCATAGTCATATATGTACTTCTGCTGATAATAACAATGAATAATATTAATATAACCTAAATAAGTTCCAGAAATATTACTGTCATTCTTATTTTATTGCATTGTCTGCTTTCATTCTCTTATGCCTCTCTACATTATTAACAGCATCAAGATAGCAATGGCAGATCTGCTTCTTCCTCATACACTAGACAACATCTGTATGGAAACTAATCTAAAAATAATCCCAAAGCATGCACATAAAATTCAATTACAGAACAAAAGCCATTCGGTATGAAATTACGATGACTTATTCAGAGTTCTCTTGCCATGAGTTGTTACAGAAATTTTATTTTTGCTAGTAAACTTCAGAAAAGCTGAAACAGTCAACAGCACTGTGAATGGCCTGTATTTAAAACTTCTTGCTTTCTTATCGTTAAAAAGTCAAGCTAGTGTAAGATACAGTTATGAATTCTCAAGTGCATTTTTAAGCAATCACCATTAATCAGAAATCTATCATGCAATAGATCTGGGGTTGGCTTGTGCAGAGAGGAAAGAGACAGACGGGAGGTTTCTGTCTATCCTTGTCTGTTTCAGCCACTAGGAAGCTGTTAACACAAACCGTATGTAGCCAAATGTAGTTGAATTACACAGGTATCAAGCGTTCTTCCTCTTTGTTTGTTTTAATGTTTGACCGTGCACATCTCAAAAGTTCGAACCCGCTGGGCATTGCCAAGAAGAGACTATGTAAATCAGCTACCTCCTGACAAAGGAACACAGTAATTCACTTTTTTGTTAAGCAATGTGTGATTACCATTCCAGTCTTTTGAACTCCAGCCAGCTTGCTATTTTCCCTCAACTTCAAGCAGGTGTTTTGTTGTTGCTAGGCCAGGAACACAGCCCTGTGCTGGAGTCTTTCAAGTGCACTAGCTGCGCTGATGAATTTTGCCTCCAAATCCTCCTCAGGCAATGAACTGACTAGTCCAACATGCTCACAGCAATGCTAATCTTGCTCAGGGACATGTGCTGCAGCACATGAAAGATTTTTTTTTTCCTTCTGTAATTTTTAATTGATACAGTTTGCCCACTGCTGAATTTTTCCTTCCTTCTGTCCTTCCTCCCTCTAGCCTGACAAGTGCAAAACGAAATGCCAAGGGTTCACTCAAATAAATTGGGGGCTGGGGGACAGGGAGGGACTGAACAAGGGGAAAAATGAGTTTAATCTTACAGGTTAGAAAAGTAGCTGTCTACAGCTAAATTGATCAGTGGTAGTAAACATTAGTAATAGTAGTAGTAGTAGTACTTAGCTGGTAGTGGAAAGCATAAAGGCACAGAGACAATATGCCAGACAAAACTATTCTGGCTGGATCTTCTAAACCAGTGTTTTTCAACCTCAGCCAGTTTAAGATGTGTGGACATTAACTCAGAATTCCCCAGCCAGCAGGTGAAGCACCAAAAAGGTCATCCAGTAAAAGGTGGGTTGATCCAATCATTCCCTCAAATCAAATCCTTGAACAGAAGCACCCTGAGGTGTTTTGAGATGTTGAATTGAAAAAGGTGCCCTCCAATCATGACAAAGGGTGAAGTTTCGACAAAAATGACTTTTCTAGCTTTGCAAAGGGTCACTAATTCTTGCAGCTTTCATACACACACACACACATATACACACAAATACACATACAAACATACACACACACACTTAGCTGGGATCAGGGTTGAGGGCTGTGATGAGCTGTCTGAGAGCAACACGAGTAGGTAGCTAATAACTTTAATTTCTCCACAAAACCTTCCTTTTGGATTACTTCAGGGAATGCTACTGTACTGTTTACTTCTCATGCTTCTGCTAGAATTTGTTTAGGTAGGTTTGTTTGGAAGCATGGAAAGAAAGAGGAAAAGAGATGCAGGTTTATTCTGATGAACTTTTAAAAAAAAAAATGGTTTGCTTCTTTTGGGTGTTCTACTTTTCTCCCACTCCATACACGTTTACCTTTATCCTTCCTTAACTCTCAGACTAGCTGCCTGACATGTTAATTTGTTCTTGTTAGTGAGTCTACGGTACATCTACAGTTTTATGTCTCTTTCATTCTCCCCTTTCACTTCCTTTCATTCTTCTTTCATTCTTTGCATTTCACCCTTTCGATTAAAAAAAACATGTCCAGGTTTTGTTTTTGGCTTCTGTTTGTCTATTTCTTTATTGCATGAGCAAATCTGACATAGTGTGCTTGTTATTCAACTGTTGTACTGTATATAATGTATAGTTATTTCTATCACAGTTTATTGTATATGCATTATATACAACAAGCAGACTTTGTAGACTTTTTTTTTATTAAAAAAAATCATTGCACAAGCAGCACACCATGCAAAGTTCCCAGAAAAACCTAACCTTTCCAGTGATGAACCATGATAATAGTCCTGCTGGCAAGATCTGGTGGTCAGTAGGTGCTGGACTTTTTAATTTTTAGTTGAGAGATTCTTGTTAAAAATATTTTTGAAAGTTTTTATTTTTCAGGTGGAAGAAGACACTGAGTGTACTACTTTAGCACAAGCTCTTTGGAAGCTGCTGAAGTGTCCTTTTCTTATTCCTGCTATTTTGGCCTTCAAAGAAACGCAGGGGCAAATATTTCAAAACTATACAGCAATGAAACCCTTCAAGATATCCAGCTGATTTTTTTTTTTGTAGGATTCATGTCTTCTAAAGGATCTACCAATCCTACTGTTTTCATCCCATTCTGCCAAAAAATGGAACAGCAGGCATTTTGATGTTTCCCCATTATAGCCTAAGGCTCAATCTTACAGTATACTGAATCTCAAATCTGTTCAGATCAAATTTTGTTGCCTTCAGATCTTGACTTTCAAAGCTGAATCAAATCTTGTCATCACCAAATCTTGAACTGAAATTGAATCTTGCCAGATGATATGCCCCTACTATTTATGTCTTTTTGCAGATCATCTGTAAAAGAGTGAAAAGTGTAGAAGTGTCTTTTTTTCTGTCAAATCATGGAGGAAGGTCTACATGACAAAAGATCTGGTAGATCTTCAGCATTCAGGAAAATCATTACTGGTATCTATTTGACAGGAAGTCCCATTGTTCAAACCCTTTAAACTGAACTGAAACTAAGTGCTACCATCAAAGATGACTGCTGCTGAATCAGGGGTGAAGTGTGAAGATAATGAAGTCCTGGCTTTTCTTGAAACAACTCCATCTCCTAACCTTGCTTTTCTTGCCAGTCAAATAAAATACACCACTTGCTAGTTTAATACAGTTTGTAATATTCTCTCTGGGGAATCAGGGAGAAAAAGGTAAAGAGTTCTGATCTAAATCTGGCTATTAAATGCAATGCTGTCCAAGAATGTGTTTTCAAAAGCCATATTTAAATATTGTCCATGTTAATTTAAACTGGAATTGAGCAACTATATTGATTTGGATTACATTAATATTCATGATTTATTAATGCCTGCTGTGTTGAGATATATGTTTCAGTGTTGCATATTGTTAATAAGTAAAATTCTTTTTTGCACAATAGATAAATTCCTGCCAACTGAAAACCTCATTTTATAATATAATTTCTCTTTACATCTTTAGAACTTGCTTAAAAATATTAACAGGAAACCGGGTGTAATGGTATTTGTCAGGAACTGCATGTAACAAATTGAAAATTCATTCAAATTTTTAAACATAAACTTGGAATGCAACTTTTTATTATTCAGATGATAAAGTTTTACACATTCACCTATGCATTTTATTCATTTCTTCATTAGACTTATATTCTTTCTTTTCTACGAGAGCTCAGAAGAGCATACTTGTTCCTTCCTCCCCACATTTCATTCTTACATCAGCTCTGCTGTAAGGTCAACTGAGTAATAATAACAGTCCATGGTGACCCACTGAGATTCATGTCTTCATTTCTTTTTTATGTGTGAAGTTTAACACTTGGTAACATACTGGTAACATGGATAGTTGTTGCTATTTGTTTTACTCGTTTACCTTTCCTCAAGGTTGGGGCTCTTCCATTAAAAGTGGGAGGGAGCATTGACCCTAAGCAGCTTCACTTGGAATCTTGGAATAGCCCTAGAACCACCTCTTCGTTTCCTACTAAATTCAATAATATCAAAATGTTACGGCAAAGCCACTACACTTTGCCACTGATATGTATGGACTGGATGACATGTATTTAAATTTGATTGATGAACTTACTAAAAGAAAAATACTGTGGAATTGATCTGTTTATCTTTTATCTTTTTCTTTTTCTTTCTCTCAAATGCCCTCTCTATGATGACAGTGTGGTTAAGTGTATGTTCTTCATATAGATAAATAATATAGAGTAAGCTATCTACAATTACTTGGGGAAAATTGCATTGAGAGTATATGAGTATATGCTACTCTATCTGCTAAAACTGTCCTGTTTTAATTAAATGTTTTCTGTTTTTTATTATAACAATTATGTGAGTAGGTTTTGGCTTAAAGATAGCGACTATACTAAGACTTGTCATTGAGTCCAGAGTTGTACAGAGATTTAAATCCAAGTTTCTTTACTATATTGATTGATGGATTATGTATCATCAAGTTAGTGTCAACTTTTAGTAACCGCATAGGTTTGTTCCAGAACAATTTGTCCCTAACCTGGTCCTTCAGGTCTTCCAATGGTGCACCCGTTGCCACTATAATTGTTGAATCCAACCACTTTGCTGCTGGTCATCCTTTTCTTCTCTTTCCTTCCATTTTTCCCAGCATCAGAACCTTCTCCAGAGAGCTAGGTCTTTGCATAATGTGTCAAAAGAAGGATAATGTAAGCCTGGTTATTTTGTGTCTCCAGTGAGAACACTGGGTTGATTTGTTCAATGATCCATTTGTTTGTTTGCTTGGGCATCCATGGTATTCTCATAAGTTTTCTCCAACACCAAATTTGAAAAGCATCAGTACTCTTTCTATCCTGCTTCTTTAAGTCCATCTCTACTATATCGTCTTCCCCAAAGTGGCATCCTCCAGATATAGCCAGACTAGAGGCTGCCATAGGGGAAAAGGGGGGTTAAAAAGTCAAGGCGGTAGCTGCAACTACATGGTTGAAGCCAAGCCCCTTTTATATCTCTGTGTTATGTGTGCAATGTACCCACGCAGCCACAGCTGCCATCTTGACCTTTTGACCACCCCTGTGGACATTCCTGACTTAGACAGTTTGGAGTAGCATGTTTGCAGGGTGCCAGATTTGGGGAAAGTACCCTAGTGTCTATCCACCTCTTTGTCTATTATTACAGATGTAGATTTCAAGCTGCACATCATCAGAAAATCTTTCCTGTTAACTAACATTGGATACATGTTTGACAACAGCATTTTTTTCAATCAAGGTTCCTTATTGTATTGTAAAGGAGTTGGGGACATTGTTTTGGCTTTGCTAATTCATGCAAAGTCATTTCTTGCCATACGGGTTCTCATGATTGCTGATTCTCGAATATACCAGGTCCCCTCCTTCTGTGGATCATGATAAACAATGTGTCTTTGAAGTAAACATTTCTGTAATTGTTCAGCATTATGAGGAATTCTTTATAAGTTCCAAGCATAATTATTCTGCTGTATGAAACAAGCTTGTATGAAGACTTGCTGAGTTGCCATTCCACATTGTTGTTACGGTAAAATTGCTTAAATGAACAGTGTGTGCCTGTGTGTAAACAAATGAATATATAACAACATGTAGCAGTTACATCTTTTCAAGCTGGGTTTGTACAGTTTTCCTTCTGAACTTTTTAAAGTTCTGAAGGCTGTAGTATCACTGGTGCAGAAATAATCACCATTTGGGAAAGAGTGAAAGAGTGAAAGCTTGGGCATTTCTAAGATTCTCTTATTGACTGTTTAGTAAATAAATCTTTGGCTTGAATTGCCATGTGTCAGAAAGAGCTTTCTGAGTGAGCAAAAGGTGACAGGAGCTGAATGTGGGAACATCACAGGACAGCTGTTTGGTCTGGCAAAGGCCTCCATGTGCTTGTACTATATATCCAGAGCGGCCTTTTGGATTCCATGTACATAGTAACAATTAAAAGTACACAATGACTGAACAATGTTCACTGTGACAGACTGCAGGTTGGCTGCTTCCCATAACAGCCTCCCAGGCAGAGAGGAACAAAGAGCTGGGGCCCATCTGTACTCTGGCGCTGAATGCCTCATGTTCCAAAGAGCGCTCTTTGTTCCTCCAAACGCCCCAGGAAGCTCTTCAACAAACAAAACTCAGAGGACCAGAGGAGCCCCATCATGACATTAATATGATAATATATTCGGAATGGCTCTGACAGATTTGACAAAGAAATAGATTCTTTTTGATAATAAGTTGTCGGGTTGATTAGACAGAATTTGTTTGACTCTCAAATAATTATTGCAACTATTTTCATTGTCTTAGTGCTCCCTTGCCAACCTTCGTTCCTGGTATATCAAAGCCCTAGTATACCCCCAGTTTATGCAGAGAAGACAGCAAGCATCGTGCAGTGCTGGGCTGAACAGAAAATAGAGGGCTGTTTACAAATCAATTTTGAACAGGCTACCAAGCCCCAACTGCTTTCTGGGACTCTCTCAAGATATAAGAGGTTACAATAGCCTTTCCCAACCAGGCGCCTTCCAAAACTGCTAAAGGAGATTGAAGGATTTGTGATCCAAACTTTTGGAAGACTCCAAGTCAAGAAAGGCAGGACTATCCAGTTTTTCTTTTATCCAGCCTCTTGCATTTTTAGACAAGACTACAGCATAAGGAACTCCTAATATTGGTTCTGCCTTGATTTTTAACAAATCCTAAATCTACACATTTGCTTTGTGAGATTAAATGCACTCCCTTGGCATTTATTCTGTTTGGAAATTAATTTATCTATTACTGCTTTTTTAGATATTGAACATGCACTTTTTCCTCCTGCAGTCATTCTATTTTTTACTCTACTTTCTTTCATACCAGGAATGTCTGCATGGGGGAGGGGATGCTCAAGCAACACACACAAAAAGTGTCTGGGCTTCAATCCTCTATCTTAGCTACTACCTTGACTTTTAGACCCCCTCCATGGATGCTTCTGTTTGACACTTTTCTTCTATGATTAATTTTTCTTTTTTTCCCCCCAATATTTACTCTTGATGCTACCCAATAATGGCCTAACTTACATGTAGAACCTCTCATTGCTCTTGTATCTCTCACTAATTCTCTCAATCTTTCATCATAAACAATGAAATTGGCCATGCCAATTTAGGTTTTCATTCATAATTAAACCCAAATCCTTCATTTCCCTCCATCTATTGATAAACCCCACTCCCAATAAAAAGCCTCTTCATACACATCTATTCTTTCCATTGTTATTACTTTCTTAATTTCACAGAAACAATATCTATATTTTTTTTTAAATCCTCTCTCATCCCTATGGGTGGTATGTGTCTTTCTCAGTCTTGGGTCCTCTACCAGAGGCCTGGGAGTTTGAGGGTTCTGCACAGTATCTTAGCTGTTCCTAGCACTGCACTCTTCTGGACAGAGAGCTCTGATGTCCCTGGGATCTGTTGGAGCCACTCTCCCAGCTTAGGAGTGACAGACCTGAGTGCTTCTACCACCAGTGGTACCACTTTGGCCTTTACTTTCCACATTCCTTCTGGAGAAGTATCAGGGCCTCCCTTCAGGCCCTGGTACTTCTCCAGCTTCTCATTCTCCACTTGGCGCCGATACATTTATTACCACCACTATCTTCTAGTCCTTGTCTATCACCACAATGTCTGGTTGACTGGCCAGTACCTGCCTGTCCATCTGGATCTTAGCCCTGTTATTCTCCACGATCTTCTATGGAATCTCCCATCTGGACTTGGGAAGGTCTAGCCCACACACTGTGCAGATGTTCCTGTACACAATGCCAGCTATTTGGTTGTGCTGTTCAGTGTATGCTGTTCCTGCCTGTATCTGCACCTTGGGTCTAGTGGTTGACCCCTGCTTCTGTGGATCTGGTGCTTAGTGCCTGTTCTTGTGCTGCTATGATCAGTGCCTCAGTGCTGTCTTTTAGTCCAGCCCTTTCCAGCCACTGGTAGGATTTCCCAATGTCAGTCAACTATCTGTTGATGGTATATCCCATGCAGGGGCTTGACTTGCATTGGCACTTTCTCTCATGTCTGCTGCTGCCGCAGGCATTCTCTCAGAAGCTCATCTTTGGGTACCATCTTACTGATGTACTCCTGGATGTCCTGGGTTTTGTCCACGACACTGGCTTTCACACTCACCAGACCCTGACTGCCCTTTTTCCAGCTGGTGTACATTACTGAGTGTTGGACTTGGGGTGGAAACCTCTGTACGTTGTGAGGAGCTTCCGGGTCTCCACATCAGCAGCCTCCATGTCCTCCTTTGGCCACCTAACTATACCAGCAGGGTATCTGATGACTGGCAGGGCATATGTGTTGATGGTGTGGATCTTGTTCTTCCCATTGAGCTGGCTCTTCAGAACCTTTGGTGGTACTTGGATATTGCTGTCTTCCTTGCATCCTCATCATTGTTCTCATGTGACTGTGGGATACCAAGGTACATGTAGCTGGTCTCTATGTGTGCTATGTGGCCCACTGGTAGTTCTACATCATTGTTTTTAACTACCTTCCTCCTCATTACCACCATCCAGCCACACTCATCCAGTCATGACATCCCAAAGTTCTTGCTGTAGATCCGTGTCAGGTGGATCAGTGAGTCGATGTCTCATTCACTCTTAGCATACAGCTTGATGTCATCCATGTAGAGGAAGTGGCTAATGGTAATTACAGTCTTTAACTTGTACACGTATCCAGTCCTTGCAATTATCTGTCTCACGGGGTTCAAGCCTATGCAGAACAGCAGCGGGGGCATTGCATCACCTTCATATATGCCACATTTGATGGCCACTTTTACGAGCTGCCTTGTGTTGACTTCCAGTGTTGTCTTCCACAGTCCCATTGAATTCTTGAGGAAGGTCCTTAGTGTCCTGTGACTTTGTATAGCACCAGGCATTTACAGATCCATGTGTGTGGCATTGAGTCATAGGCTTTCCTATAGTCAATGCAAGCTATGCTCAGATTGGTATGTCTGGACCTTGAGTCTTGTGCCACTACTCTGTCTATGAGCAACTGGTTTTTTTTTTTGAGCCTCTGGTATTGTTTTCAATGCCCTTCTGAGCTGTGCTTATGTACTGGCCCATATGGTCCTGTAGCTTTGCAGCTATGATGCCTGATAGGACTTTCCATGTTGTGGGGAGACAGGTTATTGGCTGGTAGTTGGACAGTGCTATTCCCCTGTAGGGGTCTTTCATCATTTCATATATATGTTCCAAGTGGCAATCTTTTATATAGCATAGGCATCAAATGAGCCTGTAGATTCTGACCAATGGTGCTTATCATGGCTTTGGTTTATTAAGGCTTTTTCACATGTTAGGAAAAGAAAAAAGAAAGGCTTATGGACATTGATCCTTCTCATCTCAAAGGCCCTTTTTCATATTAGAAATTCTATGTATTTATGACACGCATCTGGGTATATCTGAACGATGACTGTACAGCACCTTCTCAGTAGTGCATATATGAATATGTCACTAATATTTTACTCCAGGTGTGACAGAAATGAAAGAAACAGGGAAAGCAACCTCTGATCTAGCATATCAAGAGATAGCTTTGTGGCTTCCTGGCAGTAATTCACTTGAGTGGGAATGTCATGTACATTGCTACTGGCAAGTGGTAGCTTAATCTGCGCTTGTAGGTACAGGACTGAATGGTCCCTAGATCTGCCACAAGCTATCAATTATAACTTCATTTCTACCAAAATTGTATGGGAATTGGCCAACTGTATTAACGATATCACATTCTCTGATCAGCAACAATTGTATTGGCTGTTGGTCTTTCATGGGCAAAAGGCATGGTGAACACAGCAAACCATTCATTGTGTGTAAAACAGCTGCTTCTGAATCTTAGATTTAAGACCTTCAAACTGTTACACAAACCATTATCTATTATCAAGTGGGGATGGGCCCTTATGAGTGCCAATGAACATTGGGGGCAAGAGTATGGAGACAAAAGTACCCTATAGTACCCTTACCCATTTCATCTTAGTGCAGTCTGGAGTATGGACGGTTGTTTTCAAATATGTTGTGTTGTGTCTAAAGAGCAGTCCAAACAGAAACAAGATCAAGCTGCATTGAATTCTTTATGTTCTGTAGTGAGCAACAGATTTTTAAAGTGATCCATAAAATGAAATATCTTTGCTTTGGTGAAATATGTACACGTGACTTCTGAATATTGGGGCTGCTGTTCTCCAACCGCTTCTGCCAATTCTGTAAGATCAGACAGGATTGGCATGCTCCAGATCCCATCAACAGAGTTATTTCATCTTATGGAACCCAGGAAGTGTGTCTTCTCTACAACAGCTCCTCCCCTTTAGAACAGCACCCCCCTCCCAAGGTCCATACAGCCCTGTTGCTGATGACCTTTAGGAAGTTATTAAATACCTGGTTGCTTCCAGCATAGTTGCTTTTTATTATAATATATCTTTTTTAATTCCTGTTTTTAATTCTCTGTAAGCTACCTAAGATTGTTGGCAGGTAGGTGGCTTTAGAAACATGACTAAATAAATAAATCAATAATCTTGTGATGTAAGGGGGGGATTTATGATGTAAAGGAGTATATAAATACTACCAAGCATAAGACAAATGTGTGAAATCAAAACTTTAACATTCTCCTGTGTTTAATGGTGGACAGAATAAGAGATTGAACAGTGAACGGAAAATTATTTTTCTCAGAATTCTTTTTTTACTGATGCGGCGTAATTTGAATGATTGACAGTATCAGTAAATTGATAACAATTAACTCTTTATTTGGAGATTTGGACTTAGGGAAGATTCTTCTCACAGTAGGAAACACTTCTTTGGTTTCCAGTTATCTCTCACTCATTATTGGAATATGTTTCTTGCATTCATCTTAGGGGAAGATTATTCTTACGGTGGCAACACAGAGGTTCAGCTTTAATAAATCATAGCTTGTTCCTTTGAATGTATCTCCTTAAAGCTTGAGAAATAGAATGCATGTTGGAGGGAAGGGGTGGAACATAAATATCATTTTGCATTTCACAATAATATACCACACATTGATTCATTTACTGTTTCTTATCCTTACATATTAGAGGGTATGTAAGACCTGATAGAACAGCCAATGTGTCTAATATCCATCCTGTACAGTAATTGTGATAGGAGGTTTTTTTGTTGTTTGTTTGTTTTATACAAATAGAGTGCACCCATAGCAAAAACTAAAATCTTCCTTTCCAATTTATTTCCTGTACTTTGTTGCTTCAAACATTTTTCTCCCAGGCTCAGTTTATTTTAAGTATTTGAGAGCATTGCTCAGAGCCATGGAGTTCAACAAGCTGCTGCAAAGGGGGGAGAGTTTAGAATATTTCATCGGTGTGCTACAGTTTCCATAAAAAGTAGAACACTCTCCCCATCTCCAAGGTATATGTTATTAAAATGCCATGTTAGGTGTGATTGCCATATTGCAAATAGAATATTTAAAAAACTATAAGAGTGATACAATTGGTAGTAGTTGTTAACATTCATAAAATATTACTATTTGTGTACTCGTGTGATTGTTGAATATTTATCAAAATTCCTCCCAAAATTCATATATTCAGCCAGTTTCCATGAAGGTGATTATTTGCATTGCAGATCTCCTGGATTGATATTAACAATGTTCTGACCCTAATTATCCAATTCCCATGTTTCAACTCTTATTGAGGAGGTTGCATAAATTACTAAGTAATTTCTGCCATTAATGTTTGTCATTATAAATGCTCTAATTAGAATGATTAGAATTGTATTTGTATTTCTATAATTCCTAACACTGAAATTCTTCACATGTTTATTTGGAAATATCCTAGTTTGTCTAATGAGGCACAAGATTCCATAGGAAAGTGGTGACATTGACAAGATGCCTTCAGAAGGGTCTTCTGCCCTATGTGGTCTTCTATTTGACAGTACTTTCCTACTTTTGACTCTATCCAAATTTTTCCCCTTAACCAGTAATTGCTGAATCTGAAAGGAGAATCCTTTTTCCCGTCTTTAATATTTATAGAAATCAGGTGATCATGGTCTACAGAGATTATGTTTGCACAACACACTAAGCAAGTTTAAAATAGAAATGGGCAGTTGGAGATTAAGCTTGTAATGGGAAACCCTGCATAGTCTCAGTGTGTTGTATGAACCAGACAATCACTCTAGGTCATAATGTAGGGCTATGAGATGTGAACTGCAAAGATCCAGACAACCATTAAAAGGCAACAAAGAGAGCTGGAGAACTCTAACTCTTTGCTTTCATTTAGTAGTCATCCAGATTTTTACAGCCTAGATCTGGTAGTTCTAAATAAGATTACTGAATTTTGTGTTTTACTAAACTGAGTTAGGGCTTAGTGTGTCGTGCACATTGAGTAGTGAATGATTAGTCATTTTTTAAAAAAAACTTTTTTTATGGGTGTCCTTTTATGTGTCTGAGTGTTCTAAGAGGTGAAATAAAAATCATGTTACCAAAAATAAGCATTTCTGTTGCTGGATTTCAAGCAGCACAAACTGGAGTGTGTGTGTATGTTCTAGATGCTGCAAAATGGGAACTCAAGGTCCACCTTGATAATACCATAGATTGTAAACCATGTCTTGTGACACACCTGATCACTCTAAATATTAATAAAGGCAAGAAAAAGGACTTTGTGGTCACTAGCACAGCCCTAATGAATATCTCACAGTGCCAATGGCTCTCATATTCATCTGCTCTCTCTGGTAGTTGTTTAGGTAGATCCCAAGATTCAGAGTCTTGAAATCAAATGGTGCCACTGAATGGTCACAGGATGTGATTTTCAGTGTTCAGTGTGTTTATATATACAATTTCATGAATCTATTTCCAAATCCTGTAAGGTAGAACAGTTATTGTCATCTCCTTGTTTTCAGCGAGAGGAAGGGCTGAGGAAGAATGAGTTGCTTAAGGCAACTTCAGAAAGATGTGAGTGAGGTACTTTTACCCATCTCTGGCAAATGAACTTCAACATATTGAGCCTCCATGCTGCCCTTAACTCTTCAACAATTCTGGTTTTAGGCTGTTCTGTTCTGTTCTGTTCTGTTCTGTTCTGTTCTGTTCTGTTCTGTTCTGTTCTGTTCTGTTCTGTTCTGCTCTGCTCTGCTCTACTCTATTCATCACAGAAGAGTTTTTTTGTTTGTTTGTTTGTTTGTTTGTTTTCTCTGTAGCAGTGCCTACGCTCTGGAACAAGGTTCCCCCTAAGGTCTGAATGGGTCCCACTCTGCTGTTGTTTAGAAGAGCTATGAAGACCGGGCTCTTCACCCAGACCTATGGTGAGGGAGAGTAAAATCCCTCGCTTCATTGCACTTGCCATCTTTTATCTTTATTTTTTATGCTTTATTTATTATATTGTAATTTTTTTGTTGTGAGCCACCCAGAGAGTTATTGTTGTGTTGTTGCTGTTGTCATTATTCCTCATTTCCTGGACAGCCACAAATAATACTGTACATATATATTTATTTCGTCACACTGGAGTCCATGTTGGCTTGTTGGTATCATTCAGAAAAGAGCCTTTAACAATTCCCTCAGTCTCAGTTGTAGACCTCATACTAGCAATGGAACCATGCTGCAAAATTTCACTCATAGGATTATATTATTATTATTATTATTATTATTATTATTATTATTATTGGATTTACATATATCCCATGTCAATTACTCTCTTAGCCTTTTTTAAATGCAGAAAGGATTGATGATATTCTTGTTATATTAATGTAATATATACTATGGTAAAAAGGTTGTATAATTTGTATCTTTTTTTTTTTTTTAATCCTTCATTTACAACTCTTTCAGCTAGATCATAATTTGCAGATAAAAAATGGCTTGGCTTTTATGAACCCCAGGCCATAGAATAGATTGATTGATTGATCAAGTGCCAGCGTGTGAGTGTCAACTCTTAGTGACCACATAGGATGAAAAACTTCAGAATTTAAAGCAAATTCATGGAGTTAGGCTAAGAGCTGACATGGGCCATAACCTAAGAAGAAAATTCATAGTTTTGATGAGGGCAGCACTAGGGATCCTATGGTAGGCCAAGCTGTTGGTGCTTCTTATCTCACGAATGTGTAGTATTACCAATGATCATAATTGCGGACCTGTCAGTAATTGAATCCAGTACTCCCCCTCCCCATTGTAGTATTTTACATAAAACAACAAACATTTTTCTTTGCCTTAGTGTGGCTACAATTTTACCACCATTTACTATACACTGGAGCTCCAGAGAAACAGACTGGGAGTGGAGATTTGTGGACAATCTGGGACAAAAATGGTCCAGAATCTTTTGTTCTGCCCTGGATAGATGAAAATATGGCTGAAATAACCTTGATTGCCCTTGGAATTCAGACTTTGATTGAACCCAGGTGTGTGTATTGGATTCAGTCAAAATTTGAATTCCAAGGGTGAAGCAAGGTAGCACTGCAAGATATTCTAAGAAATCAGAGATGTTTATAATTCTAAAGTAATTTCTTTCCTGATTTTGGAGTTCTAAATTTTCTTGTCTTGTTTCTGAAACAGAACCAATTATTTAGGAATCCTCCAGTACTTTTTGCTTTCATCTTTGTTAATTGATGGATGGATTACATACCATCAAGTTGGTGTTAACTCTTAGCAACCACATAGGTAGACCTTTTCCAGGATGATCTGCCCCAACCTAGTCCTTCAGGTCTTGCAACAGTGACTGTGATGATCAAGTCCATCTACCTTATCACTGGTTGTCATCTTCTTCTCTTTCCTTCCTTTTTTCCCAGAAATACAGACTTCTCAAGCGAGCTGGATCTTTGAATAATGCTTCCAAAATATGATAATTTAAGCCTGGTTATTTGTGCTTCAAATGAGAACTCTGGATTGATTTGTTCTATGATCCATGGATAGGCAACATCTTTTTTAAAGAATACAGAACTATAGTGAATCCATACAGCTATGTGTGCCATAGCTTTCATTTCCTTAATTTCATTTCTATATTTCTCCTACTCCCACAAACAAATTTACCTTACCAATATGCTTGAGCATACTGATAAATTACAATCCCAGTTTTCTACTGTGCTTCCCATATTTCTTTGACATTCCCTATATTAGTTTCCTTTGCTAAATTATGTTCAATTTTCCTAGTTAACACCCACTTTTATTTTTTTTTACTTCCTCATTTAATTATTTTGTACATTTCCACTTAATGTTTTTCTTAAGCTCAGAATGCCCACCTTCTCCTTTTTTAAATGCATTTTCACTGATGAAAAGAATCCTGTTCCACAAGTCTCCATCCATTACCATTTCATAGTGATAGGGTTGCAATGCCAAGAGTAGGCAGCTCCCAAAAGGAGCTATTTACATTCTGATTTCTACTAATATCCTCTTCTCAGTTTTGACTTATTACTAACCTATTGGAAGCTCAATCCTCTCTTTTTCTACTCATACATATACATATACATATACGTATATTTGCATGACCAAGAATTCATAAGATAAAACAATTGTCTGTTTCATATGCTGAAGCATATGCTCCATTGCATGGCATAACACTATTCTGTGGGGCAAGAAAAGGCTACCTCTAACATAATGCATAACGATCATTATATATTCCCTCCTCCTCCTCCTCCTCCTCCTCCTCCTCTTACTCCTCCTCTTCCTCTTCCTCTTCCTCTTCCTCTTCTTCTTCCTTTGTTGTACTGGAAGAAAAGGAGGGAGAGCAGAGAGAAGTTTGATTGCCACCTTTGCCTTCCGCTGACTGGGAAACCTGTTCCTGCTGCTTCCTGCAGCAGCTCGATATTGCTTGGTGCCACGTGACTCTGGCACAATGTGTTATGCATCAGTGTTTAAGAGGATATTGCTCCCCATGATTGCCCTCTCTCCAGAGGATGACAAACTGCATTAGTCTGAATTACCAAATTCAAACTTTATGGGCAGCCATTCTCCCCGCAAAGGCTTTAGCATTTTTATGTCATAATCCATCTATTATCCTCTTCCTCACATGCTTTATAACCATTAAGTTATTGAAAAAAATCTCAACAGATGTCATCTGAAGATGAATGTTACTGGGCCAATTGGTATCAAGCCTAGTATCAGTATATTGCTCAGCTTCACTAAAAATGTCAGGAAGAGAACAGTGGAGTTCATTTTCATGATAATTCTAGCTGGTCTTTCTTTGGAATGACAGTTTGTGGAAAGGCAGCGTGTTCCTACATCCCTTCCTTGTCGAGCCTGCATCCAGACTAAGGCATCCAAACTTCATATGATTTTAAACAAGCAAAAGATTGCTTATCACTGCAACTTAACCCTGAACTTTTTACTTTGCAAGAAAAGCAGTGACTTGGGGGTCAAAGGCAACCAGACAATCATCAGTCATTGGTAACCTCACCTCCTTTTTTCTGCCCCTTGTAAAGGCTAGGAAAAATCAAGGAGGGTTGGCAAGAACCCCATAGCAAAAAAAAAAAAAACCTCCCAGGCCCTATACTCTATGAGGTTTTCTAAGCTTTGCCACTTCTCAGGATGTGCAGGAAAGAAAAAAAGTAGTTGTTCCTCCTCTTCTTTCTTGATAACCATCACTGGGCTCACATCAGCTAAGCACATAATGCCGTCTACTGAAAAAACACAAGGCCACATGTCTGCAACTGTTATCTCCTGCTGAGCAATGTTAGGTATAAAGTTGGTCATAGCAGAAGCCACCTCATCCTCTTGCTCATTACAGTGCATACTCTCTCTGCCCTCTCTTAACTAGTTAGAGAGGTTGAATGAGTAGCAGACATAGATGCGAGTCAGCCCTGATTTGATTTGAAGTGGAGATTCGCAATTCCAGGAGGAAGTGATTCGATTCGTGTTTGCACTTCTAGTGCATTTAAGCCGCTTAGAGATGTGATATTTGATAAGGAAAAAAATATCTAGAGGCTATAATCCTTGCAGCTGCTTTCTTTTTTAGAAGAATGGGATGAAAATGGCAGGAGTAGTAGATGATACTCTTGAGAGTAGCTTCAGGCTGCCACATTTCACCAGGCTATTTTCAAGTATTGTCGAAGGCTTTCACGGCCGGCATACGATGGCTGGTGTGGGTCTTCCGGGCTGTGTGGCCGTGTTCTTGAAGTTTTGTTTCCTAACGTTTTGCCAGCACCTGTGACCGGCATCTTCAGAGTCCAGGAGCACAGACAGGAGCAGCTGGGCACAGAGAGAACTGCTCCTGTCTGTGCTCCTGCACTCACCACACCAGCCATCTATTTTCAAGAACTTTAACTTTTTTGAAATATCCCCTTTACTTCTTTTAAGGCAGAGATAGCATGAAGGAGGAAGGGGAAGAGCCTAAGTTGTGCTGATTGAACCAATGGAAAAAGTATCCAACTCTAACTGAAAAACAAATAAGTACATAAATACAAACCTGGAAAGGTTTTAATGGAGGACCAGGCTGGGCAAGCCACAATAGGAAAACATGGCCTTCTCTGGGAAGGGCTTGGTTGTGTCTTGCTTGCAATACTGTGTCTTAGAAGAGGCATCAGAAGTAGACTGGCCCAGTGAGATGAACTGCTATATGAAAAAGAACTTGGCACAGATATAAGGATATTCAGAGTCTCATCTTCTCTTATTTTTAAAATCAGTAAACATTTAAGCCAGCACTTGTAAATGACAGTTTAGCATCTACTATGTACTCATTGTCAACTTCTTTGAAAGTTACATCTATGCCACCATGTAGAATTTAAAATAAGATTGACCCAAAGATGCTTTTTAGAATTATCAGCCTGTATTCAAAATGCTGAAAGCTGTGATGAGTTCTTAGCTATGTAGCAGGATGAGAACAGAAGTGTAACATTCCATTAGCACAAAAGAAAGCAAAGTTAAGACTTCTTGCTAGCTATCTGCAAGAAATTAAGAGCTGGGAAGTGAATGAAAACCAAAGCAATTTTACTGTAGCTTTGTCATAAATTTATTGGCTGCCTACTTACGTCAATCTCAGGGAGTGCTCCCACCTCTCAGTTCCATCATTGTTCTCTATTGTGTTTTTTTTTTCCTATAGCAACTTCAGAAGTAGCAGAAAAGCCATAAAGTCTGCAAAATTTCAAAAGATCATGTTGTGCTTCAAGGCCATTGGATTTGATTTTCTGTACCAAAGTGAGTTTCTGCTTTAGTTTGTGACTCTGTTTTGATCAAAGCTTCTTTCAATAGAAGCACATTTTCAAAGTTTTTCATAACCCGTTGTAACCCATGATCGTTGTATCTAAAAGCTTCTTTGCTTCCTCTGGATGGCTTGGTCCAATTCCTTCTACCAATTTTCCTAAGACAGGGGTGAACAATCTGAGGATCCACTACTGCATGTGATCCTTTTTTTTTTTTAACCCTCCCCAGGATATCTCCACCCACAGTTGGAGAATTTCAGCAATTGGTTTAATCAGATTTGATTTGAGAATCATCAGTTGTTGTTCATGGAGTTAAGATAAAGTTCTAACTGTACATAGTTCAAAACACAACCTTCAAGGGGTTAAAAAGGAAATAAAAGTGAGGGAAATCCAACCCTCTTATAAATCAAACTATAATTTCATATCATCCAATCTAAATAATATGGGTATAATATGAAGTGTGACATGATCATCATTTTCCAAATTAAAAAGTAGGAAGTGTTTCTATTTCTAGCTGAGAAAAAAAAGGATCTTACATTAATTAAACAGTTGAATCCCCAAACTGCATTTGCTGTTATGAGGAAATTGTGAATAAACATAATAAAAACTCATAACAAAAAAAAAATGAAACCTGGGAAGGGAATAGAAAGACATGTAGCAAAATCACATGTAGCAAAGTCTAAACTGGCCTTGCCAACTTCTCATAGCTGAACCTATCAAGTTGCATCATTGTTTTTGTGCTGTAGTTTTATTGGGCTATCTTAATTCTTCTTGATTTTTCTTTTTGATTTATTCATAGATATTATTTATTTCTCCCACGACTGCAAGTTTTATATTAGCACATTTGATTTGGTTTTCATGGGCCTGATAAAATGCCAGAGACTTGATTTAAAGCTGGTGTTTTTCCCAACATCCAAGCAGAGCAAAATAGTTCTTCTACCCCCTGTCCCCCTTATCTAAGAGATCCCAAAATTTGCAGTTTCCAGTTTCAGCAGATCTGCTGCCCTGGATCCTGAACTTCACCTGGCAGGAGTCTATAAATTCTGCATGTTTTTGCATGTTGCTTTCTATTAATGGTTATTTCAGCCCGCCCCACTCAGTCCAGCAGAAAAGGCAGGTTGCAGACCCTACTGGTCAAGAAATTTTGATTGGTGGGGTCTAGACAGAGGGCCTTTTCTGCTGTGGCTCCCGCCCTATGGAACATCTTGCCTCCCGAGGTCCGGTGTGCCCCCTCCCTCATGGCCTTCAGAAAAGGAGTTAAATCCTGGCTCTGCCATAAGGCCTGGGGGCCGGATGGGGGCTCGCAACTGTGGAGATGGCTGGTGGGGTAATGGGTTTGGTCCCCCCCCCCCAGCATCTTGAACGTTTTAGGGCTAAAATTTACAGGGGGGTTTTAGGACATTTTTAATGTATGTTTCTATTTTAATTATTTATGGATTTTAGCCATTGTTGGAGGGATTGGTGTTTTTTCCTTTTTTATTATTGTGAGCTGCCCAGAGTCACCCATTGGGGGAGATGGGTGGCATACAAGTTCAACAATAAATAAATAAATAAATAAATAAATAAATAAATAAATAAAGCTGATTATTAAAAAGGAAAATCTGGAAGGCCCACATCAAGCACAAAGCACTGGTATACCTGAGGTTATCCACCAGTTACCACCCCCACCTTTCTTTTAAAGCAGGAATGAGTCGCCTATGGCCTGCTGGCCACGTATAATCCCCCAGGATCCCATTTGAGTCCTCAGAACTACCTCAGAGTAGGTAGGGGTGACACTTTTGGAACATTTTTTTGCATTTTTGTTGGACTTTGGTGAGTATAATGGGAAAAATAAATGGTTTAAGCACCCACTGTACTTATTAAAACTCTGGACCTCCATACTCCCAAATTTGGGATAGGCTTTAAATCCTTCCCAAGACAATCCAAAATGCAGACTTTGCATAGCTCCCCAGGCTGAAACAATTTTCCACCCAAAAAGAATCTCTCAAATACAGGTGGAAGTGGTCATACTGATTATCTTCACTCTTGCTGACTTTTATATGCTGAAAACACAAGAAATTAATTGTTGTTCTCCCCACAGTTGTCCATTAGGAAACTCAAAAAAAAAAAAAAAGTCATGCAATCAGTGCCCTATCCAAACTTGTCCTGGTCCAGGAGCATCCCCTCATCTCTGTCCCCCACATAAATTGCTAAAGCCCCCTCCACATTTTCAGTAGATATTCATAGGCAATTTTCAGGGCATTTGCATAAAAAAAAAATTCAGGTATATGTAATGGGTTGAATTGTTCTATATTAAAATCCTACTGAGAGCTCTGAAGATGTCAGGATATCATTAATTTTGTATCCAGGCACTTTTCCTAATACCTTCGATCATGGTTGTAGACTGCTGCAACAGTTGAGATAAGGAAGAAAAGATAAGAATTTCTAAATAGAATTCCTGTACAGTCACCAACCAAATATGACTTTATTGTGCTTTCCTGTAACAATAAGACCAAAGACAAATGAAGGGCCTTTCATCTCCTGAATCCTGAGGAAGTAGCTAAACCTCATGATCCTCTAGATGTGCCTAAGGAGATGTTTCTCTTTGGTGTAACTGTATAATAGATAATAGCAGCATTGTACTGCTGTAGGGAAGACTCAGTTCATTCAGCTGAAGATGACTGAATATTAAAAATAACTTCAAGTGACTGGTGGGAAGGATAAGTTTTATGGCCAGGAAAGTTGATCTACTATCACTGAGAACTTTTATTCCAAGGCTTTCTTAAGCAGTATAAAAGCACATTGCTGAGAGATAGTAAGCCTCTGATTTAGTGTTTTAAGACAATTAGCCAACAAAAGATAGAGACACTGCCACTTGTTAGTTTATTCCAGTTATATTCGCTGCCATCCACAAATATTCCTGTGCCAAATCATTTTGGAAAGGTCAGGCACTGGAACTTTTGGCATGATTACTGAACGAAACTCTCCTAAATTCTGGGTTTGCTTCATTATATGTTAGGTGTTTTCTTAATAAAATTCATTTAAATTTAACCAGAATTTTACTACTTTAAGTTTACAAATTGTGCTAATAGGATTGATGGGAAATGCCATCAAAATCCTGCCATTGTCATACTTCTTTTTCTCTAATCCAATTATCAGAAGGCCATAGCAAATTATTGTAAAAGTGTTTGCATCACTTAATATATTTTTGCTTTTCTAAAAATGGGGGGAGGGGAACTGCATTAAAAAGTGAGTATATAGGTAATGTGATCTCCTGTATGGAAGAGCCTTGTTTGTGTGAACAACAGAAACCAATCCCCACCATCTCTCTTATCCAAAGAGATGGAGAAAGAGTCATTAAAAGGCAAGCTGAGGAAAAAGGAATCTTCAAGCTGTCCATTAAAAGTAAATGCACCGAGCAGGCTTGTCTTTGGTTTATTTACTGTATGTATGTATTTATTTATTTAACAGTTTTAATAGAACACCCCAATCCAAAGTGGGAAACAACAGAGTAAAGACAAAAAAACAACAAACCAACCTTACTGACCCCCACCCTTCAAAAAAGATGAATGCCAGAAATAATTCATTAGGTTCAGAGGCTTGATGGAATCAAACAGTATTTATGGATCTTTTAAATACCATCTAAAAGAGGGACTTTTAGAAACTTCTGAGGGTAAACAGTAAGAAAATGTTCGAGCCATCAGAAAGAATGCTTTTCATCTTGTTTGTGTCCCCCTAACTTCAGGTAGAAGGGAACTCTTAACAGGTCATCCTGAGATGTACTTGCTGGACAGATGTTGGCAAGATTATGCCTAAGATTGAAACATAAAAATTAGCATAAACAAATTTGCATCTTCTTTTATTCTTACCCTTTTTTGGGGAAGGGGTGATCCATGTGTGTAAGTGTGTGTGTACACACACGCACATTAATGATGTTCAAATGGTCACTTACAGGATTGCTTCTATTCATTCATTCATTCATTCATTCATTCATTCATTCATTCATTCATTCATTCAATTTCAGCACCACCTGACTGCAGACCAACTCCGCTTTTCTTACAGCACTGTTGTGAGGTAGGGTGCTTGTAACCTAAAGTCATGGGTTATTTGGGATTGTGTAGAGTTCCATCTCAGAATGAGATAGGGATGAACACATGAACGGAGGTAATGTGAACCCTGAGGATTATTCTTCATTAACACCCTAGGATGGTTCAGGAAAGTAGAGGTTTCATTAGAATCTAGCTACCTGGAGCCAAGAGAAGACAATGAAATCTCAATATGGAACTAATGTTATTGTTTAGATGAATAGCTTAAAAAACCCCAGCTCTCTGAGGCCTACAAAATACCTGCTGGAAGCTCTGTGCACAACAAGTTGACAATCTTTAATTAAAGTAAGGCTAATATGAAGAAACATCTCTTTATTCTGGAAGACAAAATTTCATATTCTGTTAAATATAAAAAAAGAATTCTGCACCAGTTGCAATAACAGGGGAAATTTAAAAAAAAAGAACATAGAAAAAAGCTTTTAAACTGGAATCTACAGATATGGTCAACTTAAATAATCAGAGACAACCACATATATTAATCAGGATCTGGGCTTAACGTGCCTGAACAAAATGTCTATGAGCCCATCTGCAGATTGTAAAAGAATTCCAATTCTGACATCCTGGAGGGCTGTGTTTGTAATATTGTAAAATAGTCTACAATACGAGAAATTTATGCTGGTGCAAGGACTTAGTATTCTTTCAATGAACTTTGGCTCTGCCAGCCTATGTTCTTTTCCCCTGTGTGTTACAGCCTCGTATGATCTTGTTGCAGGGAATGGTTTCAAGAGACAGATATTCTTTGTCCTACCAAGGAGGTTTTATTTGTTCTGGCTTCAGATTCATCTAAATAAACTCTGTGAGAGAACTACCCATTTCCAAGCATGCCACAGATTCCATCTGGCCCTTATAGATATATATCAGAATTCTGAGGATTCGTTATTTTGTGGATCAGAGTTGCCCAGCAGCATCGATTTAGCAGAATTTAATGAAAATTGAGAAGCAATTATTGTGACACACTCACATTCTCAATCTCTTTTAGGACAAATTGGGTGTTATCTTCAGAAACATTTTATATGGCTCATCAAAATCTGTAAAAGAATAAAACAATGGCTCACTTGCCATTATTGTGATATTTTCTCTGATATCAGATCCCCATCCCCATCCCAATTTACACTGCTTTCTTCAAACCATTCATTTTTCATGTCACTGGAGATAATACTAATTTAATTTATCAAAAACATCAATAGACAGAGTACTCTGTGGATTTTTATTATTGTCAAGAAATTACTGTGAAAATTGACACAACAACCACCTAATATTCATCATCTTTAATATTTAGAGAATGCTTTAAATCTATGAAATAAGAACTAAATGATAGTCCTTTATACTATTGAATTTGGTTCTTTAAATATTTTGTAAGCAGATTAGATTTCCAAAGCAGAATGCTTGAAAAGAAATAAACACGAGGGTTTGTATTCAATACCATGGCATCTTTTCCCCTCTATAACAGAAATATGTATACATATATGTATATCAACATTATTTTAAATACATTGCACTTTGTTCATATATGTGCCGAGACAGCATGAGATAAAATTTAAAACCTGTAATTGGCACTAGTCAGTCATTCACTTAGGAAGGAAGAAGCATGAGGAACTAATAGGAACCAAATACTAACCCCTAAGACCTTTGGTTAATATTAGTTCACTGCAATTACCAATTTTCTAACTGGCCTCCATGCTGTCCTTGTAGACGGACATTGTTTATCTGGTTCTCTATTTAATGATTAATGGGTATGCCAAGACTGGTTTCTTTGCCTACATATTTATTGAATGCTTTATTATTTATTTATCAGATTAGTTTGCCATATCATTAGATAAAGTTCTCTAGATAGCTTACAATAAACAAATATAAAAGCAATCTAAACAAAAGGATGTGGCATAACACCATGCAATCAACCCCATTATTAAAACAACAGAAATTGAAAGTCACCAAAACACAGATTTTCAGTCTGAAAGGCTCAGATTACCTGAATTACTTGCAAGGAATTTTTACATGGTGCAGAACAAGACCATAAACAGGATGCCAAATAAGATTTTCTCAGTAGACTGTTCTAGGGCCAGAATGTTCCTCCTCCCAATGGTTACTTGCCTCACTCCATTATCTGATGGCACTTGGAACAAGACTTGAAAGTTTGGTTAAATACAGATGAGGCAGATTATTTTTTAAGATAACCCAGTTGCAGGCTGCTCAGATTAAAACTAGCCTTTTGTATGCATTTTAATGTTATCTTTATGAATATTTACAAGTCATTGCTGGTTTGCAAATGTCTCCATAACTTCTGTCACATCAGTTTCCTCAAAGGTCATTCTCCAGGTGCCTCTCTCATCGGAGGGACAGTTGGTAACAGGAAAGAGGACCGTTCTGGCCGTTGACTACTACCTTGAGGAATTCCCTCTGCAGAGAATCTTGCCTAGTACTTATATTACAAATAGAAGAGAATATGTGTAGCTCAGGGTTGCACTGTGGAGTCCTTGAGGTTCTCTGAGCTTGGTTGTTTTCTTGCAGACGTTTTGTTGGGGAGTCCTTGGGCTTGTCTGAGCTTGGTTCTTTTCCTAGCACTGAAGATGTTACCCAGCCAGGTAATGAAACATTTGCAGGAAAAGAACCAAGCTCAGAGAACCCCAAGGACTCCACAGTTCAACCCTGAGCAACACATATTCACCTCTACTGGGACATTTTGTTACCTGGCTAGGTAACATCATCAGTGCGAGTGAGTGTGGGGTTGGTTCCCTGTTTATATATAGTAGCTTGCTCTGCCAGTGTTGGTGGGGGTGTGGTTTGTAGTTCCTTGATAGAAAACTACCAAGGTGACAGTCAATCTACAAGAAAACAACCAAGCTCAGACAACCCCAAGGAGTCCACCTATGTTACAGCTCTGTAGAATCTAAAGCTTTTAAGCTTTGGTGTATCTGATTGCTATTGTTTTTCTTAATCTTACCTTTTACTGATACCACTTGTTTACTGATTATTGTTGATACTGTATTACTGGTATACTGTATTTTATGAGCTAGTTTATGCACAACACTTGGCTTTTTAAAAACTGAATACAAACAGACTAGACAGATGTCTAAGACTGGTGCATTCTTAAAAATGCATCTCCAATCTGATTTATAAGGATAGCAAGAAGTACATTTAATTGTGGATAACTTTGACAAATTTGCAAAAGCCTGCATATATATATATATGTATGTATGTATGTATGTATGTATGTATGTATGTATGTGTATATATTTAGTATTATCAAAACATAAAACAATATTTCATTAGGTATATTCACATTGGATAATGGAGACTAAGAATTTAGTGCTTCCATCCAATATTACATATCTTTTTGTCTAAAAAATGGAAAAGAGTTAAATTATTGTTTTCCTGATTGAGAATAAAATAGAATGTTAATAACTTGTGTGTGTGTGTGTGTGTGTAATTGAAATAACTGTAGCAAAGGAGAAAAAAGAACTAGCAAAGTTACCCATCTGAAAACTATTCAGTAATAAAAGCAGTACTAAAATCTAAATTTTCAGGTTGCCTTTTGATAACCTGTTAGATTTCTTCTTTCCTATACAGCAAAAATTTCCAGACAGGCCTAAATGACAATAAACTCAAAATCATTTCCCTGACCCACAAATCTGATTTTCAATCTATATCTGCCATTTAAATAGGAAAATAGAAGGTTGGTCTAACATAAGATAAAGTGTGCTTCTCTATGGATTCCTGAAATAGAAAGAAGCTAAGTCTTATTTTAGCCAAAGGCATAAGAAATAGATAAAAGAAAGATAAAAGCTTTCAGAAGGTGGACAATAATGAATATAAGACAGAATGAATAAGAAGAAAGGAGAATGCCAAAATAAGAGGGAGTAATTTTTCAGAAAAGACAAAAAGCATGGCAAAAAAACAACACCTCACTCCACTTTTCTGTAAAAAACCAAAATCCTCTTTCATTCTTAATAAAGCATTTAAAAAGAAGAGCTCTGTGCTCCCTGACTCTTACAGGGAATGTTTTACCTTTGACATAAAGTCCTACAGCAGTGAGTTGCTGTGTTTAATAAGTTGCAGGGTCATTTCCTGTAGGCTATTTACTGGACCTCTCTAGCTTCAAAATGTGATTGTTCCCTCAGAAGTGCCTAAAGCTGATTATTAACCATGATTCATAAATTCTTCAGAAGACGATCAAGTTAAGTTTATAAATTCTGGCTGTGATAGAATAGTCTCCTCCTGAATTTGTAAATTCTAAGAACAGCTGGAAGCTTTCAGAAAAACACTTGGTTTGTTTTTCCTAATGTTGTTTATTATTTGGAGGGGGGGGTAGTGACAGGAAAGTCAAGAAAACAAAGATTCACTAGGAATAAGTGGCATTTAAGGAATAAAAGTATAAAATACTTTATTTATTTAAGGAATAAAAGTATGTGTCATTAGAGAATGACACATAGGAAGATTCTGATTTCTGTTATTGGGCTCAGAGATTTAAAGCAAGCTTTTTAAAGAACAGAAATGAAGTAAACAAAATAAGAAAAAAAAACAGGTATGGAGGGTGGATGGGAGAACATGTTCTTCACTGAACTATCACCTGATATAAAGGCTAGCATATATACTTTATATCAGGTGATAGTTCAGTGAAGAACATGTTCTCCCATCCACCCTCCATACCTGTTTTTTATAAAGGCTAGCATATATACTTTATGGGGGACGCAGTGGTGCAGCGGCTTAATGATGCTGAAAGTTGCTGGCCAGAAATGGTCGACGCTTCAGCGGTTTGAGTCCAGCCTTCGCGTTAGCAGGGTGAGCTCCTGTTTCCTCCCCAGTTCCTGTCAACCCAACAGGTCGAAAACTCACGTGAGTAGATAAATGGGGACTCTCACTCCGGTGAGAGGAAAAATGCTGGCGGCGCCTTGCAAAAAGGAGTCGGGAGCAGTTGCCGGTAAGCGCGAAAAACTGTGCGCGCCCGAAAAAAGGGCGCGAAGCAACGGAAACCCCACCTCCTGCGCTCGCCAGCTGGGCTCTGCCCTAGGAAGGAGGCTCTGGCAAACCACTTCTGAAACAATTGCCTTGAAAACTGCAAGGACTCGTCCAAGCAGTCACTGCAGAGTCGGTAACGACTGAGCGCAGATTTAAAATATATATATATATATATATATATATATATATATATATATACACACACACTTTATGATAAAAGCACACTTAGACAGCCAATTCAACATATTTTCCTCCAATCTGTACACAATAGTATTCTGGGTAAGTTTGCTTGGTCCTGACAGCCAAGCTCTAATTTATCTCAGTAAGATGGCCCATGAATAGTACAGTCCTCATAGCTTTAATATGGAACAAATTAAGGAACACAATTGGTAGATTTCCTGCCAGTAGAAAAAAAAATATTCCTCAATAACTCTCTTAACATGGAATAGAGATAGGGGTGGGAGAAGAGATGGATTTTGACAGATATCTAGATCCATATGTTTAGCCATTTGTCAAACCGTGATCCTAATTATCTGGAATGTGCTTGATACTATTGCCCAGAATATTCAGGCTTATTTATTTTTTATTTATTTTTGTCTTTTCACAAAGTGCACAACCTTCATTTTGTCAAAGTTGATGTATACAGTATGATCTCTACAGAGGTAGGCCTAATCTTTCATTATTCTCCTTAGATTTACTGAGATCTGTAATGAAACTACTATTTCATCTTCATATAACAGTGTTGCTATAGCTTCACTGGCTAACTTTGGGAGATGGTGTTAAATTGACTTTTTCTATCAAAATATTCATTTAGAGTGATGATTTAACTCATTTTTGATTTCGCCAGTTAGACAGGTAAGTCTGAGTTACATATAATGTGTTATGCATATAAACCCTGTTTACTGCGAATCACGTAAAGAATGCATTCATTTTATTTTGTTATTTTGTACTCCTAAATCTTAAATTAATAAAAATAGTAGCTAAGAAGAGATAATAATAAACAAACAAGGGGGCCTTAATGAAACTTTGGGTTCCCTCGTTTTCCTTGAATAATTCAGTTAATTCCTAGTTTCACATATGCTTAATTCAGTAAAATGAGCTTTAACATAAACTAAGTTCTTCACCTTCATACATTGCATAACATGTCACTTGAATAAGGTGAGTATACATTCAGATATTAAAATACATTGTATCAGTCTTGATGATTTTCCTACATCTCCTGAAAACTCATGAAAAAACAATTTCAGAATTTAAAGATGCATACAAAAAAAATAGCCTGCTGCAGACATTTGTCTTTAAATTCTAGAAATATTTTAATGCCAGGTGAAATCATATTCTCAGGAACATTGTGAAACATGCAATGAATTAACTTACTAGTGGGAGAAATAGAAAATAAACTAAACTGGTAGACAATATTTTTATTATTATATCTCTTTTACTTTTCTCTCCCTTTGTCTTGGTATGAGTGTTTCTGTGTATACATTAGTTCTTGCTTTCCTCTATCTTCATGATGCTACCCAAAGTTGGATACTTCCCCCAAGACATGGTAGGACCAGATCTAACTTCCTCCCAAAATACTATTGAGGCTTTAAAGCATGATCACGAGCCACTATCAATATTTGGAATGCTGGTGTGTGTTGCTTTCATTCCCCTAGGCTAATATGTTCAATATATTCAGCCAGAAGAAATTTAAACTCAAGATCCCACTGTATTAAAAAAAGGATGTAGGAGATTTGTGAGTATGCTAAGTATTCCATTATGTTGGAAGGTATCACTAAAAGCTGGGCTACTAACATCATTTTTACCCTTGATAGAAATATTCAGTATAAAGTGAGTGAATTCTATAAAAAGGGCTTTCTGTGAGTAGTCAGTTAAATGATATTTCTGCTTTTATGGAAGTTTAGATTCTTATAACTTCTGAGCTACCTAACAAATTGAAGAAATTCCAATAGAAGAGAATTGAAATTGAAAAGAGTCAGGGTTTACCTTTCTTTGATATCTATCTATCTATCTATCTATCTATCTATCTATCTATCTATCTATCTATCTATCTATCTATCTATCTCTTCAGCTAAAACTGTACATACTGATAATAACTAATGCACTAAAGAGACTGTTCTCCACAGGCTACTGTGTCATATTCAAAAACAGCTGCCTTATTCTTAGCCTATAAAATTTTTTAAAAGCTGACCAGAATATATCAGAAAATGTTCACTGACTATAAAAATTTCTTAATGTCAGATCTTACCTAGTTAAAATTAGACAGAATCTAATTTTATTTCCCATCTTCCACATAATTTTGATAGATTGAACACAATGCCACTAGATTACTCATCACTCAGCATCTTGTATACTTGAGAATTAAGTTGCCTTAATTGAGCCATCTCCATTAAAAACATTTTGTCTGAGGTGAATGAAATGAATAAATCTATCTATCCCTATATGTAATGTCAAGGAGCAATTGATGCCACAGTTGTTTTGTTGAACATGGATTTTTGAAATAAGCTCATATGCTAAATATATCTCCAGTTTGCCTGGGTGTGTAGACCCTTTGCTCTGGAATATAGTGGGGGTGGAGGTTGAAAAAGAAATTATAGGAAACAACTATTTATCCTTGGATTACTTTTAACACTACAGCACGTCTACAAGCTAACTAGCTATTACAATGATACCTCTCTTCACGATAGCAAACTATCATTTATTATACTTTCAGGCAAGTAAAGTTTCTTAGACTGGTGATTAAAGGCAGAGCCAACCGTAATACACAATATAAGTAGTGTAGAAAGCTCTTCTAAATATTAATATTTATTCTGAACAGTAGTGAAACCACGAAGTGGTTGGTTGAATTATTGAAAAGATATGGAATGAACACCCAGAAGGCTGAAATGTTGTTAATTGATCGCTGCTTGCTACTCCTTCTACTGGAAGGAGTTGCTTAGTAAGTAGGATACACTGATGGGCCACTCCTGTGCCTAGGAAGTAAGTCTAGCAGCACCTGGCGTTTATAGGAGTTGATCTTCACAACAACAGATACTGCTAGCATTAGTCTTCTGAAAAAGAAAAGGTCCGTCAGATTTTTTTATCACCTGATTCCTAAGTGGCAATGGAATTCAATATTGATGGCTTTTCAATAAGATGAGATAAAAAATTAGCAATTTTAGAAATGCTTGACAAACTTGCCCATATTTCACTTTACACAGACTCTGACTTTCCAATAGTCTTGGCTAATATTTCTTTTACATTACAGAAGGCTGTATTAGCAGCTCATCATTTTAATGGTGCAGTGGGAAAAAATTGGATATGGCACAGAGAAAGGGCAGCCCAGGATTAGTTCATCTTGAAATCTGCTGATGAGGCGATCACAGAGCAAGCAGTCAGGATATCACCAAATTTACCAAATTCAGGAAGACAAAAAATAAGCACTGCTACCACGTTGCCTGCCTTGCGTTCTTTGGTTTCCTTATCATGGCTCCAGAAAGACCTGAAGGATAACAAATGATCATGAACACCTATATGTCTTCAGCAAAGCAGCCAAATCAGCATAGGTCTTGATGTTCAGTGCAAATGCACAACAGGAAATGTTTTCACCTACAGCCAGTGAACAAAATTGCATGCTCCTGTTCTGCCCCTTCAGTTTTATTAGCTTCCAAGTAATAAGATCATCTTTCTGCATAAGAGTCCCAAGATGCTGTCTCACTCCCATGAAATCCTTCTATAGATCCAAATGCAGCCATTTTATTCACAGCACCAATGCAGACAAAATGCAAGATTTTGTACTAAGATGATTCTCATAATTTCAAGATATCGTTCCTTTTTATAATGATCCTTACATAAAAGAAACACAGCATGCACCAGATTTCTTCCCAAAACTGGATTTCAGCACAAGCTATGCCTTCTGGTTTGCCTTTGGTAATAACAGATTTACTTTCAGGAATTGAGGTTCATCCCATTCAATGTTTTGAAGACAGCATATAGAAAAGCAAACAGCATATGAAATCAGGCAATTGAGAAAATAAAAGTCTGTCTGTCTGTCTTTCTGTCTCTCTCCCTCTCTCTCTTTTTCATCTTTAGTGTTCAGAAATATCAACTCCAGGCTAATAATTAACAAAACGGACTATTACAGCAAAAGCCGATATTCCTTTCTCTTCCCAGAGAGACACAAAAAGTTCTCCATGATACCAAGTGACATCTTGTGTGCATAGTAGGACTCTTTATTAGCATAGAAGACAGAAAAATTACTTCTCAGAATATATTTTTATTTCCTTACTTTAAAGCTAAACATCCTGTATCCCATGAAAATCCCTATCCTGCAACTAAGTAACTTTGGAAAGTACCAGAAAATGATTTAGAAAACATCACAGTTCTTGTATAGACCAGAATATAAGAAGAGTCTATATAAAGAAGCACACTATCTGTGGAATAAAGCATTATTTATAAAAAATGTATACTGAATTAGAGGTATATACAAAGAAATCAGGGGAAAAGCTACCATCAGATCCTCACAAACAGCAGTTGCCACTTCTCCAGAGCTGTATGTTCCAACTCTGGGTAAGGTTCATGCAAATAACCCATGAAATTCAGAAGGATTTTGTGAATCCATTGTCTTGCTTTATTGTGAGTCTCCTTGATTGCCCATTGGCTGTTATTTTTTTCTGTTTCTTGTTAGCTCTTTTTTGCAGCTGTTTTGATGTGAACCGACTTTGGAGGGTCAGGCAGGTTAAATGCTGTTTGATTAAAATCAGAACCCTCCACAACTACTGTTTCATAGTTTGCCTTGGCTGGCCTCTTCATCTGGGAATTTCGGAAGATGCCGTTAGCTTTAAGAAAGCAGCGTTTTCTTTGCGACGGTTTAAAAAGAAACAAAGAGCAGGACAGAATGGAGAGCGGCATTGTCTCTGTTTTGCTGGCAATAGGTCTGCCACTGTTTATCAAGCCAAGGCAAATCCAATTAGCCTGTGGCCTGCCTCCCAACCTTATTAACCTGCTCAGCTGTGAGAGACTCAACAGCCCCTGCCAATATCTCATTTCTTCTGTGGCTGATAAGATCAGCTCAAGATATTCAATGGGGTTTTCCTTTTCACTTCAGCTTCATCCTAGTCACACTGGCATCTTAAGCAGAGCGGCTGGGGCTTCTTATTTTCCTCTCATTTACTACATGAAATAGGACAGCAGCTCCAAGGCCCGCGTCCGTGTTGTAGGAACAAACGCTGATCGGGCCTTCACACCGTTTGACAGGATGGGCTGATTTCTCTTATCACGGGCTGCCCACAAAGGGCCAGGCCAGGCCTGGATTATTAGCATTCCTTGGTGAAACGCGTCAGGCCCTATTTCTGTCAGACAGACAGATTGAGCCTTTCACTCAGGCTCGCGAATGAGTGACACATGGCCTGGCTGGGAGGACAACATTGTTATTTGAGTTAAGAAATCAATTTGTATCAAATGTACACTGTAATTTATTTGTTGGCTTTGAAGGGAACCTGGCTGAGATAAATGTGAATGGGCTGCTTTTTTCCCCCACACCCCTCTGCTGAGCTGATAAAGTTCTTGTGAAGCTCTAGATAGTTCCAGTCAGAGTCAAAGTGACAAACACGTTTAAAGTTGCACAGTGATCTTTAAATCTCAAAAAGAACACCTTGTTGGACATGATAGAACATTTTTCTACCTTTCCCCTCTATCTGTCAGAAAACTGCTGTGACACATTGCTTTGGTATTTTTGCTGACATTTTCTTTATCAAGCCCATCTGTTTGTGGTCAAAAGATGCTTATTCCTATATTCTTCGCTCTGCTGCAGCTTCTGCATTGCCCGAAAAGGAAGCAAGAAAATAAGTTGTTCTGGCTAGCAATAAGGATAGTGTAGTTGTTAAAATAAGGGTAATGTTTAAAAGTTGCAATATTCTTGCTTTTATTTTGAGGGGGTTTTTTTAATGTTCTTTGACAAGTCTATATGTTTCTGTGATATAGTAAATAGTTATTTGGTAAATTGTATCAAGCACTTACACTGAACTTATCCTAGGAGATTTATCCTAGGCCACTGTGCTTTTTTTTTTTTTTTTTTAGAGCATCCTTTATGATTTTCTGAAGGCTGAATTCAACCCATTGTCAAGGCATTGAAGGGTTTTAAGAGAGAGAGAGAATAGTTTTGTCTTTTGCTTGGCCTGCAAAAATGAGAGAAGAAAATCAAATGGTTTATAGAAAGCATAGTTTATGGTTGGTCAGCTGCAATTTGAGTAGATTTTGTATATACGTTTTAGCATATAAGCTTTTATACATGTTAATTGATACTCACTGTACTTTGGTTTCCCTATCAAAATAATCTCTGCCCCTATGTCAGTTTTATGTGGTGATAATATTTGTAATTCAAATGCCACAAAAAAGTAAAAAATGCATTTAGGACTTCAGGAACATATGTGCAGTTATGACTCTGTAATGAAGAAATGCCAGCAAAACTGTAGCCAAGGGCAAAGGAGCTTGTTGACATTTCAGGGTAATAATTCCCTTTTTTCATCTTTTTTTTCCTGCTATTTTCACAAGTGATATCAATGTAATGTGTCATGTAAATGACGGAATAACATTTACTGCAACTACAACGAGTCTCATTACTTTTGTTGAGCATTTATAGCATACCAAATGTTATCAGTACTGTTTAGAGCATAGAAGTAGCACTAGACCCATTTATGCAAAATGCAGAAGATCCTTCCACATGAGGACAATGCTGCACTGATGTAAATCACACTAGAACATTGATCTCTCATGAGTATAGTGCAGTTGCATGCAGGAAAGCCTTTCCATGTAAGGCAAGCTTTTTTCTATAAGGAAAAGTGTGAATCTTTCATGTGAATGTGAATCTTGATGTGCAGAATTCGGGATGTATAGTTGCATTTGCACATACAGTTCTACACACAAAGGCTTCTCCATTGAAGACTGTCATGCTGTATGCAGGAAGAAGAAATATCATGGTGAAAATTACAGAGGGCCAGGGGCTGATCACCACTGCTCATATGATGAGTTCTAAGTATGCCCACATTGTCTGGTCAGAACTTTAGTCTCAGCCCCAGAAGACTTGCCATCTATGATTTGAGAATCTAATGGATACAGTAAGTTTTTTACTACATTTTCTTTTCCACTTCTGAACTCAGTACATAGTAATTGTTATCTCTTGACAGAAGGGCTATGGGAATCACTTGCAGAGATTTTTCATGAAGTGACCAGAATACATCTTGAACCCACTGAACGCTTTCAAATCTTAGTGAAGTTACATTGAGGGCCTCCCAAATCCCATTCTATAATATGCATAGATGACACATAAGGTCCTTAAAGTTGCCTTGTTGAACCTTCAGTGCTTTGAGAAGCAGATTTTCAGGAGTGCTTAAAACACTTGCATAGTGCTCCTCTGAAAGGGTTATATAGCCCAACTTGGTTGACTTGATGTGTACTTCATGTATAGTATTTTTTCCCCATTTTCAGTGGGGAGGGGGAAGGGAAAGGAAGCCTGGTACATTCTGTATTTTGAATCTTGCCCATTTTAATTTTTTCCCATCAGGACTCAGATTAATCTTCTTTTTTTCTTCCTTTTTTTTTTTAAATGATTTTACTCCTGCTTTAAGATGGTGGTATTGTCAGAAAAGTCCCTTATTGTACATAGTTTTTTTCCCTTTTTCCCTTTTTTTTTTTTTTTGAAAACTCCCCAACATAATATTATTCTAAGGAACACTTAACTGCCATTTCTCTCCCCACTCTAAATATCCTAAAAAGAAATTTGCACTGGGATATCACAGGGAGAAATTGTGGCAACCAATGGATCAACATATTCCCGTGAGTCTATGTATAAAATGTCCAACAATTCCAGATGTATCATAACTAAAACTCAGAGAATTCTCAGCTAGCATGTGAATGTAATTCCAGGAGTTCTAAGGAATTAATGGAAAGACTAATTTCCATTCATAGCCATTCATTTGCCCTTAATTCCTTATTGTTGGGCACACAGAAATTGAACAGAACAGAAAATTTCCATCCAGTTAGCTTTCAGTTCATCTTAAAATAAATGGAAGATAACCAATCTACTACAGAATGAAATAATTCACCCAAGAATAGTTTGTTCAACTTTATATCTTTGTGTTTTGTGAGGAAGTCCCAAAAGTTGTTTCCTCATAGGCATTTTCTTTTTTTCACACAGCTTCATCTCCATTGTTGAAGGACTAAGTGCATAAGGAAACCTCTTGTATTTTCCCAATAGTCACACACATTCTTCTCTATGCATAAGGAAAATGCATAATACTGTACCCATTTTGCATGTTTCCTTGGATCTAAAGAACAACAATAAAAAAGGAATTATTTTAGCATGTGATGCTTCCTGGTATGGAAAGCCTCTATGAAATAGTGAAAGGATCCCTCTATAGAGACAATGGGTGTTAGTGAAGGAATAGAAAGTGGGCTACTTATTATAGAAATGGGCATTAACTAGTTCTGGAAAATGTGAAAGGGAATTTACTCAACTCAGTTTTAATAATAATGAAGTTAATAGATACAAAGCAAAGTGTTTATATACAATCACAAACAAGCTTGTCTTCTACTTTCCCAAAGATGCATAGTGAAGGAAAATCCATAATTTCAGCCACAGGCGTATGCTTGTAGTATTAAGTAGCATAGGATGTACTATTCTCAACATTGGATTAAACTCAGTTGAAACTACTGGATAACAGCAGGCCATCCAATCTTCTTCTGATTAACAGTGTGTTACATTGTATGGCTGTAAACTTAGCATTTCCAATCTGTTAGGAAAGCAGTAAAGATTTGGCTGCAGTAAGAGAAATGCAGTTTGATGCCTGAATCAAAACACCGTTAGATGATGTGAACAAATGATAATAAATTAGAAACTACATGATTGATTTTGGGGGAAGATGGAGTGGAGGGATTTTTAGATTTGATGGGTTTTGCTGAGTATAGCTTCTCTTATGTGGCTGTCTGTTAGAGCTGTGCAAAGGTTTGGAAGGATGCTTCAGTTCAAAGGAGATTCAGTTAAAACCCCCTTAAATTAGAACCTTTGAATCAAATTTCTGAGATGAATCACTTCGAGAGTTTTGAACATGATTTGGAGATTCAGTGGACCTTCTGATGCTATTTTCAATACATGCTGCCCCCCCAAAATGAAGAAACTGCTGGCATTTTTATACCTCTCTATTACAACTTATGGTGGAATCTTTGTCGTCATTATGTATGTGCATTGTGATGTCTGATGCAAATACATAAGTCATGGCATTTGTGTAATGACATAATTTGCCCTCCTTTGTCCTCCTGGGGATGGTCATGTAAATGGCTACAATATATGTGCCATATTGATTGCTAAGATATGTTAAGTTTTTTTTAAAAAAAACCTTAGCGTAAGAATGACAGTATAAGTGAACATTAATTTCTACTACATTAAAAATCTGAAAAACAAGGTAATAATGACATCATTACTGAAGGCATCTTTATTATACCATATTGAAATTAGAATTAATGAAAGTTGAGATGTTTGCTATCAACCTTTGCAAATCAAGCTTGCTGCTTGTGTTGTCATCTGCATGTCTGTTTCAAAGCGTTTATATTCTCTGTGCAAACAAGTAGGCAACAAGTGGGCTTTCTTATTGTAGAGTGGGCCCAAGTTATTTGTGTTTGCTTTAGTTTCTATGAAAGTGAAGTTTCAAATTGACAGTTTTAAAAAATTGAATCGGGAAAGTCAGTTGATGACAGTTGGATGCTGGTTAAAGCAGAGTTCAGGGCTGAGAAAGGAACAAGCTTGGCAATTTGAGGTTACTTTGCAAGGAGAAGGCCTTGAAAACAAAGTTGGTGGTTCAAGACAGTAGGATGTGGTGCTGTGAGACAGTGATAAAAGCATTCTAGTTTTCCTTTGGCTAGCACCAAAAGGAAATCCAACAAAAAGTCTTTGAAACTACTGCTTAATCCTGAAAATTAAAAGCAGCAGTAGAGCCTGCTTAAAAGACAGAAGAAGTCTTTAAGAAGTCTTGATTATGGGTGCCAGGTGGGGTGAAAGTTAAGGAAATCTGATATAAGAGGGATGATTTTGCAAGTTTATTTAGCTAATGAAGATTCACTAATTAAGAATTCAGTAAGCATATTTAACCCAAGTACTGTACTTTTATTCCCTAATGTAAACAATTCCTTTATTAAATATATTTTGATTCACCTTGTAAAATAGTGATGATGTCAATCCCATGCTATACCACAGAAATCAAGATACAAAGAATTTATTTTGGTGCCATTATTTAACTTTTTTAAAAAGTTGGGATGTCATTTATTTAGTATTTATTTTATATCCTGACTTTCATTTAGGAGCTTAAGGCAGGATACATAGCACACCCTCCTCTTATTTTTTGCCACAACAATAACTTTGTGAGGTAGGTCAGGCTGTGAGAGATGGATTGGCTCAAAGTCACCCAGTGAGCTGCCATGGCTGAGGATGAATTAGGACTGCATCTCTTGCTCCGAGTCCAACACATTGACCACTACACCTGCAGAGGGTAAGGACCTTGGGGGAAATATGCAAGACCCATTAGCTAGGCAAAAGGGGCTGATTTTTTTTTTCCAGTTCAGAGCAACAAGATAACATTTGGAAGCGGCTCAGGCAGACACCTCCCTAATTCTCTGGTGTGTGGAGGAGGTACAGTACAATAGACTTACAAGATTCTGTTATAGTCAATCTCAATAAAAGTAGCTCCTGTGGAGTTGGTTTCCTGATCTGGCCTACCTAGTGGGCTGACAACACCTTATTGGCTCTCTTAATTTCCTAATCTATCTGGGAACACATTTCTCAAACAACAGGAGAGGAAGTTCCCTAGCCTAACAGAAAAAGACTCAAGTCCCATTTTTTTTTTTTTTAAAGGATACTGTGGGCCAAATGTGTATATATAGTATTTAAAAAGCCAATATGCATAGCATGCTTTATGTGTTCCTGCCTCAAACAGGAATTTGTTAGGAACAATTTTCATAAACCCATTGATACTTTGTCTTAAAAGAAGTAATCTAATATTAGTCAAACAAAATTATTGAAACAATACAAACAAATATTTAACAACCTATAAACAAAATGTAGTCACAGAAATGAATATGAAAATAACAGAATAAAGGCAGATCAGATCCATACTGCAATCTCCTCTTTCCAATCTCCAATAGTGTGGATTTTTTTCCAGTGTGACTGCTAATGCTAAAATGGCCCACTGAAGTTATTCCATTGACCAAAGACAAATTTAAACAGGAGGAAACATAACTGGAAGAGCTGTCCCCCCCCCTTGCCCCGTCCCCCCACACACTCACTATTCTGTTGTGCAGCATTTTCAGTGCTTGAAGGTGAGCACATAAATACATTTTGCTTATTAAGATGGGCCAGCCTTTTGGAGGACTAGGGAAAGTGAACAACATAGAATTCTGGATTACGTAAACAAAGAACTTGGTTTAAAAATAATCTGTACATGATTCTGATAATGATTGGATTTAACTCATAACCTATTCTACCTATCATATTTGGAATTTTGGAATTCTTTCAGTGGCTATTGAATTGCTCCCAGGCAACAGGATTCCTCAGATTTCACCTGTTATCTTCCCACCACCTTCCACTGTTGGCTCTTTCTAACAGTAGGAATTTTTAAAAGTATGTCAGAAATATAAAATATTGGAGAATGAACATAGGGCTATCAGAAGTTTCTGGCCCTCCACTAGCCCTTGAGCTGTTGGGGGTATTTAAATCAGCTATTGGTCTGCTCTAAATGTTTTTCTTTTCACAACTATCAAGGTACTTGGAATCACAGAGCACTCTAATCCTAGGTGTTCCACAGAGGGCAAAATTGCCGTATCCATAATTTTGCTACTACAGTTTGATACCTTTCTGACTTATCAAATTTTATACAGTATAATTATTAGTGCTGTTCAGCACTTTGTTTCTGTTCTCCAAGAGAGTGTAGAAGAGTGAGTATAGCATCTGTCTGTGGTGCCTTAAAGCAGCCATGTCCATTCTTGGGAAAGGTGTGATGCTTTAATGTGTTGCCAGCAGACATTAGTTTCGAGCTACCACACACTCCAAAGCAACTTTTGAAGACTGAATTCAAAGAGTTGCACAGCCCTAGTAATGATATTTAAATTACCTGGAATTTTATATTCCTTGAGATTAATATTGCTTTATAATATTATAATATTATCTTCTTTCTTGCATGAGTGTGTTTTCATGAAAATGATTTGATTGCTGAGTAATAAATTAAAATATGATACAAAGTTCCAGGGAATATGCATGGGATATTGTATAAAGGTAGATTAGACTCTTATATCTTGAGTTTTAAATATTTCACACTTCCCTCATCCCACAGCATCACAAGATATTGTTTATTTTGGCAAAGTCTTATTAAAAATTGTGTTACAAAATCAATTTAACCATAACTTATAATGTTTTTTTTCCCTTTAAAGTGGAGCCTGTGTGAGTGATTTGATGAGAGAACTACTTGGTATTTTAAAACTGTTACAGAAGAAAAACATCAGAAAAAGAAAGACTCATTAGTGGACTATGTTGTAAGATAGGCCTCAACATAGTAACAAGCTGAGGAAGGGAAGTAGCAAACAGAAATAAAAGGAAAAAAAATAACTTTGAAATTGTGTACTGATTAATATGCTCAAGTAGTTTCCAGTGCTTGTTACAAAAAAGTTAATTAAAGAGTTTACATTTTATCATGCACAGTAAAGAACTCCTGACAGGCATTGTTATAATATGAAATGCTTCAGTTTCCAGTAGAGTTTAATTTAGAGCAATAACAAAGGGAAGAGATGGGAAATAAAACAATTGAAATGTTGCAAACAGACTGACTTAAACTCAAGGGAAGCCCTTCAGAGAATTGTTCTGTGCTAGCAAAGCAACCTCCTTGGTACCTGGGGAATATTTCTTTCTATTTTTTTTTTTCAGGTTGAAATGTTTATAGGATAGAGTTTATATCCTGTGTAAGTAATTGGCTAGCATATTGGAGAACTGATAATGTAAATGAAAATTTCCAGATATGCTTGTACAATATGGTGACCTATGTAGTAAGGATAAAAATCAATATCTGCCCAAGATGTTGTCAATCATTTTTTTAACACCTTGGCTCTGATCCAATTGGATTTTATTCATATAATCCTCAAATAAGCATGGATCACATGATCTGCTGTTCATCAGGGAGAGAGGGACAGATGAAACTCATCCTTTTAGCCTCCTTCCCTGAACAATTGATTGGCATACTTGGAGTTTATTTGAGATGGTGACACAATCATTCACATCCTTGGAATATGGATTGTGGAAGAAGTTTAAGTTGAATTTGTCCCCATTTCATAAGATAATATGTGAGATGGATATTGTTCTATGTGATTTCTCTTTTATGGCAATATGCAAGGATCTATGTGAAATATCCATGTCACACATTACATTAAGTATTAAGTGGAAAATATCTTCCCCTTTCTTTCTCATGTATACAATATATACTTTAAGTGTAACCCCTAAACTTGGATAGAAACTGTCCAAATTAGACCTGTATCTCTGTAATGAATAATGATAGGGAAATGATAGGCAGACATACAAACACACCTTTGCACTTGGACCAATCTCACATGTGTTACAAATCTCTTTTTGAGTAATGACAGAATAAATTGAGACTTGAAGGAGCTCATTAATTTATCATTTAAATACTTCTCCCAAAGGCAGTGCCGTGGTGGAAAGCACCTGCTAATCTTTTAGGAAGAACCTTCTGTTTCATTACTGGTATGTATAGTAGTTAGCTGAATATAAGAAAAGGTTGCAACTTAAATTATGTCTCAACTGTTGACCATCCACTACTGAACATCCTGATTGGCCTTGAACCACTTGCCATTCAGTTTTTGCAGGTTTGTTGGGAGGATAAAGTGGAATATTTACTTTATATCCTACATTGATTTAATTGTGCATTCCTTAACACTTATATAAGAAGACATTGTTCTGGATAACCAAAGGATTCTTTGTATCTCCTGTGGGATGTTTCTATCTATCTATCTATCTATCTATCTATCTATCTATCTATCTATCTATCTATCTATCTATCTACCTACCTACCTACCTACCTACCTACCTACCTACCTATCATCTCTATTTTACATACACTGTAGTTTGTCTTCCTAACAATATTAATTCTACATTTGCTCTTTTTTATTATTAATGTTTTAAGAAATGTTCCTACAGTCTTTATTCCTGGCCTGTTCAACTATATGGTCAAGCTTATTGTTTGTGTGTGTATATACACACAGTAGTATTTATCACTGGCTCAAAAGATTGACATCTAATAATTTACTGGAGGCTTTGTTTACAAATATTCACCTAGACCACTGCTAGGGCTTTTAAAGCAAAGTTCCCTAATCTTAAAATTAAAAGAAAAAATCCTTTAAGATCTTACTATCTCAAGGCAGAGTGTTTGCTTCCTCCACCCCCAGGCGATGCACTTGCAGCTTTCACATTGACACACATGATTGAGCTGCCTATGGGCACCCAGACTTCCATTGCTTCCATAATTCAATACATTTAAAAAGTAATGTTATCAGCCCAAGAAAAGAAAGAAAGAAAGAGAGAAAGAGAGAAAGAGAGAAAGAGAGAAAGAGAGAGAGAGAGAGAGAGAGAGAGAGAGAAAGAAAGAAAGAAAGAAAGAAAGAAAGAAAGAAAGAAAGAAAGAAAGAAAGAAAGAAAGAAATTTTATACTATACCAAGAATGGGAAAGATACTTGGAGTAGAAATGCTAAGATCTATATGCATAAATATTACACACACACAAACATACACCCACACACATACATATGACAAAAAAGCAGAAGTTATCACAAATAAGGGGATTTCAGCCAACCCAAAATGCTATTCTTTGGAATACTTTATAGTAATTTATACTGGCTAATATAAGAAAACAGTTTTGTTTTTTTCTAAAATGGGTGAAAATATTGGTCTGAAATCAGGAAAAAAACAGCAACTTCATGTAAGTTCTGTGAAAACCTATTTCTTCCCTTTTGAATGATTTAATTTTTGCATATTAGCTACTGAATGTTATCCATTTCATGGGTCATTACTTATAAACACCAAAGTTTTATGTTTACTTCATAAACAAGTTTATCCAACATGCAATTTGCCAGTGTTAAAAAATTAATTACCCCTTAGATGCAGTAACTGGTTGTACTACCTTTAGCAGCTATAACTGTAACAAAGCACTACTTATACTTAGTTATCAGTATTTCACATTACTGTACAGGAATTTTATTCATTCCTCCATGGCAAACTGTTTCAACTCAGTAACATTTGAGGCTTTTTTAACATTAATGGTTTACTTCAGATCCTGCCACAACATGTCTATGGGGTTTCTCCTTCATCTTGTAAATTTGTTTATGTATAGGATCCTTGTCTTCCTTCAGATGATGGATAAATAGCCTTATATTCTCCTGTAGAATTATCTGATACAAAGCAAAATTCGTGCTTCCTTCAGTTATATCAAATTGTCCAGGTCCTGAGGCAACAAAGCATTACCAAACCATGGTACTATCACATGAATTCTTGGATCCATTCTCCAATGTGAATGAGATTTTTCTTGTAGAATGCAGTGTTTGTTTTCCACAAGGAATAACAACTACCATGTCACCTGAAAGTTCTATTTTTGATACATCTGTCATTTATTCCTCTAGAAGTCTGGAAGATCATCAAGCTGCTTTTTGGCAAAGTTGGCATCAATATTCACTGTATAAAGAGTGGTCAGATGGATCTTGATTTATGCTGGTGCCACAGGATATTGGACTTTTCAGGTAATAATTAGAACTTGAGTTGATCTTGGAAGCTTTGTGTACAGTGACCTTAAGATGGTCTTGAGTCTGCAACAGGGGGTTTCTCCAGCTTGTAGTCTGCTTCCTGCCTCAATTGCAGCTTCAAAGGCAGCACCACATACAGCAAATTGCAGTAGTCAATTTGTGTGGCAATGAGGGTATGAGTTACTATTGCCAAGCCTTCCTGGCCCTAGAATATGTCTTTATCATATTTAATTTGAATATCTTCTATTTATACTTTAAGAACACATTTTGATTTGTCACATTTCTTTTTCAATATGTTCAAGTCAGTATTATTAGTGATGTACTAAAACATTTAGCCCAGCTTTTCTTAGCATTTGTAGATGGACTAGGGATTGAATACCCTTCTTGAAAATTATGTATTTTCAGAGAATGAAGACAATGAGAAGTTTTAGAATTTTCAAGTGAATTATGCCTATATTTCAATGGAATAGATTTGGTTGTCCCCCCCCCGCCCCCACTCACCCATTTATTTTTTTAACTTAAAAAAAGTAGCCAAGCCATTGCTTCAATTGTTGATTTGGCCATACCAAAAAAAGTGAGATAGAATACCTCTGAGAATAATGCAATATTATTACCAAAGTATTCCTGTCTACATTTTGAAAAAGATTAGCAGTCAAGCCATTAATTGCAGCCAAGCTGCCACTTAGTCTTTAAATGAAAAGACAAGAATCCTCAACCACATATTAAAGGGTAAATGCTACCCTGAGTGACTATGCCTACTCTTCTCTTCTCCCAAAGCAATTAATATTCTTGTTGCCTACATTTGTTTAGGGGAGAAATAATGCAACCAAGGTAGGGTAATGTCATCTGTAGCTGAAATGCATTTCTGCAATGTGAGGATGATCCTGTAGAAGAGGACCTCATAAATAATGTCAGAGAATTATGAAGAAAGAATAGAAAGAACCAATAATTTCAAAGAAGGGTTTCTGAGAGCACGAGAAATGTAGTGTGCATGTTCAAATCTATGTTTATTATATATCAAAGACTGATTAATATATGTATCCCATAAAGTCCTTCAATATTTTCATTTTCTATCCTGTATATTATTGCATCAATAACTGAAAGCAAATGTTATCGTATTTATTTGTACTTGCATTATTTCTGCAGAAATTATTCCTTGACCAGTCAAATCCTGCAATATTCTTTCTTGTATTTTCACATGGTACAAGAAAATATCTTGTTGAAAATGGAAAAGGAATGTACAGATTCTACAATTCCACAATATAGAATGCATATAATGAGCATACACACACGCACACAACACACAAACAAACACATGTCAGCCATCAATAGTCACATAGAAATAAACCATATTAACACACCATTCAAAAGAGACAATAAAAAAGCTAAGAAGGAAACAAAAAGACCAGAACACATCCTCTCCAGCAGCCAACACCACTCCTGGCCTTTACTCTGATATGTGAAACCAGATACAGATCAGATTCCAAAAGTACTCTTAAAATGGGTTAGAATTCAGAAGCACATTTAAAATAATTTAACTGGGTTTTGATGCTGTTACTTGGTGCTGATGTGTTGCTCAGGTATAATATTTATGTGTTCTGACTATAAGACATTTTAACCAATTTAACAATTTTACAGAAAATATTCTCTCTCTCTCTCGCTTACATAAAGGTCTTCAGAATTTTCATTTTATATATACCACATTATTGCATTAATAACTGTAAACAAAAACTAGAAAGTAGTGAGGACCTCCTAATATTTAACTCATGTTTTAATCAGCTAGTATTTTTACTGATTAATCAACCAATTAAAACTGAACTTTGTGGCTTTAGTTTTTGAAGAACCAGTTTTCATAGCCTGCTGTTCCTCGCAGTTATTCTGGAAATGGAATCGGAACTATGTCCACAGGAGATGAGGAAAATATATAGTTCATGGTCTGCAGAAAGGACTTTTGCTATAAAGTTCCTTTTCATTAAAAAAAAAATAGCTTCAGAATCTGAACAAAATCCCTGCATATCTTGAGTTCTTCATAACTTCCCACTACTTAGTGCCACTGCTGGTGACATTTGCATTCTTATAAGAAGCAAATCCCCTTTTCCCCAGTGAACACTACACTTCTGAAAAGAAACCTGGAGAATGTTTGTCCAGAAAAGATACAGCTAGGAGAGACAGATCCTTTGCTTCATCTGTTTGTCAGTACCAGAATAAACTTTTCCCAGAAAAGTCCTATTTATGACATTGGGATTATAAAACTAAAACTTTGGGTAGTGTATGAAGACCTATGATCTCTTTCCCCATGAAAGTGAATTGGCCTGAATGAGACGGTCCAGTCTGAGGAAAGGGGACCTTGACAAATATGATGAAGAGAGATATGATTAAGCATTTCTCTCCTGTTCACAAAATCTTCCATCTCTCATAACTTTGGGGCTGTTGATACCAAACATCACATTATGTCCTTTACAGTCTTACTGTTCTGCCAGTCATATCATTAAGAACCAGCCAATCACTGTATAGTAAGGGCATCCCGCCCCCCAAAAAAAACTACTGAAAATTTATTTTCACAATACGTATGGAAGAGCCATATGCATTTTGGCATTAACCAAATGTCCAGTACATGATTGTCTTACAGTCATTTCTATGTTTACATAGAAGAACTCCCGTAGGACTTATTCAGCTATTCTGACATTCTACACTTAGAGTGGAAATGGTGATGCATAAACTCAACACTCCTATCTGCCATGAAACTGAGGTGGTTCCTTCAGCTTGAAGGAGGCAGTATTATGTCCCCTCCTCAAGAGGCCATTCCTGGATCCAACAATCTTAGAGAGTTATCATCCCAACTCCAGCCTACTATTTTAGGAAAGCTTGTTAAGAAGGTGTTTGGGCTGTAGTTGCAGAGGATCCTAGAGGGAGCAGATTATCTAGATCAATTTCAGTCTGGTTTCAGGCCAGGATTCAGAACTGAGACAGCCTTGGTGTACTTGTTCATGATCTGTGGCAGATCCCGGATGGAGGTGGTACATCCTTCCTTATGCTCATTGATCTTTCAGCAGCTATCTATACTGTCAACCATGGTATCCTTCTGGATTAGCTCTGAGGGTTGGGAGTTGGTGGTACCATTTTATGGTAGTTCTCCTTCCTTCGGGGTGATTCCAGTCAGTGTTGGTTTATGGAGAGAGGTCACTCCTAAGTCCCTTCTTTGTAGGGTGCCACAGGGCTTGACACACACACACCCCTTATTCTACATCTACATGAAATACTGGGTGAGGTCATCCACAGGCTTGCAGTGGGGTATCATCATATGCTGATGATACCCAATTATATCAGTCAACCTCATGCCAGCCAGTGAGGCTGTCGAGGTTCTATTCCAGTGCTTGGAGGCTGTTTGGGCCTGGATGAAGAGCAACCATTACTACTCAATCCTACCAAGACCAAGTGGCTGTGTGAATTAGGGTCACCAGGATCTGAGAATATTCCATCTTTAATCTTGGTTGCACTTCCCCATTCAAGAGTGTTGCACAATCTAGGGGTCTTCCTAGACTCAGAGCTCCTACAGCTGTGGCCAGGAAGGCCTTTGTACAATTCCATCTGTCTGTGTGTATAATAGTTTTTTTAACATTTGAGCTAATATTACAAATATGCCTTTTCCCATAGTTAATTAGCATGATTTTGGACTGATGAAATTAGAAGAATTCTGTGTCTTTGTTTATAAAATGTTAATCCCATATTTTACTGAAAGTAATCCCAGTGGTGTGGAACCACAGAAGCAATTGAAATACACACGCGCGCGCACGCACACACACACTTACAAAAGGTAAGTACATAAGAGTCAGGAAGAATTTCAGCAATGCATTAAACAATGCAGCAGCATTAGTTCAACCAAAGCTTAGGTGAACATGTTACATAGCACCAAGAGTGGTACATGAGGACAGCACATTGCCTGTTCTGCTATGAACTGATTTTTATGAGTCTAAGACATCTAACTGGGAGGTGCTGTTTTACAGCCTAGGCAGGATGGGACAGAAATGCTATGTGGAACTAACAGCCGATGATAAAGAGGATAAGTTTGTCAGTGTCACCTTGTACTGGCACTTGGACATAACTGGCGCAATGTGGGAATCAGTCAAGAAAGAACTAAAGTTTCTGTGAATAGTGAACGTACCTTGTTTATTGGTCTGTTTGGTTTTCAATGCTTACAACCTGCCCTATTTCAAAGCACTCCAGGTGGCATACAGCAATAAAAAATAAAATAAAATAAAATAAAATAAAATAAAATAAAATAAAATGCCTAACCATAACAACAAAAATTAAATGGACAAAATGTTTGCCCTCACTCAAAATTTTTAGGGGTGAAAAACTTGATGGAATAATACAGCCTCGACTGGCTTGTGAAATATTAATAAAGGACAGGCAACCTGTTGAAAGGGGGTTAATTATTTCTTATATAGAACATTATATAAATATAGCTGTGCTGGTATCAAACCACATTACATATCTGCTCCATGACCTTTTTACTTTTCACATCTGGAAGTATGCCAGTTATTTCATGAGCCTGCAGCTCCGGAAGAGATGACAATCACAACTCTTCCACTGGACTGGAGGAGCCAACTTCATTTGGTTTCTCATTGCCATGAACTGTTCCCATCCCAGCTGGCTGTTATAAGAACTAGTATACAACTTCAAGAACTGATGCCTGGTTTTTTTTATTTTCTTTTATCTTTCTTATTAGCTTTGTTTGTGTATTCGTTTCTTGTCCTTTAGACCATAAACCTGTGAATAGAGATTGCCATATTTCTGCTCATCTTGTGGAAACCATTTGGAGAATAGAAAAGATGTTTTAAACAAAGCATATAATCATTTAATTGAAAGATAGCTTGTATATGTTGGGTATCAGAACAAAACACCCTGTGTCAATATTTTCTTCTTGCAAATTTAGGGAGCAGTTTCTTGAAAAGTCTGAAAAAAGTCTGCCCCTTTGGAAGGTTAGAAAAAAAGGAAATATTTTCTAAGGGCCATTGCAGGGATAACTGTTTCAGTTGCTCGCAGTATGTTGTTTGCATCCAGCTAAGTGTGTAATTTGATGTTTCCAAGGTGGGGATCCCTGGGGCCATGAGATAGATCATATCTCCCCATCTGAAAGATAGGAGAGAAGGGAAGATGGGGAGAGAAAAAACATGCCAAGGAGGAACTCACTCATTTCTTACATCTCCCAACCCCAGAAGACTTTTGTTTTTCCCAGAGTTCCCCCAATCCATTCCCCTGGTCAAATAGGGTTGTCCTGACTATCTGACTAGCAATGTTAGTAACTCTGTGACCTTCTAGTATCTAGCATATGATTTCTTCTTGACTGTAAACAGGAGAAACCATGGGATTAAACAGCTGTGAACATCAATGAACAGGGTGGAGTAAGTACGGCTTAGAGATGTTTTGAGGCAAAGATCAAATTTGGAGAATCTGGCTCACAATTTTGATAGCCAATATTCTTAGAACATTATATACGTATTTGACAAAAATTGAAATCCAGCATCTGTATTTGACAATATCTTATTCAGGTAGCAATATATTTGACAGTATCTGACAGCTAACATGTAACAGCTGTCAACATTTACAAGTATCTGGCAGGTGACATGTAGAAGCAGTGAGTATTCAGTTCTGAGTGAAGATAAACACAAATAGTTCAATTTATTTTAATTTAAATAATAGTTCTCTGTACTTAAGCAGAGTGTTCCTGTATCACACCAAAAGTCTAGTTCAGCATCTCTTCTCACTGCATCCAGAATGGGTTAATCTCCCAACTTCTCATTGCTTCTCATTTTTATATTGAAAATGGGAAAATGCATATTTTAAAGCAATTTTGCTAATATTCTGAAATGTTGTGTAAACTTCCTAATGATGTGCAGTGATCATCCAATCTGCCTTCAATGTGCATCTAGAGCTCTGAAAATGACCTGATTCTTTAAAGGTTATGCAGAGTTAATCTGATCTGATTTGGTCCCTTGATTGGAGACAGATTCAGAAAACAGAGCTCTGCTCTCCCATACCCTTGCATGGGAAAAAAATAAATCTCTAAATAGGTTTTCTTTTATCAGTATAAAAGAGAATTTGCGTAAAGGAAGATCCTGATGAGGAGAAATGACATGTTTTTAAAAATGCAGATAATAATTATAAGAAGAGAGATACAACTTTCAGAGAAATCATTGCAGGATTTTTTTATTTTTATTTTTTTTTAGCTATGCCCCCTTACAATCTGTATTTTTCTGTCTTTAATAAAAGGTGGGATGTTGTAAGATGGAATGTGAAAAAAAATAGAAGCAAATATGGCTTCTACGATGAGGAATATACACAGCAAATATCAAACATTCTATTTTGTGCAAATAGAATGGATGATGATGGAAGGAGTAATGATTCTCCTGCCTAACTGTCAGAAGTTGAAGGCAAGAAAAGCATAAGAACTTATCTTTTCCATAAAAGGAAACTGTTGTTGAGCCAATCAGCTTATAAAACATAGCCATACAGTAGTTTAAGATGATAATGAGGAAAAAATGTGGTATGGGAGAAATCTTTCCTGGATCTCTTCACCATTCCAAGATGCTATGATTGGAGTGATCTCTGCTTGTTTGATCACAAGGTTCACTCTGTTTTGATGGCACACCTGTCAGACACTGAAATCAATACTCCCTCTCCCATTGCCCTGTGCTATGTTTGCATATTTTACCATGGAAGTTTATTTTTCCCTTTTGGGTATGGCTGCTGTACTGCCACCATTAATAGTGTATCCAGGTTTACAAGCAATACATTGAGCAATACATTCACTCCCACTGTCATCATCTATCACTGATGTTTTCATGACCATGCTGGAAGAGAAGAATGACCTCTTTTCAATGATGCTATTCACAAGCTTGAGAATCAGCTGCGTAGGATGGAGGAATAGGATTGGGATGACTGGGGGCAATAACAAACTACATGGATTGACCATCACTATCACATTCCTCAGCGTACCACATGCTCCCCAGGTTTCCCCGGGAGACAGAGTTTGCATACATTGGAAGGTGGGGTAGATGTTCTGCAGGCTGCCCACAAGGGGCTGGGCTGGGCTGATCAGGAGAATGGCCTTGCTGCCCTTACCTGTGAAGCACAGATTCCTCCATGCTACCTATCCTGTGACAAAGAAGGCTTGTGTTGAAACCCAAGCAGCTGATATAGTTCTGATATTATAACCTTACAGAGAGGATACAGGTGATAGCCCTTCTGGTAAAATAATTTTTCTGGAGCAAACTAGCAGTTAAATCAAATACGTTTTTGTGATGTCTGAGGCCAGTCTATTTGAACTGTATGTACTCTGTCAGATGAAATAAATCCTATCTAAATCTAAGCAGCAGTGGGACTTCCTTTAAACTTCTGAGGAGGTGGAAAGAAAATCCTTGAGAAGCTCAAGGCTTCAATAGAAAAATCCACCAAATGAATCCATTTCACTTTTTATTTTAGTTGTAGCTTAGCATTCCATTAAAGTCTAATGAAAAATTCTTGACACTTTAGTTTTACTTATTTATTTATATGATTTATATAGGTCGTTTTCATTTATGTAATAATCTTTACAAATAAGTGATTGACTATGCATTCTACCAAATTCAAGATATCCACATGAAACTGCTGTATATCAGCAATATGCGAAACCTACTTTTACAAATATTGTCCCATACAAGCATTACCTAGAATAAATCAAAGAGAGTTTATGCTTTCCTATGGGGAAAATCAAGCATTGGACTTGAAACATCAGTGCAGTGGGATCATATTGTATTTATCATTTCTTATAGTTATTATTCATCAGTGATCACCAACTCACCAATTCTTGAATACAGTACGCTGTATAAACTAAGATACACAAGATCTTCCAATGGGATTTAAATAGCTGCATGATACATTGCATCTCCAAGTGTGATCTTAACAATGTTGCTTTAAGTAAAAAGGTTTCAAAAAGCACATTGCTATCATTTTTTAGTTATTTCTAGTTTCTGTGCATCGAGTTCAGAGGTGCATTATTGTTCTTGTGTCTTCTCTCTCTCTTACTCTGAGAATTATTTTCTGAGTTGTGCCTCTACAAGTCCCCTCAGGCACCTTGCCCCATTTTGCTTTTCAGCAATGTGTGTTTCTTTGAAATACTGTAAAGAGATCTGTAGACTTTAACCACGGAGTTCACCTTGCCAAAGCAACCACAGAATTTCAGGTACAGTAATCATTTTCTCTCTTGCCTTCTGCTATGTAGCTAAAAGTAACAAGACCCAGAATAATGCAGAAGCATTATTATCAAAATGAAGCTAAGAATCAGGTCATTTAAAGCCAAGACAAGATACAAGACAACTACCATTGTGTAAAGGAAGAACAACATATTTTATCCACTTAGCAGATCACATTTTCTCTACCTAGCAAACAACTTCAAAATATGTTACAATTATATGTTATTTGCAAAATAGGTTACAATTATATGTTATTTGCAAGTCTACCCTGTTTCCAACACATTTATAAGCCATCAGAGCTAGGGGAAGAGAAAAAAAGGTGGGAAAAACATAGTCTCTTATTACTTATTTTTGCTTTTTTCAGATGGAGGCCTACCCTCATACTTTGGAAAATCACTGGAAAGAAATGGAAAGAACTGTCCTAACCAAAGATAAGTATGTATTAAATAAATTCTGTGATTTTTGTTAAAAAAGGTATGGCTTTAAAGGGACCAACATGGTGCTAAACAAGATTAGGTACAAGTTCAAACATCCTGTATGCACAGAATATAAAACATCATAATCCCTTTCTAGATGGATACCTCAGGCAGCTTTTGAGCAGGAGAAAACAATGCATAAGCCAAGTATTGTACCATCAAGTCTGGTCACTTTTGCTCCATTAGTCTAAATGTCTGCACTATTCCTGAGCTTTTAAAGACATTAGGTAAACCACCAGGCACAGCCTGAAGCATACCCTGTCTCTTAAACATTTTTTTATAAGTACTGGTCAGAGTAATTGTGAAACAGTCTCTTGAAATATAGTTATTGTCAGTCCATTCAGGTGGAAATTCAGTGTTATCTACAAGCAAGAACATGAAGATCTTGTTTGCTTTTCAAGCAAGAAAATAGAAGCTTGCCAGATGATGTGGCCATTAGACAGTGGGGAGCTCTAGAAAGTTGGCAATCCTCCTTATCCTCACTTGGAATCAGCGGAATTATCTAGAAGCCCATTTCCCTATTGCAACTATAAAACCAATGAAAAGCTGCTGGTCACATCCTTTAAGTCCATAGTTCTCCTGTACACCTGAGCTCATTGTTTTTCCATGTGGCAACCCTGTCTTTGGTTCAAGGTTTCCTTTAATATGAAATGTTTGGTTCTTTTTCTGTACAGTCTAAGAGAAAATATTTGATTGGTATCTATATCCTCTCCCCACAAAAGGTTGGGGAAGAGAAGTTTCAGTGGAGACAATCTATTGAAGAGGGAGTATAAAAACTGCATAACCAGTGATAAAACCAAAAATGTAATTTGTATAATTCAGTACAATCCAAGGAACAATTCCTTTTGTAATGTTTTTAAAGCTGATCTCTACACCTCTGCAATCAAAATGTAGTTAAAAAGCATTACCTGAATGTTGACTTTGGCTTTGAGATGAGAAATAGGGGTAGACCTCAGTTTGAAGACAAATGGAACTGCTGCTCCTGTTAAAAGTCATTGTCTTTCTGTCTTCCTTAGAATATGTACGATTATAAATTTGCTTATTTTATTTTTAATTATACAATAATTAGAGTTTATTATGCTTTATTTATTTATTTCTGCACACCCACTGAGACCCGGACATAGTGTCAGCCCTTCAAGGTAGATCAGACTAGGAATCCAATGTCATGTAGGTCAGTACTACTTAACATCTTACAATCTTACAAGTCTTAATGCACTTCCCCCCTTTCTCCCTTTATCTTCATGAGAAGTAGGGAAAAGCTTGTCTGATATGCTTTCTCAGGTTACATTCCTGCCCCAGACTCAGGCCTCTTCTATCTGACTGTTGTCTTGGTAGCAGCTCTTTCTCCTGTCCCTCAAGGCTATTCCCTCTTTCCTCTACACAGTCTGATAATACCACAGCATGTGTTGTAGGTCCAGGTTTGAAGGAGCCCTCCACATGAGACTTCTTTGGGCTGCATAGAAAAAGAACAGGAGGATTGTCTCTTTATAAAATGAGGAGAGAATACCAAGGTACTCTAAATGATTTCTTGTAAATCAGGATATGTTTTAGCTTAACATAGGGAGGGTTTCCTTTATTCTCTAAGCACTTAATCAATTGTGATAGGTGGCTGCCATTGTTATTTACCTCAGTGTCCCTCAGTATCATCCTAGGAAGTTATGGAAAATTTCTCCAGGGCATTGTAGCTACCCAGCAATTTAGATAGACAGACAGACTGACAGACAGACAGACGCCCTTGCCTTGGTATGGTTAGAGCTAATATCTTGTCTTTGCTCTGCTATTGCCTGGGATGGGGAAAATGAGTCCTGATGAGTGGTAATTCTGTATATCTTGGAGTACCTAGGTCTTTTCTGATATTTGAGTCATTATTCAAACTTGTATACAGTGTTTCTAATTGTTCAGAGCACTCTGACAATCCATAAAGCAGTCTTGAATGTGGGTCAATTTTATAATCTGTATTTTGCCAATAAGGAAAAGCTGACACTATGGAAATAGTGTCTTGCCTAAGGCAACGTAACTGGTTCACAGGTTAACTTTGGAAAAGGATTTCTGGTTTAAAATGCTGCTGTGCTATGCCAGCTCTCATTAGTATACAGAGCACAAATTTGTTTCTTCCCTCAAAAAGGAATTGGGATTGCATATACAGAAGAATGCTTGTTTCCCCAAAACATAACTGTGATTTCAATTTACCAGTTCTTTATTATTTAAAGTGGGGTCCCGCTTGAATGTTTATTAGGCAGAGCCTCTTGTCTCTATTAACAAGCCGTAAGCTGGTTCCTTTTGTGAGAAGCAGCAGGAGACAGAAATTTTTGGCATCCTATTGCACTTTGCTGAGGAGAGTGTTCAACATCTTAGTACAAAAGACAAAGCAAAAGCTTTTCACTGTAGCACCAACCACAATATCTGTTTGCAACCCACAAAGAATGAAGAGCATTACAACTCAGATAACAAAACACCACTGAATGTATTTTGATTTAGGGGATTTCTGTGGGAATTAGCAATTTCTGTTTAAGAGTATAATGCTGCCTCTTTAGCATAATTAATGCCCCTTGGATATTCTCCTGTTTGCTATGTGAAATCGTATGTGTATAAAACGTTTTAGATTTCAACACTGAAAAATAATCATTTGTATGCTATAGGGGAAATGAGGTACAGGCTGCAAGCTGTCTGTCCCAGACAGTTTTTTTTTTTCTTTTTTTCAGCCATAGACTTCAACTAACTTTCTAAATAACCCAGATGATCCACTGACATAACTATTGGACAACTTTACATGAAAATTGCTGCAGTAAGGGAAAAAATATCTCTGCAATGTGATTTACTTTTTCAATGGAAATAACCTCCATCGTTTCATGGAATTAGAACAAGATATTTTTTTAATCTGCAAATTACCCCTTTTTATAATTTAGGAAAAGGCTTGCCACTATATTTCACTTAAAATGAAATTATGATGTGAATGCCCAGGCAAGATTTCTTAGGAATTTTGAGGGAAACACAATAGGTAGTCAATGTTATGTAGTACAGTCGGGCTTAGGCTGAGAAAATTTGTTCATTTCTTTAACTGATTCTTAGCCTAATCTGTTTATGCTTATGAGGTTAAAATGCAAAGAATCATGAACACTTCTTTTAGAAGGAGCTCTTTGGAGGAAAGAGAGTCAGTGTGGTGTAGTGAGAGACCATGAGTTCTAATCTTGCCATAGGCACAAAGCCAGCTGGGTGACCTTGGGCCAGTCACTCTCCTTCAGCCCTAGGAAGAAGGCAAGGGCAAACCACTTCTGAAATCTTGTGAAGAAAACTGCAGGGACTTCTCCAGGCATTTGCCAGGAGTCAACATTGCCTCATAGGCACACACACACACACACACACACACACTTTGGAAAAAAGTAGAACAGAAAGGTTAGTAACCCTGTCACAGTTTTCAGAGAAGCCCACAGATCTTTAACCCCTACACATCCAGTATTAGCAGCAAGCAAAAATTCAAGTTGGACTTAGAAGTTGTTCTTGGGACAAACATCTGAAGGATTTAAAATCAAACAGAATGAATTTAATTAAAACAGTTGAGCCAGCCTTCCTTGCCTGCCCGTTATAGGGCCCCTACAGTTTGTGAAATGACTAGAGGAAGCTAAATTTATAAAAAGAGAAAGAAAAGGTATATATTCATTCTATACAATCAACATGTTTCAGTCAATTCTTCTTTTGCCCTGAAGTCTCCAGAGCACATTCACCCCACATTGGTCTAGAAGGACTACTAACCCCCTGGAGCAATTATGAATAAATAAATGAACTTCAGGAGGAAGAGGAAATTGGCCAAAACTCTCACAAAGAACATAAATCTAGACCCATGTTGCAAATATCTGTGAAATAGTTATGATTAAAATAAAATCCAGGTATAATCCAAGACAGATACACATTATAATTTAATTTCATGGAAAGGAGCTTTTCACTTGCGTAGTCCTATAGTAGTCCCATAAAAAAGAAAATTTCAAGTATTTCTTATATAGCTCTAATATATTCTCACATATTTCTTAAATAAGAATTGGTATACGTGCTTTTAATTAAGGTTTGCTCATTTTGTAAATATTCTGTTTTGCTTAATTTGCAACATGCTCATTTATCGATGTACATCAGTTTATATTTAAAACTTAGAAGAGTTTCCTGTTGATTTTGTTAATTATTTTGTTGTTCTTAAATTAATTTTAGACTAGGAATAAAAATATGTCTTCAAATGGGGTACGGGAGCTTCAAAGGAGAAAGTAGTTACAAAAGAATGGTGATTTTTTTCCCCTCTACTCGGTACAAAATCTAATTCTCTGTTAGTGTAAATCTGTGGAGTTCAAATATTGTATTAGCAGCAGAGTATTGTAGGGATAGGGGATAATCCCTAGAGAATTTTCTGAGTCAAGAAATTCACTTTGGCACTTTGTAACAGTTATTAAAAAAAAGGACTTCTGCAAAAAAAAAAAAAAAAAAATAGCAAGCTGGCTGAGTTCTCAGTTCTTTACTTAGAAGAGATAAGAATGTTCTTTCATTGATCACATGCCTGCAATATGCATATAATTGGAAATTTCAAATTCTTGGATCAGTACTGCGGATGGTTTGGGTTTCCCTAATGCTAAAACTAGCTTCATTATTGTATATTTTCCTTTAAACATTTTGTAAGAGTATCCATGCTTACCATTTGAGTGAGACGAGAACAGTAGTTATCACATGACACGTGTGATCCAGTCATCTTTCAGTGGAATGGCATCCACGAGGGGATCAAAAAAGTCAAGATGGTGGATGCACCTGTGCAGTCAAAGCCCCATTCCTTTTTTCATGCAACACTTTTTTTTTTTAAATGGGGCTTCAAAAATGCAGCCATGATGCTATTTAGACTTTCTTAACCCCTCTACATATGTCCCCTGTGCCAGTGGGCCTGGCAGCTCAGAATCCAATTCAACAGTTTGAAAGCCATTCCTTGGACGCATTGCCCCAGTGGAAAAAGAACCCTCCTCCAGCTGATGCAAGAGAAGAGAGCTCCAAAACACTGTGTTATCAGAGCAAGCAGGAATTCCTGCACAGACATCCATGAAACACCGTGGCCTGAAGCACCATGCCGTAGTAGCAGTTTGAATTTGAGCCCATGTTCCTCTGATGCCAGGAAGTTAAGAATAAGAAGAATCACCATTCTTTTGTAACTACTTTTTTCCTTTGAAGCTCCTGGTCACAGCTAGCTCTTTGGGGGTCTGGAAGACTCACAGTATAGCAGGAGGTGAGGTTTGTGATTTATGTGGATAAATCAGTGGGATTAAACAGCAGGGGACATCAGTGGCTTGGGAAGGTGAGGCTACTATGCCAAACACATTGAGGGGAAGCACCAGTGATCAACTATGTCTAGCATGCTCCATGTGTAAAGGAATGTTGGGATGGAAGAACTATTAAGGGAACTCAAGGGAACTATTAAGCCAATATCATCCTGGGGAAGTGGAAAGCAAAAGAACAACCCCATTTTGATTCTGTGTGGTATAAGTTGGGGTAGAGAGAAACTCTGACACGCATCTCTCCAGGAATCCCCATGGTGTTTTCTCCCTCACCTGATCTATCTTGAAGGGCTGACATCAATTCTGAAAGCCTCACTATTCTCTCATTGGAGGGGCATTGAACATTTATTTGCTCCAGGTTCTACATCTACATTTTTCATCTCTAAGAGGGATAATTCCTTGAGGACTGTGCATGACTACAGACTCCTAAACACTATAACCCATTGCCTCTTATCTCAGACCAGCTAGACCACCTTCAAAAGGCATGGATTTTCCCTAAATTGGACTTAAATAGCACATACAATTTGATCAGAATGAAAGAAGGCCACAAATATTTAATGGTCTTTGATACAGGTATCCAGTATACCTGGTATCCAGCATATATACAGAATATATAGTAATGCCTTTTGGTCTGGATAATTGTGGCAAGCTGCTAAGGCTATTTGCAAGTCAGGGTGGGGTGAATGAGTCTGTAGCCTTTGCCTGTAGTGACTTGTCTGGGCTATCTTCACACGCAGGAGAGGAAAATGATTCTGAAAGGGATGGTAGTTTAAAGGAATGTAGAGATTACATTAGAATGGAGGATGGGGGATGAAATTGCAACATAGTCCTGAGAAAATGGAAAGCATGAAAAAGAAACTCAAAATAACACTTTTGATTCTGTTTGGTATAAGATTGGGCAGTGAGAGACTCTGACAAGCTTTCAAGATTCTGTTATTGTATCCAATAACAATAAAGCAACACCACCTTGTCAGGTTACCTGGATTTCTTTTCAGCCTGTTACCTCTGAGGAATTAGATAGGATGCTCTCTAAGATAACCTTAAACACTTGCAGGCTGGAGTTTTGCCCTTCTGGCTTCTTCAGGCAGTTGTTGGGGGCTGTAGTTTTCTGGATCTAGGAGACTGCAAATACTCTGTGCAAGAGGGATTGATGACAGCAGCCCTTAAGGAGGCGTTGGCTCACCCCCTCTCAAAAGTTGAGAGGTTGAAGCCTGGAAGCATTAGTGATGGGGATGGCCCTCTGGAATGGCCTCCCACTGGAGATTCATCTGTCTCTGACATCGTCTGCCTTCTGGAAGAAACTGAAGTCAGAGGTTTTCTGGAGGACTTTTGGGGGGCTGATGCCATGCACTGTGTTGAGGTTTTATCTGTTCTATGCGCACAGAGAGAGAGAGAGAGAGAGAGAGAGTCCAGTGCTTGCAGCAGGATATAGGTTTGATTAATATCATTAATAAATCCTTGGAATCCTTGTGGTATATGCTTCCTGTCCTGGCCTTGAAGAGCTGACAACTGAAAAGCCTCTTGTGTATTGTCTCCAGGGTCCATGATGGCAGTCACTAGATCCTTGCCTCACGCAAGCCAATCAGTTTTTCTCCTGAACCATAACTGTCCAGATCTTTATAGATTTGTGATGAGTTTTCTGCCTCTGTCATCATCTGGGGGTCCTTGAGCAGCAGTTCCTACCCTCTTTTTCTTGTTTTAATTCTCAGCTGAAGCACTGGAGCTTGCAATGGAGAGAAAAGGTGGAAGCAGGTCCCTAGACATGAGTGTTAATTAGTATAACCCCTGTCTTCCTCAGCCTCCCTTGCCCACCTTCCCAGCCTCCCCCAAAATGTCCGGCTATTTTTCCCCTTTACCAATGACATTGGCACTGCTGGCCAGAGTTGGGGTGGCAGTTGAAGACCACTTCATAGGTGGCTGCCAAGAATGGTGGGAGATTTCCCATGGCAGCCCAACAACAGGGGTCTGCCTGCAGGACTGGCACTAAAATCTTGCTGCCAGCTATGTATCCTGGGATGATATCTCTCTATTCCTGGAAGCTTTCTGAAAATACAAGTGGAAATGCTTATTTTTGGAAGTCATTGCTGTATTCTTCTTTGAGGATTGTTGTTTGTTTACTTTTAGAAATATGTGGGAGTATGCAAGATTGTTTAGGTTGCTCAGGAACAAGAGGTTCTCTGAAAATACTTTATCATTTGCTTCCTGGAAGGGAAGGTGTTACTTGGTTCCTTGGCAGCCAATAGGCATTAGGGAGGTCCATTCAGTGGGTGGGCAGATTTCATCATTGTTTTTTGAAATGGCAGCTGGAGCTTTTTCAGCTGTTCTTTCTCTTCAGCCCATTTTTTTGGAGGACTAGGTATGTAGAATGGGTCAACTGACTAGGTTTACATAATCATGTGATACAAATGATTGGGTGGAATTTGTTTAATTCTGTGCATCATTGGGTTTGTTTTGCATTACACTACTATGTTTAGTTGACTGGGCCAGATCACCCCTTTTTAGCATTCTTGCAACATGTTTAACTCCCAATTAAGTTCATAATGGGAACTGGGCCATATACTTTATAAATTAAAATTATATAACTTATATTCCTGTAAATGTTCATTCCTGAGGTGACATCACCATAATATCCTTATGTGTAGCATTTTTCATTTGCTCTGAATATCCAGAGGATAGTTCCACCCATAGGAACATACTGATACTTTGAGAACCTTTGAGGAGGTCCTTAGCAACCTTGACTCCCACAGTATCAGAAGCATTTTGGCCAAACGTCGAAAGAAGCCTTTTCTGCTATTTCAGAGAATAAACTTGAATCATTCAGGCCTTGTAATATTTGTCTTTCAGTTGGAAGCGACTATTATGCATCACCTGAAATTCATACTTCCAACCCCGAAGATTTGAGTTCAACAACATTTTCACATAAGAAGCTAAATGTATAAATTAGAAGGAACTACTTAGATGGTGTGTTCCTGCTCTACACTCACCATAAATCTGAAGGTGAGGCAACCTCATAATCTCTTGAGTCTGGTAGAGGCATATGTGAAATCATATAGAACTTAAGAGTGATATGGTTCTTGCTCACATATTTTACTAAAAATCTCTCCCTCTCCTTTATTTATTTGCTCTAATTTAGCAGTGTCTCAAAGACATGCCATTTCTGATGCATGATTAGACTCTCTGCATAGCTACTCATCTTCAGATGGAAAGCACTATGCAAGCTTTCAAGTTCTCAGGACCAAAGACAAGCAATTTTAAATAGGCATCAAGGTTGTGCTTTGCAAGGAGGAAGGAAAGCAGGGGTGAAGTGTCTGGCAGCACAAAAAAAGAAAAAGAAAAAAAAAAGCCACCTTTGGTATCTTCCATATAGTAACTTACCAGAATGACAAAATGTTACAACTCATTTAAGTATTTACAACATGCCCTGCTCCAACTATGTCTCCTGAATTACTTGAGTCCTTGAGGTGCTATCACTGGAGGTTGTTATCAGACTATCTCAGACAGAACCGTCTTTCCTTTTTCTTGCCAGAAGACCTTGTAAGGGGGGGGGGGGATTTCTAGACCAACCTGCATGGCTTCCAAATGAAGAGATGATGTCAAGAAATATTGCCCCCTTGAAATGAATGAGGATCTAGTGCAAGTCATTTCTGGGAAGTTCCATCGTGTTTCAAATCTTTCAATGGAGATCTGTTTTGGGGGAATAGAATTGGGAAATAATTTTTCTGGCCTGTATAACTGGATCCCTTTCCTTGCATTTAAAAAAAAAAAAAGTAAATCTTCCTCAGGACTCCATGGTGAAAACAGTTTAAAAATATGCGGGTTTTGCATTTTTGAGCTCACACTGGCATTTCCCTTTGGTTTTGCACTTCACCTTCTGGTGAGCTGAAAAGCAAATTAAATAAATATATGTATATATAAACAAAACCATTTGGAAAGCATACTTGAGGACTTGCGGTGCTGTACTTGACTTGTAGTGACTGACAGCACATTAAATAGAGCTTTGTGTCAGCAGTGGAGTGGATTCGGCAAAAGCAGGATGTTAACTTACAAACTGCAGACTTTGTGACTCCAATGTAACTCCTTGTTTTGTTTTGCAATATTAATTGGAGGAAAGTTCATATCTACAACATTGACGAAATTAAGCACAATGCATACTCACAGTCCCGTTGGCCAAGGAAGATTTTGGGTAAAATAAAAATATGAAGGAAACAAACAATTAAGGGGGTGGGGGGACTCAGTCACAAGTTATTTCAAAAAGAACTAAGGAGATTACAAAACCTTTTGAATAAACTATAATTTTTATGGAAATAATACAGCTAACTACTTTGAATTAATTCCCTATGTTGGTTTGCATATTGTGAACTTTAGCAGCTCATAATTAGATTCGTATCCCTATTAATTCTAATATCACTTACAGAATGCTTCACTAGACATAAATAAATGGATGCTTTTATTTGTTTTGGATCATAATGAGGAAGACTTAACACAGCAGCTACAACTTCAGCTGTTTAAACTGCTGATCCAAATTCTATCCCATTCACTGAGGATTTCACCTAGATGAATGGGATTTCTTCACAGATGCACATTCTTTATAAGGATGTGCATGACATGGAAAATATGTTTTGTTTTGAACCTCAAACAAACCAGAAGTTTTCCAGAGGTTTGGTGGTTCAGCCAAAATGAAACAAGAAGTTTTGTTTCAGGAGTGATTATTCAGGCAAATAGGGCACATGACATCTTCCCCCTCATTCAATGACCCTGATGGTCTCAGCGGTAAAGAATAGGTTCCCAGCATGGCATAGGCCACCATCCCATCCCTGGGATCTTTCCAACATCTTCCTTTCTTCCCTCCCTCACCTGCTTCACTTCAGCCATAGCCACAGCCAGCACGTGTCAGCCTTCCCAGGTAGACCAGGTAGACCAGACAAAAAAGACAATCAGATGAGCTAATTCTACTTTATTGTAAGGATACATTAACAGAATCCTGCAAGTCTGAGAGCACAAATCTCCCACTGTCTCTTTTTACAGCCTGATAAGTTAGGGAGGGTCCCTTCTGAGACTCTTGCTCCACTCACTATGAAGCTGCGGGCTATGCTCCCTCTTATGTGACCATTCCCTAGGCAGCATCTCTTCACCAGTCTCCCAAAGTCATTCCCACATACCGTTACAGCATGTCCATATACTACTGGATTGTCTCCCTACCCCACCCCCCCATTTTCCCTGCAGGCAAAAAAACAACCTTTCCCTTTCCCCAAAATAATCTCACAAAGAGGGCAGCTATATACCAGCTGCCCTCAAACTCCTGCCTAGTGTCCTATGGCCCCTTCTCCATGTGATTTCTGTGTCCCCATGATATCGTATGATTTTCCAGGGGCTTGGAAGCAGAGCCAATTGACCAAGACTAGGGAATTTTAATTTTAACTTTTAGCTTGGTTGATTGGAGCTTTAATTTTTATCCTCACCATGAAAATAAATGATGGTGAAGAAAGAATAAATGTATGAGAAGGTGACTGACTGCTGCTCATTGCACCCTCCCATTATAAGGTGCCTAGCAAGATAGGAGGGTGGAGTTTAGCTATGAAGATGCTCATCTATCTTTGCGGCAGAGGATAATAGGCTGGTATCTCTCTGGAATTTCCCTGTGTCCAATGCTCCTATGGGCCCCAGGATTTTAAAAAGGGTGGCATCCTGTTATTACAAATGATCTGGCTCCCATGATTTTCAGAGTTTGTGATAGGGGCTTCCTGGAAGGCTGCTTAGTATTGATCAGACCTGTTTCTGTCTTGCCCATAATAATACCTTAGCATTACTATCTGAAGCATCCCCTATATTTCCTCATGAGAAGACTCTTTCTGAGAAGAGCCTTTAACCTCATCATAGATGATTAACTTATTTCTATGCCTTCCTGAAGAAAAATGAAACATCTGTGTAGTTTGGTAAACTTTACAGGATCAGTCATGCGGTAGATGCATATGGCACATACCATCTTGTATGACAGTGATTCTTAACCTCACGTTCCCCCAGATGCTACATCAAACATCTTGGGTCTTGTCAAGGAGGAAACAAAAAGATGCTTTTTTAGAAAAGGATAATGATATGTTTATCTATGTGCTGTTTTTATGGTTATCTGTTTTAAATAGAGAAAAATATATATATTAATTGGGGACGGGGTTCCGTTATTCACAAATGTCCATCAAATATGGAAGTACCTCATTCTGACAATTTATGTTATTTGCCTAGTGACATTCTTACTCAAATGACATGATTTGCATCAATGTATGCCATTAGAGTGATGATGTCATTACGCCGCAGAAGTCTTATGCATTGCATGTGAAGTCCCTTGTATCAAGGTCCAGTAAATTAAGGTTTTCCTGTAATAATGCTGATAATAATTATTGTTGGTGTAACTGTAATGTAAGAAGTAATTTTGTCACAGTGAAAGATGGGAGAATAATTCACATTTATCAATGAGAAGCCTGTGGTTGCTTTTCATTGTCTAGTATCCCAATTGCAAGAAAAACTAAATTCTCCTAACTCTGGAACAACTCAGTAAAATGATATTTGTATTTCTCTCAGTCAAAAGAAGCTGCTATGCAGCTTCCATCTAATAGAAGCCCAGACTGTACCTCATGGCCAACAGCAACTCTGCTCACTTACCTACCTACCTACCTACCTACCTACCTACCTACCTACCTACCCTCCTACCCAAGCACTCCCAAGTCCCATTCTCTCTCTACTACTACTCCAGTACCCAGCAAAAGAAGGCAATAGGATTGAAGTGCCATTCCTAGCAACTATTTTGGGGAATTTCTGCCCTTTCTTTACCCCCTACTGTGTCCCTGCTGTGACCACACTCAACAAACTAGTCTACTTCAGCACACCCAACTAGAAACTGACTGCTCAGTTCTTCTGCTCTGCCCATCATTTTTGCTGCTCTCCCCTCCCCCTATTATGAATGTTTGTCGGTGAAACAGATCTCACCCCCACCCCAAGTCCTTCTGCAGACCCCAGTGATATCCATGCCTCTGAGAAACATTGCTCTATTGTCAATGACATGACGATAGCAAGGACACAGAGAAACAAGCAGATTGTCTGTCAACGGATTTGGCCCCTAGGAAGCAGATGTAAAATGCTTGGATTAAATTTTAGTAATGCTCCAAATCTCCAATGCCCCTTTACAAAGTAAGCATCTAGAGATTATTCTTAACCTTAGCACCCAGGGAATAATAGTGCTGGGAGTGTTTAGCAGCTGTCATCGTTCTCCTACTGTTTCTGGGCTGTTTAGTGGTGCCACAGTTTGCGTGCTTCTATAAAAAATGTTGGAAACTTCTCTATTCATTATAATAATTCCCAAAGTAGAAGTGCCTAAATATCTCATTCTATCATGCAACAGGGTAATCTAACTTATTTCTAAACTATCAGTGGCAATCTTTTGGAGAAAAATCACAGAAACAAAATAGTTATGTGCTCAAATTCAACATGTCATGTAAATCACTGAACTAAAACATGAGTGCACCAACTTCTTCTCCATGTGAAGATATAAATCAGCCTCAGGAGAGGATCATGTGCTGTCTGCATAGCACCAAATGGTACTGGCTTTGAAATAATAATAGGCACAAGTCATGTCACTAATCCCTTTAAACAAGGACAGGCAATCATTCTACAGTGAGGTGGTTCTCTTTTGTGTGTGTGTGTATGTCTTTTCTTTTCTTTTCTTTTTTTCCTGGCCTTTGAAAGCCAAAAGGACATGGCAGTGATAGGTTGATACATCTCCAGAAGAAATGTTTGGGAGAGGGTGGCAGGTTCCTTTTCAGAAGCTTAATAGCTGTGCAAATTCTAGCAGAAGTTTTCTGCACTTATCTTAGCCACACAGATCACATAGTCTAGGTGGCTCACAGGCCATTAAAAATGTGAGGAGAGATGCATCCTCCTTGCAAGCTATAGGTTTCTTATTCAAGGTGCCCATTCCAAGTTAGTGTGCTTTAATCAAGATTGACTAGTTAATTATGTTATGATGTTTTAAATTTTTATTTTAAACTGCTCTGATCCTCTATCCTTCATATGTTTATACATAGATACAACTTATTCAGTTGATAACTTTGTAAGTTCATTTATTACAGCATTTCAGATATCTTAATAAATGATAGATTGTCTACTGTAACATTGTACTTCCACAAAAGGCCTGTGCTCCAGTTTGACATTAGTTCCAGAGCACTGTGACCCCATGATGTTGCCTGGGTTTGAGCACTGAGTTGATTTTCTTCTGGTTCAGCTGAAGTGTGTTTGAAACTGCACTCAGACCAGCCTTTTAAAATTATTTATTTAGACTGATGAAACTCTGAGATTAGGTGAAGGAAGTGTGGTCCATTTCACCTAAGGTTAGCAGATATCTAAACAGGCAAAGGAGGACATGGACAATTGGAAAGGAGGACAAAGGCAGGGGGAAGGACACACTAATTTTCTTGACATTTGCATCACAAATTACAGCAAAAAATTGCAAAAAATGTACTTAGGCCTACATGTGTGTGAAATTACCTTTCCCAGCATCAGAAAGGCTGGTTTTTCAATTGCAATATTTTTCCAACAAATCTTTATTTTCAAGAACACACACTAGTGATAATATGGATCCGATGATGAAGACTGGAAAATGTTCTGTACTGGATCTGCTTACAGTTAAGGGTTGAGATATGGAATGATGAGTTTTATATTTGTTAAATAATGTTATTATTTTAGGGCTCTATTTGGACTTTTTGCTGACACCTGGATTGGATAAGACATTGCTTATTGGAATTGCCTATAGTTGACAGTTGAGTTATGGGATGAAGAATTTTATATACGTTACTTAAGAGGAGGTGAAGAGATGGTGTGTTGGTTTATACTTGTCATGGGGAGGGTGGGAAGTCACTTTCTTGGTTTTTTTTTTTTCATTTTCTCTTTCTATTTTTTCTTTCTTTTTTGCTTTCTTGCACCTTTTACTTTTTCTACTTTTCTTTTTCTCTTTAGTTTGTATTGTCTTTTATTATTGTAGTTAAAACTTTTAATAAAACAATATATTTTTAAAAGGAAATAAATAATGTGACAACTGAGGGAAAGAAAGAAGCAGACGATTTACATGGTCACAGTACATGAAAGTTGGAATGCCTGCTGCTGTGAAAGCAGTCCATTTTTTAAAAAAAACCAAGATACTCAAAAGTCCAGACAAAATTTGATGTTAAGGTTTGCCAGATACAGGACATGAGGACAAAAAGGAGGACATGTCTTCCTTTTGCTGGAAGTCTGGTAACCCTAATTTCACCATTTGTAAGAACTACTGCCTCACTGTGGCTTCCAGCTCCTGGAAGATCTTTTCAACTCTCTCTTAAAAATCCAGCGTTCCTGTTTTGTATATAACACAAAGTAAGGATGCAGATAGAGGAAGTGAGGTACAAACAATTACAATGTTTACTTTGGACTCTGGGTAAGAGGGTTTTGCTTCTGCAGAAATTGTGGCAGCTCTGAGTAAGCCAGTGATTTTTACCCCTTGTTCTTAGTGTTTCAATTGCAGATCATTTTTCAACTATTTTTTTCAGGAGAGAAGTGGCAGGATGGAAGTTACCTCAATTTCATTTTAAAAGGCAATAATTGATGTATTGTAGATCTTAGTCATCCCAGTGATAATGACCAAAAAAGGAATAGAAAGGAATAGAAGATATCTGACAGACATCATAATAAGCAGCCATGCATAGCCTTCACGAATTTGTCTAAACTTCCTTTATAGCCATCTAACTTAGGGGCCATCATCACACTTTGTGGAAGTAAATTCCTTCATTTAACTGTGGACCCAGCTTTGTCCTCCTTGATGAAAGATTGCTTGCTTCTCAATGCTAGTGCATCTCTTCCAGTTTTCTGGTTGTACTCTCCTACTTGAACCAATGACATCTGCAGCATCATTTTGAAACAGGGATCTCTCTTCTTTTGGAGGCACTAGGCACATTTGCAATTTTGGGAACATTTTACTAAAAAAATGGCTACCATGGTGGGCTATTGAAAAATAATTGAACAGAAGGAAATGTGATTGTACGGCATCATCCTCTAGTCTCCCAGGATGCTGTCTCTCATCTCAGCTTTTCTCTATCTATACAAGACCCAGAATCATGGATAGCATCCAATTAAATAAATATATACAATCTGGTGGGGCATGAAGCTGATGGGCACTAAGAGACTTGCCTGCTGGCACATTGGGGATCATAAGCATATGGTGAAGACCCTGGTTCTAGAAATTGTGCTAAAAACCTGAAGCAAAAACATGAGAGGATCATTTTATCTTATATTGATACAAATCTACATGTTAGCGAACAAGTGTCACAAAAGATCTTTGGTAAGGTATTTTGTCATAATTTCAACTATGTAATATATTAGGATATTCAGTGAGACCAAAAGGGCATGCACTTATATTGGCTCTTTTATCAAATGAGGTTCATAATAAGAAAAGTGAAAAGACAAGCTTAATGATGATGGTAGTGGAGCACTGTGTGTGTGTGTGTGTGTGTTCACACATGCTCTAATGGAACATTCTCTTCAGAAATCCTGCAGAAGAACTCACCTCTACTATAAATTTGAAACCTAGAATGAAAAGTTTAAATGAGATTTTTAGTGATTTCTGGCCTCTCTGAAAACTAGAAAAATGACAATGATTCAATCTAAGAGCCTTTCAACCCCCAGAAAAGTGGGAAAGAATGCGTTTTGATGCCTTGACAGGCTAACACTAAAGTCTGTAGATTTTCTTCCTTCTGTGAACATCCATTCTAAACATTGCTAATCATGTCAACACATTTGTTCCTCATGTCAGCTAATGGAGGAATTCAGGAATTGATCTTGATTCAACTTGAAACAGGAAAGGTGGAAGAAATGTTGATAAAATTCTCAGAGGATTTGTTTGTTTTCTTCCAGGTTGCTGTTGGCAAGCAATTTCATTGAGCAAAATTCCCAGAGATGCTTTAAAAATGCCTTAGTGTTTCCCCTAGTTTTGCTGCCCTGACTTAATGATTCCTGGTAGACATCTTTTTAAATAAATTCTGACAATCTCAGTAGCCACTAGCAAGTAAAGGCCATCACATGTATGGGGGAAGTTAATTAAATTATGAGCTTGAACTGTACTCTGAAGCCTATAATATGCACTCTAAGGAAACAGCTAAATAATTGGCTGTCGCATTTTAGGCAGGTTTCATCTAATCAAATGATATCTTAATGCTTGCTTGTGCCCTGTCTTGACACACATTAATCACATTAATCCTGGTTTTCAAAGGAATTCAGGCTTGTTTAACTGAGCTTTCTGAATAAGAGACTTCTTTTGAATGCTTAAAACCAGAGATGAATAGGGATGTATTATTCAATTTTAATCTACATGTGTTCATATAGTATTTTATTCCATCTGATTTCCCAGCAAAACATTTAAAAATGATTGGAAAACCCTTTGCTGCTGCTTCTTAAGAGAAGTTCCTTCTACACACACACAATTACCCCTTACTTGTTTTTTCCCTATGCAACTATCCCTAATAGATGTGTGAATGTGTGTTTGTGTCTCTTCAAGTCAGTCTTGATTCCTGATAATTACATGGGAAAGCGCGTGTGATTTTCTTGGCAACATTTTTTCAGAAGTGGTTTGCCATTGTTTTCTTCCTAGGGCTGAAAGAGGGTGACTGGCCCAAAGTCATCCTGCTGGCTTCTTGCCCAAAGCAGGACTAGAACTCATGAACTCCTGGTTACTAAACTAGTGCCTTTAACTGCTGCACCAAACTGGCTCTCAATTTTAATTTTCCTAATATAATATAAATATTTTATTAGGTTAACCTACTTAAATATATACTAATCTTTTATACTACTTTCCCACATATCTTCTGCTTTCTTTCTCTCTCTCTCTCTCTCTCTCTGTCTGTCTTTCCCCATCCATTTTGGCATATCATAAAATTTCAAGATAATAGAAATCAGTCACAGATTTCTATTACATGCCTAGAATTAAATCAGGATGTTGACTAAATCAAAGCAGTGTTAGATTCAGCCATGTAGTGCTACGCAGCATTCTAGGACAGAATATAGGGATCCCAGACAGTTGTCAAGGTTGCCGGATACTGAGGCCAACCCAATTTACTTTGAAGTTTCTTAATTTAAACACTATTGTTTTTAAGTAAAACTACAGACCATTTAAGGGATTGTACTGTATGTACTATCGCACAATTGCACTCATTTCACATGCTAGCAAGATTATGCTCAAAATCCTACAAGCTAGGCTTCAGCAATACATGAACCGAGAACTACCGGATGTACAAGCTGGGTTTCGAAGAGGCAGAGGAACTAGAGATCAAATCGCCAACATTCGCTGGATCATGGAGAAAGCACGAGAGTTCCAGAAAAATATCTACTTCTGCTTCATTGACTATGCAAAAGCCTTTGATTGTGTGGATCACAACAAACTGTGGCAAATTCTTAAAGAGATGGGAATACCAGACCACCTTACCTGTCTCCTGAGAAATCTGTATGCGGGCCAAGAAGCAACAGTTAGAACCGGTCATGGAACAACCGATTGGTTCAAAATAGGGAAAGGTGTACGACAAGGCTGTATACTGTCACCCTGCTTATTTAACCTATATGCAGAGTACATCATGAGAAATGCCAGGCTGGAAGAATCACAAGCCGGAATTAAGATTGCAGGGAGAATCATCAACAACCTCAGATATGCGGACGATACCACCCTAATGGCAGAAAGTGAAGAAGAACTAAAGAGCCTCTTGATGAGGGTGAAAGAGGAGAGTGCAAAAGCTGGCTTGAAACTCAACATTAAAAAAACTAAGATCATGGCATCTGGACCCATCAATTCCTGGCAAATAGAAGGGGTAGAAATGGAAGCAGTAACAGACTTCATTTATTTGGGCTCCAAGATCACCGCAGACGGAGACTGCAGCCATGAAATTAAAAGACGCTTGCTCCTTGGGAGGAAAGCTATGGCAAGCCTAGATAGCATATTAAAAAGCAGAGACGTCACCTTGCCGACAAAGATCCGCATAGTCAAAGCTATGGTTTTTCCAGTAGTAATGTATGGCTGTGAGAGCTGGACCATAAAAAAGGCCGAGCGCTGAAGAATTGATGCCTTTGAACTGTGGTGCTGGAGAAGACTCTTGAGAGTCCCCTGGACTGCTAGGAGGTCAAACCAGTCAATCTTAAAGGAAATCAACCCTGATTGCTCATTGGAAGGATCGATAATGAAGCTCAAGCTCAGATATTTTGGTCACCTAATGCGAAGAGAGATCTCTTTGGAGAAGACCCTGATGCTGGGAAAGATTGAAGGCAAAAGGAGAAGAGGACGGCAGAGGATGAGATGGTTAGATAGCATCACTGAAGCAATGAGCATGAAACTGAGCAAACTCAGGGAGGCAGTGAAGGACAGGAAGGCCTGGCGCAATATGGTTCATGGGGTCACGAAGAGTCGGACACGACTTAACGACTAAACAACAACAACAACTGTATGTACACTGCAGTGATATGGTGTAGTATGGTGCAGCATGACCAGTGTGGTTAAGTTGATGGACTTGGTGGGGGTAGTTAAATCCCCATTTGACCAAAGAGTTCACCAAGGAGTCATTTTATCTCAACCAATCTATCTCAGAAGGTTTTTTTTCCCCCTAAGATAAATATAGTGGAACCATAATTAATGTCACCTTTTGCTCCCCCTCCCAAAAAAGTGTGATATAAATGCAATCAATCAATTTTCTCCCACCAGTTTCTAAATATCACCTTTTCTCAGCTTTTCTAAGTATTGTGGTAGTTATTTCTAATCAACACTGAGCGTATATTATCTAATTATAGGAGGGACAACTCATTAAGGAAAATAATTCAAAACTAGGATAATGGACACATAGAAGGTAGAGGGCTTGGGAAAATAGCAAAGATGCTGGCAGGCCAGATATAAATCTCCTCAGATCCAGAGAATCCCCATGCCTTTAACAGTAGGGTTGCTTAGCTAATACAAAATTTGGAAACAGGACTTTTAACTGGACCTAACATTGCAATAACAAAATCTTACTTAACTGCACCTTTTGCACTGGCTTTAAAATCCTGGTTCTGATCTTGGGAACCTTGATCATAAACGTGAGATGGTTTATGATCTCAGTATCTTGTAGAATGCCTCTTCCCATCTATATATATGTACCCTTATCTTAAAAATTCTCATTCTGAAATTCAGAAGATGGTGACAAAAGACACAGCTTTCTTGATTGTGGTGATTTCTCCACTAGATCTTTGACACTAGACTAAGCATATTTAAGTATTATTTACAACTTTTTTCTATTTATTATTTGAATTATATATTTAACCTTTGTTGATGTATTTAATCCTGCATCTGTATTATTTAAGCAAATCTGTATTGTGTTTGTGTGTGTGATTTTATTATATTTTGTTATGTAATTATGCCTAATAATATTTATTGTTTTATTATGTTCACTGGCTGGAGAAATTATTTCATCAGGCATTTAATAAATCAAATAAATAAATGATAGCACCCTTATGTAATTGTAGTTCTACATGAAACTTTAGATGAAAACTCAGTTCATAAAGACTCAGTTCACTATTCAGTTCAGGTATTCTTTATGTATTTCTATTATTATAAAATTTAATTTTTTGCATCTCATCCAAGAGATACCAACACAACTAGCCAAAGTAAGCACTAACAGAATCATTTTTGGAAAAGCATTTATAGTTCTCATGTCACACCTCCCAAAGTCCTCTTTTCTCACCACAGTCTACTCCTAAGGTGAGAGAGTAATAAGCAAGTCCTCAAATATTTTTCCAGGAGGGTCATATGTCATTAGATGAGGCATCAGCTATCCATCTCTGTATCATGTGACAGTCTTAAACATAATGCCAGCTGGTTTACCCCATGAATAATAAGCAGGAATTTCCCTTTTAATATTTTAGTTTAAAACTGCCATTAGATCATCAATTTGTCAGAATTACATCACTGTAATTTTTGTCACAGATTTCAAGAAGTTAAACAGTTAGACTGTCCTTCTTTTCCCTCCATTTGTCCTCCTTTCCAATTGTCCATGTCCTCCTTTGCTTGTTCAGATAAATGGTAACCCTAAGCCTTGTATCCTAATACAATAAAATTCAGCAGTAGGAATGTGATGACCTAATTCCCACCCCACCTTCTGGAAGGATGATAGAAGAAAAAGATGGGGTAAAAGAGATGGTAAAAGAGGTATAAGACAATGGAATTCAATGAGGACCACAATTCTCATAACTTGTATGTACTGTGATCATAATTAAGGGTATTTCTAAAGCAATTCCAGTTTGATGTAGTGATTAAGGCATCAGGCTAGAAACTGGAAGACTGTGAGTTCTAGTCCCACCTTAGGCACAAAGTAAACTGGGTGACCTTGGGCCAGTCACTTTTTCTCAACCCTAGGAAGCAGGCAATGGCAAACCACTTTTGAAATATTGCCAAGAAAACTGCAGGGATTTGTCCAGGCAGTTGCCAGGAGTTAACACTGACTCCAAGGCATTACAAAAAAAAAAAAAACTAAAGCAATGGTATATGGATTTTAGCTTAACTTCTTTAGCTGTGTAAGAAAGGGGTCCTGTTTTTTATGTCTTTGAAGTCCACCCTTCCATCGTACTGATCATGCAGACTTTATGAACATGCTTAAGTCATTGTAGTCTCCTAAATCTCACAGTTTCACAATTAAATCAATTGTGGGATTTTTTTATGTGCTTAATAAATGCACATTACAGATCTTGCAATGCTTATTTACAAATTTCAGGCCTTGGAATAGTTTGTTCTGGAAGTTTACTTTAAGCAAACCTTTCAATAGTTTATCAAAAGAGACAAACACAAGGTTGATAATTACTTTACTTCCATCTGTTCAAGGAGGTTGCAGCAATTTCAGACTGCATTTGGCATTGAACATTGCAAACATTTCTTCCGCAATGCCCTTTTTGCAACATAAATGTGCTAGCAATCCAGTAATGAAGTGCTATGTAACATCTGTCAGTACCTGTCTAAAGTCTTAAGGACAGGATTACAGAGGAAGGTATTCCACATCTGGTTGAAATGAGGCGTATCATTTGTGGGGTTTCAAAGATTGCATTTATTTTGTCACTGTAAGTTTTCTTTATTTTTTACTGAGAGCATAATTAAAAAAGGAAAGTTTCACTTATGAAATAATTACTGTAAGTATATTTGTCATAGAGGTCTAGAATGGTATTAATAGGGCTCATTTTCACAGGGGCAGCCAAGTTAATCATAAGAATATAAGCAGTACTCTGTTGGATTGGGCCCCTGGCCCAGCAGCCTGTTCCCACAGTGGCCAACCAACTGGACAAGGATGCCCACTATTCTTCCACCAGATGGCCTTCAGAGGCGGCCACACTACCATCAAAACTAATAGTCGCTGGAAGTCAGGCGGCATATACATTTAATACATTATTTTTATTATTAATGGCCATTGATTCCCATGACTTCCATGAACTGAAGCCAGCCATTGAAGCCAGCCTTCCACCATTGAAGCCAGCCTTCCCCCATTGAAGCCAGCCAAGCTTGTAGCCAGCACCACATCTCATGGTAGCAAATTCCAAAGTTTAATTATGTGTTGCATAAAAACATATTTCCTTTTGTTTGTCCTGATTCTTCCAGGATTAAATTTCATTGGGTGACCTCTGGTTCTAGTATCTTGGGAAGGGGAAAATAGCTTCCCCTTTTCCACTTTATCCACAGCATGCATAATTTTGTACACCTCGATTATATCATTTGCCTCCTTTCTAGACTAAAAAGCCTCAAAATGTCACCTTTCCTCATAGGGAAGCTGCTCTAGTCCCTTGTTCATCTTAGTTGCCCTCCTCTGAACCTTCTCCAGCTCCACTATATTCTTTTGAAGTGCAGCAACCAAAACTGCACACAATATTCCAGATATGGTCCCACCACTAATTTGTATATAACATTTGCATTATGATATTGGCATCTCTATTTTAAATACAGGTAGTCCCCAGTCTAAGAACGGGTTCCGTGCCCAAGATCTGTCCTTAAGTTGAATTTGTATGTAAGCCAGAACAGTATTATTGTATAATAATATATAAGTAGCATTGTGTAATTAATTCTAACCATTGTGTATTTAACTTGAATTTTGCTACAATTGCCATTCTTAACTATGGGTCATCCGTAAACTGGGCATTCTTAACCCGGGGACTCTCTGTACTGTAAATCAGTGGCAGCAAAAGTGACAAAGAATAAACAAGCTTATTATGCCATAAGTTTTCACAGTCTGGAATCATTTAATTAGTGTTATTATCATGAACAGTAATATTTACCTAAAACACAGAATGCCCCTTAGAAATTTTAAACTACTGTATGTAATTATGATTAAACTTGGAAGGGCCTTTAACTTGTCCAATTTGTATCACATTTTTCCTCCAGAAAACTCAGAACAATATATTTGTCCCTTTTTATTGTTTTCAGTGCAACAGAATTTGGAAAGAAATTATAGAAAGGGTTTGGGACTCTTATCTGTTTATCTGTTTCTCCATCAGCATGGTAATTGTCAATTACTTCTTTATTACAGTCATTTACCATAATTCTGCAGATTTACAAAGTACAGTAAATAAACAATTTCTATTTCAAATGCAATAAAATACAAACAGAAAAGTATAAATGTATCACTGAGGTGATCAAGGCATGATGAGTTTACAAATGGTGTAATAGAATTTTGCCACTTTCAAAGAAACTGAATTGTACTGCTCTGAAAGAAGTAGCTGTATGTAAAATAGGTCAGAATTATCTGGGTACTTTGCAGAATTGGGAGTTAGAAAAAGGGCCCAATGAAAGGTACGCTAAGATTCAATGGGTACTGCACCAGAAGGGCATAAACTTAGCTCACATGTGACTTATTGTTTTTGCCCTCTAGAACAATTGTTGAGAAGGTATTAAAATATGGTGTTCAGAGTTTGGGAATGGTTATTTGATATAAATATCTTGGCAGACTAAGGAAGCTGACTACTGAAAATATATTCTTGGGTAGGACATATTGATCCAGCTGAAGTTTGTAGCACATTGCTTAAGTACAATTATCACTTGATCGTAGCCCATCATCAAAATTCTGCCATAGTCAAAGAACACAGGCTTTCTAGAAAAATCAATAACTTTAGCCAGTGGACAATAATAGAGATCCATGAGCCTGATTCCACTCTAGTCAAACCAGCTTCTTTAGTCAAACCAGCCTCTGTCCTTAGTACCAGATATGGGGCAACCTGAAATATATCCCTCTGGAATTTACACTGGACTCTTTTCAGAAGGGCAAGGATGCTGTGTGGTCCACTGCTGGAATATATTGTATCCCTCCAGAATAGTGAAAGGACTGTATTGCTGCTGATTATTTTTACACATTTTAAACGTCCTAATTTTGATGTGCCCTGTGCTTGGTAGAGCTATGAAAAACTGAGTTTGAAATGGGCCAGATCAGGGCTGCAAAAGAAAAGAAACCCCCCAGTGTAACCCTGTGAGAAAGACCCTTATGGATTGACTCGGAATGTTGGTGACTGCTCCATTCTAAGTCCCTCCCTCCTCTCTCCTGGTCATGTGATCAGAGTGGAGTGTTTGCAGCCACCATGTGCTTCCCAAGGCACACATGCACACACAACTCAACAGGAAAGAGAAACAGATGCAACCTATTACTTCCTTACACAGAGGAAAGTATACATAACTCCTAAGGCTACTCCTGCTAAAGGGTTTGAAAGAATTCCAGAAACTGTGCTCTGCACTTTTCCATATTTTTAGCTTCACTATTCTGTGAGGTTTGTTAAATGATATTGATAGGCCAAACTCTCTGAGATTCATGGTTTGATAGGAATTTGAATTCAGGCCTCAAAGTACCATTTTTCCACTGTGTTACAATAATTTCAGATTATTAAACTGCAGAGTAAAAGCCTCATATTGGCAAATAGTTCAGGAGGTAGAGATTCTTCACTTTTACTTTCTTCCGTATCTCATCCATCTGCACTGGCCAAATCCAAAAGGTACAGTTCAAATAGATGGTGGATGGATGGATACATGGATTGCAGAGAGAGAGAGAGAGAAAGAATGAGAGACTTCCATTGAATCAGCAACACATCACAATTGTCCAGAACGCAACTCTCTATGGTGCTTAGGTCTACATTCAGTTCACGAACACTGTAAACCCTTTATTCATCACTTTGCTGCCTTAGCTTTCGGTTTACAAAAGCCACATTTGCAATAGTCTGATTCTCACTTATTTCTGTAACTTTCAGGAAGTAGTAAATAAAGAAACCAAAACACAATATATCAAAAAGGATATCTTAGGGATCATCTTCTCCTATACCAGCCTAGTCATTGTACTAAAATCTTGTGGAGAGACTCTGCTCTTATATCCATCTTGGAGGCATGATAAGTGACAAAAAGCAATAAACTTTTCTGTAACCCCACCTAAACAGTGGCTATCCTGTTTTCGGGTTCTCTGCTGGTTTTAGCAGACTGCTTAAGATCTGTCATTCTCCAGGAATCATCCTTTTTACTTGAAAAGTATTTCTATTCTGATTATAAAATCTTTAGTATATTTTTTCCATCTCCTTTTTTATTTTTATTTCTGGTGATTTTAATTTTCAATTGATTTTAATTGTTGTTAAGCTGCCCTGAGTGATGTATATGGATTCTAAGGATGGAATAGAATTTTTTAATATGAAATAAATCAAAATCAATAATTGGTGTTTCTGCCTGCCATGTATCTGTAAACGATGGGGAGACTGTCAGAATTCAGGACAACAAATAATTACTTTATGCTTTTTAATAAAAACTAAATAACAGAAGAAAGAGTTTAGATTAATTCAATATTAACATTATACATTCAAAATTAATAATGATAAGAATATGAAGGGGAAATGCCTGTGAAATTATATTTTAAAATAAAAAGTGATATTACTCTAAAATCTTCTTCTTCGTATCTTTGTTGGAAAACATTAATTCAGATGTTGACAAACAACACATCAGCGAACCATTGTTGCAAATCTGGTGTAGATTTCTCCTTCTAGTGTTGTAAGATTGTTCTCTTAGCCATGCCTCATGTCTGAAAATGCTTAATTCTTGATCTCTTGATAGATTCCAAATCCTGGGGATATAACCAAGAATAATATAATGTATCTTAAACACAAACCTCAGTTGCAGAACCATATTAATACTGTAGCCCTGTTGATATGTTTATCAACAATATAACAATAATATAGCAATAAAAGGACAAGTCAAGCAATATGGGTCAATGTTCCAACTCATGAGTTGCATCTCCAAAAGCAAGATTATTGTAAACAACCTTTCTTGGAGATGTCCAAAGTATACAGAACTTTTTATTTTTCGCTTTGTGTTGTGTAAACTTTATTTTAAAATCATAGGAGAGTAATGTCACATAATGCAAAATAGTCCTTCACTGGTTTACCAAAAGATAGCTAACATTCAAGGCAAACACTCTATTCAGCTTCATATCTGAGAGATCCCAGACTCTCTCATCTGTGTTGAAATTAATATGTTATATTAGAAAAGTAAAAAATTGAAAACATGATAGGGATAACATTTTTAAAGGGTGGTCTGTATCTTTCTTTAAGGGAATATATAAATAAATGTTTATTTCAGCCTTTTGTTTGTTTTTTGAGTACCAGACTGAATGGCTATTGCTCACCAATCATATAAAAACTGAGTTCAGAACAGAACACCTTTATAAAAATACACTTGAAATTACACCAAGTTTTCTTTCTTTCAACAATAATAGTCTCTACATCTTTCTGAAGCATTTCTAAACTGGGCTGGAGGTGGAATGAGAGGACTAATAATACAGTCCAATACAAGACTATTAGAAGTAATACCCATGAGCTAATGCCAGGAGGAATCCTTTGCTGTTGCCACTAGAAGTGTGCACTGCCCATAAGATTTCAGTTCAGTGCTTCCTTGTACTATAGCAAATATTTTGATTTAGGTAGGTTCCAAAAATCTTCAAAGATTTTCAGTACCTATTCATAATCATTCAACACCTTGCATTCAGTAGGCCTGAGTGAGGCAATCACCCAGTAATTTATTGATTTGAATTATATATTTGCATGCCACTCACTTACTTAGGGGCTCAAAGCAGTTTACATAATACAATTAATATAACAAAAATACAACTGAAATCTGCCTTAAAACCTTATTGGGACAATATATTATAAAACAAATGATTTGGGAAAACAGTAAAGCAAGTAAAACAAAATACTTAAATGGTCTTGGTGTATAAGTATGTTCTTAGAGCATTTTTAAAGTGTAATAAGGAGGGTTCTTGCTTATTCCATAGCATGGGTCCCACCAAGGAACCATGGCAGAACCCACAAAAGGTGTCCTGTTGACCACAGCAGGGGCCACCAGACTGTACAGATGTATAGAAGAAGGCAGTTTTATAAGCCTTGTCTATATAGATTTACCCAACCACTGAGGCAATGCTAGTCACCACATTCAGGTGCTTTGCACTGATTTAGCTGTCTTTTCTGATATCAAGACCTTTGAGGCTTGCAAACCCGGGAAACAAGATCTTTATTGCTAGTAGGGTATTGTAACAGAATCTTGAAAGCTTGCCAAAGTAATTCTCCAGCTCAGTGAATACCTACCATAATTAAGGCAGAATTACTCTGAGTCTCTTTGTCACGTTTCCCTGGACTCAGGAATCTTTCCTGTAATGGCCCTGCTTCCTCCTGTAATAGTCAGGCTCCCCTTTCCCTGTTCCTAGGATCGGTCACATCCAGTGGAAAGAGTTACTATGCTTACGCAACACATCAGCAGAAGCCTCTTCTGACCACTAGACATATCAGTCAGAGCAATGTGAAATAACTGACATGGTGAGCTTCACAGCTTCACATAGCAGTTCCAGAGAAGTGATTTGCTTGAAGCGCCATCCAAGCAAAGCATTCTTTGAAACTATGCACAGTACTGACATTAATTATTCTCCTTTTTTAGCACATCCTTATTTGCTATTCACTAAGCATTCTATTAATGCACTATAATTGGAAAGCCCTCAACAGCCTAGGATAGGGAAGAGCTGCAGTGTGCAGAAAAGGCAAAGTAGCTAGGGCACACAACACCAGAGGAGGAACCAGCAAGCACAGCTGATGAACCATTCTTGTGATTATTTCATCCTGACAGTCACTCCACTCCACTCCACTCCACTCCACTCCACTCCACTCCACTCCACTCCACTCCACTCCACTCCACTCTCTTCCCCACATTTCTCTCTTGCCCTATAATAACGTTTATATGGGGTGCCTATCTTCCATGCATGCTATGACACCCCAGATAAGTCATGGTGCCTCCTGTTTGGGGTTTGGTCATTTCACAGACATTCTGATGTTCCCCATGTGTTCCAAACAGCCCAGCTTGATATTTAGAGTTTGGCTAATTCCAAAGCCCATTCTTTAGTTGCCATGGTTAAACAGCTCAGATATTTTTTTTCTAATGCACTGGAAATGGCCCAAAGTATCCAGTTGATTCTGATTTATGTTCTGCTCACACTTGATATTTTGGCGTGCAAATGGATGGAACAGATTTAGAAACTAATTCAACAAATAAGCAGCCACCACTGATTATAGCTGTAATATTCATTAAAAACTGGAAATATGGAGATTTAACATTAGATTGTTCTATTTCAGTTTGATGGACAGAAGCTACTTTAGTTTTTTGAAAAGCTAATTTTTTTTTCTTTGTTGTAGAAGATGAAGCCAGAAAGAATTTCATCTTCTGAAGTTATGATAACTGAATAATATGCATTTTATTGGACAGTTGGTGGCAGCATTTGCTTCTTTCTTTTGCATATTATAGATTTCCAGCCTAAAGTCTCAGGAAGAAAATATTGCAAGCAGACATCAGGTAGAACATTTATAGCAAGGTTCTTATATTAACTAAGCAATATAAGAGTGCTATGAGAGCTGCATCTTCCCGCATTATTCTGTTAATTCAGCTACTCTTCATATCATGTTTGTTTCCCAAACTAGCATCAACATTACAGAAACTAGATTAATATTGAGGAAAAGAGGAACTGTAAAGTAAAAATCCTCATGCATGATCTAGGTCTGTTCATATTACATGGTTGTACAGGAATGAATGCTGCTGCACAAGTTGCCACATCACTAGAATTATATATGTGCCAGGCCTTTATAAAAGTTATATAAAAGGAGATACTTACCGTAAAAGCAGATGAACTGGTTTAGTTTGGGACTCTTTGATAATGAGCTGTAATCATCCCATTCAGGTGAATGCAGAAATTTGGAATACCCTAATATCAGCATCCTGTCCCAAACTTAAATAACTGATGGGTGATATCAGCAATTATCCATGTTAAGTTTTATATATTCTCTAATTCAGTGATCAGCAAAATGTGGCTTCATAGCAGGATACCTGAAGCCCCCAGGACCCAAGATCTGTGGCAAAATGGGCAATTTTTGGTGGTACAATTGTTCAGGTGTTTCTCCCTCCAAAATTGAAGAACAGAATGGAAGCAGAAGCCCTAGGAGGCAATCTACTCTGATTTCCACATTTAAATGCTTTCTATACCCTCAAAATAGCCCAAAAATCTGCTAGTCAAATTCAGGTACACAATAGCTAATGCTGGCAACAATATTTTGTGCAATTTGAAAGGCTTGTAAAAGGGCTTACCACTCCTATTATCGCCTTAAAAATCTGAGAGATGAAAGGGGGAAAGGATTGGAAAAAAAAGTCTGTGTCATAAGAAGGCATATATGGTGCTCCTGAAATCCAACAGGCTAAGATGTGGCCCTTGATGCCTCTGAAGTTGGCCATCCCTGCTCTAGTTGATCAGGCTTGGAATCCTGATGCATCATTCATTTTCACATGCATTGTCTAGGGGGCAAAATTGTTTGTGTATACAAGGATGCATGTACAATGGCCAAATTACAAGTAGGACATGATGTCACTGGAATAGGCAGGATGTGTATAGAGAGGACAGGCCTAAAAATAGTTTAGTCATACTTAAGGTAAAAGCTTAAACATACTAGTCTTCTTTGTATTATCTTGGGGTTTTTCCCCTCCTTTTTACTTCCTTTGTATTCCAATATTTGCTTTTTTCTATATTCTTTGTATTTTAATATTTTAATAATAAATACATAGATATAAAAAATATTTAAGGTAAAAGCAACAAGCAAAATTCACAATTCCCCTGGGTTGAGCAGGGAATACGGTAACAGGTTTTTATTCCAATTCACATGGATGGAAATAGAAATTTTGGCATAATCAGAACCTTAATAAAACAATATCCCCAGTCATACTGAGGCTCCTATTCATGAGCAAGTTGGGGTGAGGTTGGCCTGCATATCCTCTTCCCTATTGAAGCACAATATGAGTGAAACAGCTATTGATGGAGGCTGGATGGAAATTCATACATGCAAGCTGCTGATCATGAGGTTATATAATAGTGAGTGCATAATGTATGGATATACTGGGCATGACTGTTTCTAAGTATTCTTACTTCTGACCCAACTGGTTTCTAATATGAAATGTCTCTGCACTGGATTTTTCATGTCCGGCCCTTGAAAAGAAAGAAGAATTTGCCGTTAAATACACCAGCTACTTTTGTTAAAGATGTTGCTACTCTGTTAAGGGAAAATCCTATGCATTAATAAAAGGCTCCAAAAAGTTCTAAAGTGCATAGTGGATTAAAACAAAGAAACTATATCACAGCTTTCTCAAGATAAAATCCTTTGGACTGTTCAGGTCCTTTGGACTTCCCCCTCAGGTAACCGAAAAAAGAAAAGAGAAAAGAGAAAAGAGAAAAGAGAAAAAAGAAAAGAAAAGAAAAGAAAAGAAAAGAAAAAAGAAAAGTTCTGCATTGCTGGACTTGGTTTGAAAAGAAAAGTCCAGGGGGAAACTAGCTATTCAGGAAAAGAAAAATCATATGTATTGGGGGAGTGGGGGAGAGAAAAAATGTTTCTGTCAGATTTCAAACCAGCAACTCTTCTTTTTCTGAAGCAAATCTCATAATCGCTGCACTAGTGTAGCAATGCTGAAAAGTAGGTATGGAACCTATTACAGTACATTCTTCAGCTGAGGGGTGTTCCTTTCCCCTCAAAACAGCCAATTAAATGTTCAGGCTAGCCTGTAAACAAGCACAGGGCTCCCACAAAAACAGAGTATTTCAGGTGATATAAGAAGAAAAGGCTATGTTCAAACTACAGCAGGAAAATACAGCTGGAGATTAAATTTGCTATGGGAGGAAGGTGAGTACAGGCTGACACATCTGTTCAAAAATAGTTGCAGTTAGGCAGTGCAAATAAGCCCTAGATCATGTAAGATAGGCATAATTTTAAAAGAATTTCTAAGTTACTAGTACATGTGGAAGACAGCTACAGTATTACCCAGATCTTGAAAAAGTAGATCTCTGGCATTAACAAGGCAATGCTGTATAGCTCAGAAGTCTGATTGGTTTTAATGAGCATTTCTCCCAAGTGAGCAGAAAATCACATCCTAAACTAATCAAAACTATTGTGTGACTTAAATGCCTCTTTGATTAATTCAGGCATTTCTGTTTCATAAAGAGTTAAAAAATAAGGGTTAGTGGATAAACTGTTGATGGTGGCAAAAGGCCTTTGTCATCTATGCTCCTCAGACACAGAATGACTTTCCTTCCAGCCCCTTGTCAACACAAAGAAATTCACATTTTTCTTCAAAACTGTACTTTTAGTACCTACGTAAGTGTATTCAACTATAAATTAAACTAATTGGTTAATCAGCTCAAGCATGTTATTAATAATTGAGCAAGTCCTTTAATCAACTGGCCGCTGTAATTTGCCCTCCAAGGTCTGTAAAATCAATATAGCATTTGTGTTATTACACAGCCTGAAGACCGTTCCTTCTAGGCCGCGATGGCTTGCCAATAGTACAAAATGATTGGTTGACGTCTCATAAGTGGATCTAATGGCAGAAGAAGCTTTCCTGATCTCTGAATATCTCTCTCCAGAATTTGAGCAGCTGATACTATTATCTAGAGAGACAGGGACAAAACCAACCAACCAATATTTAAGGCTATTTTGTAGATAGAATTGGACAGAGAGGCACAAAGCATTCTAAACCAGTTGTAGCTTACATGCTGTTGCAGTGTTTCGGAGACCTCATGCAGGACTAGTGGTTGTGCTATTTCTTATAGTAGTGAACTTGCATCTACTTTTCCTTACCAAATATTTGGAAATGAAACAATTGTTACAGATGTCTTATTTCTTAATGCTCTCTCACACACAAGGGTAGTTACTTCCATATGCGTCAGTGCCCACTCATCAAATGAGATTGTGTCCAGTTACACTGTTTCCTAGCTGAGGAAATTGACCTGTTCACTTTCTGCCTTATGATGGAACAATCATCAAAAACGTCTAGCATCGTGTCTTCCATTTTGAGGAGTTGGTGCTATCCTGTACTACAGTTCATCCTAGACTTCCCAGCCTCCAGCCTTTAAATGTATTCCTGGGTCTATTAGATAACACTTTTTAATTTATTTGGTGCTTCCATCCACTCATCGGGGATGGGTATTCCTACTGTCATTTAAGACTCACATTTGGTAGCATCAGGGATTCCAAAAGTGAAACCAGGAGTTTCATGAATTGAAGCTAGAGCTAGCCTAGTTTACTAATCGTTTCCATATCTAATCTGCAACTGAAACATTGAATGTCTTTAGTTTTGTATGTGTACGTTTCAATTTCCTTATCCTTTTTACCTTGATTAAAGCTTTTTACTCACAAATGCCCATGTGGTCTAATAAGATTGTGCTTTTTAATTCTTTATTGTATAGTAGATGGAAGAAAATCTGGCCAATTTATTTTAAGTACATTCCGTATATTGAATGACTTTTGAATATAAGCACTTGAAACTGAATGTATTGCAATTATCAAACTATCTTAAATATTGCAAGGCCTCTTGCTTTATGAACACATATGCAGCCTAATATACCTTTCTTCCCTTTACCATTTATTATAACTAAAAGACAAATTTAAAAATAAAATAAATACTTTGGATAATGACCTCATTTTTCTCCCAGTGGATAAGCTGTTTATTTGTGAGCAATTTATTATGCACCTGTATATATTTTGAATTCTTTGTTTCTAGTCTCAATTGTTTTAATCTGTTTTTGTTGCGGTCGTTCTAGTTGCTGAAGCCAGTGATTATATACACTATATATATTCGAATGCCACAAACAAACCATCTTCAGCCATCTTGTACATTTGCCCCTTATTCCAGATCTTATTAAGATTATATTATGAATATTCCCATTCTAAGCAATCTAACACCTTTTCCACATTAAGAAACAAAACTTTATATGGTTCTTTTAGTATTTTTAATTGGATGATATATTCAGTAAATTCTTAATATTTATTGACAGTCTATTATCTTAATCTATGTGTGTCTTTTAAATTGAATCTAATATTTGGTTCTGGCATTACAATGATTTCTTATTTAGAAAAAAAAAATTTTTTTTGCATTACCTGTTCAGCATCTTTATTAATAGGTTTAATAATATTTCATTAAAGAGACTATTATATTTTCTGGTAATTGCATTTATTCCTGAGGCATTTGTTCCTGGGGCATTTATAAAATTCTGTTGGCTCTATGAAGTTCATTCACTGCAATAAATCTTTACAAGAAGATATTTCTTATGAAGTTACAAAGCACATTCATTTTACCAATCCTTTCTTTAGAACTAATAAGCTAACTATGGTTTGATGAATGAATCAAACCATTATGATCATATTTAAATATATTGGTTATGCTGTTTATAAGGTTATTTTATCCCTATCTATTTTTTGTAGGGTCATATGATGTTGTGGGGGTTTTTTAGATGCTTTTCTCCTCATCTTCTTTCTTAACTGAGCCTTTGAAGATTCCCATGTTTTAATTTGAGTTGTATCTTGAGTATTATTTAATTGAATTTTTACTTAAGTAATTGAAAATATTCTCCTAATCTGCAGGCTAAGTGTTACACCACTTCATAATGTCTTGGCCCACCTGCACCGGGCCTACTAAGTAGAGCAAGCAGAGCAAACTGAAACTCTTCTCAGAGCACTGCAAGAAGCCCAGTGCAATTCAGACCAGCATTGTGGAAAAGAGAATAGAAAACAAAAATGTTTATTTTTACATAATTACAGTATATAATGTTTTAGCCTAGCCAGATTATTGGTCTAAATTTATACCTGGGCCAGGTATATGGTGGGTGTCAGGAATGTTTCAGATCACCAGATATCCAGGTTTTCGTTTTCTGTTCATTACCCATTTCCCAGGACAATCTCATTTGGGATGTTCAAGACTGGGATTTTCTGCTTCAAAAAGAACTTGTCTTGTGAGCTGAAAGGAGGCAAGAGAGCAAGTTCATGTTAGATTTTCTCTTCTGAAGTCCACAGCCTTGCTTCTGATGTCAGATGGAGAAAAGTAAATAACCCTATGAAATCTGGAATGTTGCCACACCCTTAACATGCATCCCACACAGTGCTTTTAATGAGAAACCAGTTTCGACAGGATAGAAGCTCCACAAAGTAGTGACAGAAATACAGACAGATCAGTCTATTTCCAGCCTTCTGTTCTGATTATATCCAGTGATAATTGTTCCATGTTTCTACATTTGTCTGTGATGTACTGTATAAAAAAATACAAAAATATATTCAACATGCATCCAAATTTAGGAACCTATTTAACATTTTGCATAATACATTTGTTTAATTGATTTCTTTCAAAGTATGCATTTTTAAGCACTTTTATCCTAAAATGTACATTTTATAAGTATTTTGATTTTGATTTTTTTTTTTTTACTCAAGAGGCTCATTACAAAATTTGGATAAGTGCAAAATCTAAAGGATAACTGTGTCCAAGAGATGAAGATCTAACTAGTTTAGATGGGAAGATGAAAGGAAAAAATATTATGCCATGCAAAACCATTGCTACTCAGCCTAAGTGAGATAGGACTAAAAATTCCCTTATTCAAATCCAGTCATTAAGTTGGAGAAATCATTACCATGGGCTATGCTAATTCACTTTATCCTGATTCAAAACTCTCAACCAAATTATACTCCAAATTTGTCATTCCAGAGCTCTGCACAGCTTCACCATCCTTGTTAGTACTGGTAAGAATGGATCAGAATGGGCTATTCCTGGGGCCAGCTACTTCTGGACCCCCAGACTTGGTCCTCAGAGCAATTTAGAAAACTCTGCACAAATATTACACAGTAAGGACTGATGTGTAAATCATCTGCAAGTTTTGAATAGTCAGCTCAAGATATCAAGACTGTGAACAAATTTTTAATCATTATCTTTAAATTTATATACTGCCAAATCATTCTGACTTCTGATGGCTTAGAACAAAATGAAATAGAATTTAAAAATTGTGACATAGTAACAGGAATTAGTGTGTTCAGGCAGGACTGATTTCGTAAGAAAATTATATTTCGGCGTTTAAACCCTTTCCAAAATATTGTGAAAGCATTTGGAGGAATACATTGTCATTGGCTTTTAAAAGGCAAATGAAACATTCAGCTGTTACAGTAGTGAACTTGACTATCCCCCCCCCCCTTCTTTTTTTAAAGTACTGCCTGGAATTAAAGGGTAAATGTTCCACTTGCTTGTTTTGTTTCAGGTGACAGTGAATATGTTGTCAACTAGAAAATCATAATTTTCCTCAGGAAAGGCATCATTCAATCTGACATAAATCTACCAAATTCTTCACTGGAGAGATTCCTTATCAGGGCTACATGCAAGAAGCAGGACAGCTTTGAAAGTCAAGTGTTTCTTTTTAAAAAAAAAAAAAGTGGCAGTGGCAGGAGAGGAGGCGAAAACCCTTCATTTACTCTGTCTCTCTCTCTCTCTCTGTAAGTGTGTGTGCGTGCACGCACGGTGTATTTAAGATGCAGGCTTCAGAACTGTCACTTTTGCTATTATTGATAAAGTTGCCTTGTGATTGATGCCCAGAGGGAGGTCTGAACTGAAATTATGATACAGAACTTGCATTTAATTCTCTTGGTAATAGGGAAGAACAGAGTACACAAAAGAAGTGCTGACTGTTGAACTGGTTGGTTGTACATAATGAATTGTTATTCATGCCTTATATTTTTATTATGAAAAGTGTGGCATATGGAAGATGAATGCACACACATAGACAAACTAAGATCTCTGATTTCTTGGCAATTCCCTCTTTTAAAAAAAATATACATTATGGTATAAAATTCCCCAAAGCTAATGGCCTTCTACTACTACAAAGATGAATATCTTCAAAGGTAAAGCTTCCCAAAATGAATGTTACTTTATAGATATGAACAAATCAGCTCCCTTACACAAACTGTTAACTTCTAGGGCTGTTTGTTTTTTTTAAGGAAAATGCTGCATTTTCACACTCAGAATAATGTGTCTAGTCCCAAGAGGAAAGGAAAAGAATAGAGATGGAGGCATTCCAAGATCAGAATCCTTTAAAATGTATAGTTAAAACTAGGGTACATATGCCTGCATGCATTCACACCCATAATACATATGCAGATTATAATTACCAGTGCATCATTTTATTGAAAAGTAACATCTTCCCAGCAATGGGCTGAGCTCTTTGATGCAATAGAATGCTCACACATGTTCTTTCTAACCAAATTCAGCTATCACCATAAAATGTCAAAAAAAAAAAAAAAAAGAGCACCTGTATTGTGAGTTGGAAGGAATTTGGTCAAGTAAAGAAAACAGAATTTTCTTTGGGGTCTTCTTTTCTTTAAAAACATTTGCAACATGCACTGGTACATTTGTCATTGCCTCCACAGATAGCAGTACTTGGCTGACCTTGTGTAGGCATGGAAGCTAAGCAGAACTGGGTCTTGTTATTCCTTGGGTGGGAGGTCTCCATGGAAGACAAGGGCTGTAGACCTGGCTGGGGAGTCAGAAGAAAGTCTTTATGAAAGGTAGTGGCAAGTGGCTTCCAGAGATTAAGAAAACTATATAGACAGTTTGGTCATTTTCTTTTAAACGATATTGCTTCTATCAGTGGGACTTGAAACATGAAATAGGTAGGGATCCTATTTGAAAGATTTCTGAGGGAGCCAGCTCTTCCAAACCAGAACACTTTTTGTGGTAAAACAGGAGCTCCATTTTAAGGACAATTATTTAGAAAATCAAGAATTATTCTGGAGTGTATTAAACAAAAGCTGGTTTGTTTGTTTGTTCGTTATGTTTGTCTGTTTAGGATTTATATACCCTTCTTTTCTTAACATATCTCAATCAATGCAATGCAATTAAGGCTGGACATTTACATAATTGTAAAAATTAAGAGTTAAAACAATCTTATTTATTAAAATAATGTCTAAAATGGGAATCTGGTAATGTACACTAAAAAAAGTACATTATTTGATTTGGAGATTCCTAATAGTTTTTATTTTATTTATTTATTCATTTATCAAATTTGTTACTGCCCATCTCATTAAAAAATAACTGTTTTATACCTCTTTAACAGGTGAATCTGAATATGATTGTGCTACTCAGATTCCCAACCTCAAAACTGCCCTAAGGTGTTGTTTAAAGTTGTGCAGGCTGCAGCTTTTCCTTCTTTTGCAATGGCCAGATGATGCTTTTAATTTCATACTGAACTAAGCATAAATAGTGCATTCGATTCTAAAGTCTTTGGATTACTTGGGGAAAGAAACCTCCTGGCGCACACTGATTCCTACAAGAGCTGAAGCTTCATCATGTAGGCCCAGTATTTTAGAGCCTGGCAGAATCTGTAAAAATTAGACCTAAGAGTTATAGTGATGATAAAAAAGCAATAGCTATGTCATCTGCTATTCTTTCATTGCAAGAGAGCAACAATAGCTTACAGATGCTATGTACAGGATGTGTTTTCTTTTTGAAGCCAAAATAATTACCCACACATCATTTTTTCATTAAGTTTGCACTAATTTTCTGTGATTCCATGAGTTGAACATGAGCCTGCCACCATATTTTGCTGGGCGAAAATCAAAAGTCAGACCATCTACAAATCTGGAGTTTTGTTTATTGCATTTCACATAGCACAATTTAGTGGCAATTAAAAAAAAGAAAAGCTTTATCCTCACTTTCCAGTACTTGCAATAATTTAGACATTTGAAAGCATTCAAACAGAAAACAGTTGGCTTGTGGGAGGAAGGGGTTGTTCTGTCTTGGGTTGTTTGTTTTGCATACTTGTTTGTAGCCTTAGAAAAAGAACTGCAGAGACATTAAGAAATTAACAATGGGGGAAAGCTTTTTGTCCCTTTGCAGAATCATAAAGGGGGGTGGTTACTTTATTACAGCATTGTTAATGGGGGTTTCATGATTGTTCTGTTTGCCGTTAACAAGGCAAATATTTTCTTTAGCTTGGAGGAGTAAGTCACGCCCTAGCCAAGGAAGATGAGAGAGACAAAGCTACTGTGAAAGGGAGTTAGAGATGGTCTTGCTACCAATGAGAGTGTTTGGAGATTTCCTTGAAAGCAAGAATATGGAACAACCAGGATCAGGGTGGTATCCTTTGGCAGGCCTTCTCTCCTGTCAGTGAGCACAAGAAGGCTTACAGGACTGTAATGATGGTGCTACAAACAGCACTAAGCAGTTGAATCTAGCCACCCTTGACATTTTCCACAGTGCCTGAAATCAGTACTAGATTGGGTATATTCTAGGAAATGAAAAGGGTGCTAGATCCAATCATCTAGCACTACCTGGAACCCAGAGAGATGTCCAGGGATGTCTGTTGCTGATGCTAATTCTAGCCAGGTAGGGTTTGGGAGCTTTCCATTTTCAGAAGGCTCCAATTTCCCATTAGCATTGTCTCGATAATGGTATTATCTGCAAAATATCTTTGTAATCATGGATGGGTAGTAGTGTCCTGAACATCGGTGTGTCTATTCTTCTGACTGACAAAACCAAAATAAATGAAATGAAACCAGACATTTTGTACATTTGCATAACATAACATAGGCTGCAGAATTTAACTTGTTTAGTTTTTAGATTATTTAAGTATGGAATCATATTTATGTTCTGAGCAGGGAATGTACACAGCCTCAACTATCAATAATCAGCATAATATTAAATAACATAATCTAAACTAAAGCATACAAATGGCAAACAAACAATTAGCTAACAAGAAAATTGTACCAGCAGCTCTTTCACTCTGCATTCTTCCCTTGGTGATATAACACCCCTATCTTTTCAAAAGCATACAAGCATTAATCTTACGGTAAGTAATAAATTTGCTCTATGCTAAGAATATAAAATAATACAATGGTGTAATTTATCTTCTAAATGAGATATGTGTGTGTTACCATTCCCACCATGTTAGAGTACTAGAATTTCAAAACTGGATCATGTTTGTTTTTACACTGGTCAATCCCTCTGGACCATGCAAAGCAATGCATACACCATTTAAAAAACTGCTTAACTTAAATCTGTTGCCAAAAATAAGATACAAATACTAGTTTGACTTCTGATATTATTCAGATACAGAATGTCTAAAATAAAATAATTCTAACTTCTACAGTGGTATTTATTATGATGGGAAAGCATGTATGTACTCATAAATGTGCATGCGAGATGGTTTAAGGCAGTGTTGTCCAAACTTGGCCACTTAGGGAATTCTGGGAGTTGAAGTCCACTCATCTTAAAGTGGCCAAGTTTGGACAACACTGGTTTAAGGGCTGTATTTCAGGTGTTAGAAAGTTGTTGCCATTAAATTTTATGCAACTAATTCTTGTAGAATTATTTGAGTTAATATAAAGGTATTTACAATTCAGGACAAGTGCCCATTTTAACATGCACTGTATTTTAGTTAATAACTAAGACGCTCATTTAAAAAACTGCAGGACCCGGTAGAGGAACACAGCACCTCAAATTCAAAACAGAATAAATTAACAATGTGACTGATTAAGCACCCAGGAGAACTGAATCAGTTGCATATACCCACAATTAGAATACAATTGAGAAAAAAAGAGCTAAGAGCAGTTCTGTGCCTTAGGAAAAGAACTGCCAATGAGCGTGTTGTCGGAGAAGCTGTATTCTGTTCATGCTACTAGGTGACCATTGTTTGTACATATATGAAAACATATATATGTACACATGTCCAAATGCCAGGTTAAGGGGCCTTTTTTCAGAGCTCTGATGTGTGCACAGATTTATGCTCTGTGGTTTTATGAACTAGAGGAATGACTGTTTCAAACTATTGATGTGAGGAATAATCCCTCAAATTTGCAGGCAATGGCATTGCTAGTCCAAGAACCTGCAGTCACAAACAGTGAAAAATAACTAGATCAGACAATTTTTTAAGATCTTGAGAGAGAAATACAGGAAGAGGAAATAGAAGAGGAGGAGAAGGAGTCAACAGAAACAAAAATGTATTTGACAGGAGAAAGAAAATGGAACAGTACAACCCAACCCAATTGCTCTGATCCTGAAGCTCCACAATAACTAACGGTGTGACAGCAACAGACATCCATGGATAACTGCATTTCTGCTCCTCCATTCCCTTCATCCATCTCTTTCTCTGCCCCCCCCCATTTTAAGGTCAGTGGCATGAGAGTAGGTTGAGTATACTAGGAAGCTTTGGATCTTTCTCACAATCTCCACAATACTACTTTCTTCCTCTTCCTCGTTGAGTTGGGGTCAGGCCAGAAGAGCAGGCATTTGTTCTCAGATTTCCCCTCCCCAAGCCAGAGCATCTCTCTGTCTCTGAATCAGGGATGGAATTCCATTATATCCAACTTTCTGGAATCTTTAAGATTGTGGTTCAGTTCTAACTTAGAAATAGAAAAGGTGGAGAAATTCTGTTTCCTCAATACAGAGTTGAAGGAAGTGAGGTTGGCCTATGACACAGAACAGGAGAAGTCCAGGTGCTGGTGAAAAGATAGACTGAAGTGTCAGAAGGGTAGACTGTGAGTAGGAAAAGTGGGGAAATTGAGCAAAAGTGATCATTTATCAAATGTAGTGGGGAAACACAAAGTCACTTCCAGATGATCTTTATAAAATTAACCAAGTCTGCATAAAGGGTACTGTCTAGAGGAAGCGGGGGTTATCTACAATACACAGTCCTTCCACATATACCCCCAATGCCTGAATCCTGTCAAGCAACTGCTGAAATTTTATGGTGCTTTTTTTTCTATTTTGAAACATAAAGCAAATAAAAACTGTAGGATATGGTCTAGAATAGGCTTCAGATATTTTTTTAAATTCCCAGGGAAAAAAGCAAAAAATCCTGACTCTGCCGTAGTGTGTCACCTATTCTCCCCACAAAATGTCCTAGGCACCAAAAGATGTCTACTTTTTCTCTAGAATCTCATTTTTTTCAAATCCAAATATACATGAGATCAAACACCTCAGTCAGGTTTCACACATTCCAGGACTAAGTTGTCCAGAAAGCAGTTTCAAAATGCCTTTTCTTTGAATAGGATGCAGTGGTGAGAGTGAGAGCCCAAACAGAGTCTTAGGTGTCAACAGGGAACTTGAGCCATTATAGAAACATTTAAAGATTGAATTAAAAGTAGCTGACAGTCACAAACTATTTTAGACCACAAGAAGTTCTCTTTTTTAACAGGCATACTATTAAAGAACACGAGAGGCTTATTGTATATAATATAGTACTCTGGAGACTTTCAGGAAATCATAGAAAGGCTTGACAGATAAAGGGAGTGAAAACTGATTCTGTGCATCTTTTCAATACTGAGATGTGTTTGGGGAGGTGAAGATAACATGTTTAGAGGTGATTCTGAAAGAAACAAAATAAGTGGGTGAATCTTCTTAGATTAGGTATGTGAGTGAGGAAGAAGAAAAAGTCCTATTTTAATAGTAATTTTTATTAAAAATTATACTTACAATAATAAAAAACTAATACAAACTAAAAAAGAAAAGAATAAAAAGAAAAATAGAAGGTACAGAAAAAAAAACAAAATAGGAAAAAAATAGAAAAGAAAGAAAGAAAAAATAAGAATATAGTAAAGAAAAAGAAAAGTATAAAGAAATGACTTCCCCTTTCATCACAAGTATAAAGAATTATAGTAACTTACCACCTTCACTTAAAATAACACAAATGATCTCTTCTTCCTATATTGCATCTTTTATCAATAAACAAATCCTTAAAACCTCATCATTTCAGTCCTGATCAGCAAAAGTCTATTAAGAGTTACCAGAGATAACAACGTATCTATTTTAGCCTTCACCAAAGAAACCAACTTTATATTCCTTCCTTTTACTTTTAACAATCTTGATCTTTAGACCCTTCAAATAATGTCCTAGAACTTGATTTCTTTTCATTTTTTTCTTGTCTGTTCTTACAAAATTCTTCAAAGCTTTAATCAGCTTCTTTTGTAAATTAAATATAGGAATATTATCCAGGTCACTCTTTTGGTTTGTTATCTGTATATCCCTTTTAATTATTAAGACATCAGCCAGATTCTTTTGTATGTCCAGTGTAGCATCCTTTTCCATATCATTCTTGTAGCCTGTCATTTTTAAATCCACTCAGTCTTATCCAGTAACACTTGTTCCTCTTCCATAACATCTTTTAAATACAGTCTATCTATAGAGGCTGACATTCCTAAAATTAAGTTCTGAGTTGATTGTTCAAAAATATCCTTCAATATGTCCAACGTTAAAATATTTTGCTCCTTTCTGTATTAGTAAGTCAAATTTAAGTGTTCTTCTCTTTCAGTTGTAATCTTTAGTTCCATCTAGTTCCCTCTAGTGTCCAACCTTCAAAGTCCTATCCTATTGTATTTTATTTAAAAGAATTCAAACAAAAGCATTTTCCCACGGGGAGGATTCTTATAATTAATTCCAAAATCTTATTTCAAATCCATCTGGACCCTTTTCAAAATCAAAGTTCTAATGACCCTTTAGCTGTTTATTTAAAAACATTTTTTTTAATCCTTAAACTTGCATTTAAAACTTCTTTCAATAAGGACTGAAGGAAACTCACCGTGTTCTCAGACTTGTCAATCCAAAGGTTCCTAATAGCTGAAAAGTAGTCAACAGACAATTTCCAAAAGTATTTAGAAAAGGAATTATGTGGACCCAGTGTCCTTTTGAAGGTGCCGACTGAGCAAGATGGCTATTCTCTCATCTCCCAGACCTATGACCTGCTGAAGACCGCTGTCTTGCAGTTTCCTTGAGAGGAGCAACTGTCTGGAGCACTTGTGGCCCATCTCAAGTCCTCTCATTGCCTGGAGATAAATTATGAAGAGCCAGTATATATGCCAACTCTTTATTCCACCATGGTCATCAGCTCTGCTTTTAGCAGAGCTGTCTTCAGTTCACCATTTCTTCCCCGGAAGTCCCAAGAAGAAAGAGTCCTAGGTGGCATTCAACCAACCTCTATTAAGTATTCAGATCTGGGGGAAAATTATTTTTATTTTAACATTCGCATTTCACCATTTGTTGAAGAAGAAAGTTTATGTTCTCAACTGCCACATCTCCTTTGTAATAATATATTTGGGTGCCACACTTGTTTTTTAACTTTTAACTTTGAGCTTGCTCTTCAATAAAATGAAAATTTGGCATCCGGCGATATCCTCTCTAGTAGCAGTTTGTTGCATGATGACTTCTCAAAATTCTGAATGCACATCTGGGCATCTGGAAAAGGATATAGCTGCTTTAGAAAGTTTTGGACCAATGCCACATTTACACCCCTGCATAATCCAAGGAACACTTTGGAATCAAACCCAAATACCTACACAGCCCTTCTGCATGTTTCTGCAAACTGGACTATAGATGAAGGTTGGTGTGCATTATGAGCACTTTTTCCCTACATACTAGAATTAGTACATGAGGGAGCCAGGTTCAATGTAGCCTTCTCTCTGACACTTCTGTTCTACTAGCAGGTAGGGTCCTCCAGCAGAGGGACTTTAAAGCAAGTGCCATGTTTCCACCTGTAGCTTCAATTGGTATGAAGTATGAAAAGCTTTATCAGTTGGTTTGGATGTGTGCATTAACTAGTCCTGTGAGACAAAACTTGTTCATGCAGTTCCAAAAGGAGCCAGTGTATTTTGGCATACCACCAAACCATAATAATCAGCTGTATTATAAACACACACCACTATTTCTTACTCTAATAGTACGTATTGTCATGTTTGCTATCCCATTGTGATAAGAGCTTTATTGTTGTACATATAATCAGTCATTGTTTGTGCTAGGATTTGGAAAGTTCCTATTTAAGTGAAAAGCATTTATGAAGGTTAGCATTAAAACACAACAACATTGTATTGCTTCTTCTTCAAACAGCAGCAACTGGCACATTGATTTAGCCAGAGAAACATAATGCTTTCTTGAGCAAACATTATGCCTCATTTGACCTTGGCAGCAAATACTAACCTAGAGTAGAAAATGTGAGATTTAAGAAAATAAATATTTACTGTAGCTCCTTTAAACCTTTCGGTAAACTGACAACTTCAGTCTGATGTTTAAACTTCTAGCATCTGTAAGTTAGGGTGTATATAATCAAACTGTAAATGGAAAATTCTATTGAAATGCACAGCAAGATGGCAAGTAATTGTGGCCATGCTGTATCTCTCAATGCCAATTTCATTTTAATTAAAATGTCATTCCTCAGAACCAGATCAGAGGCCACGTCTTAACATTTGAGCTGCCTTCTCTAACTACTGCCACCTCTTTCCTCCTCCCTTTTGTCTCTGCTGGATTTATTCTTTCTGATCAGGCAGAGTTGGGTGGCCAGTTCAGAGTGTGTTGTGCAGCATCACTCTGATTTTCTGCCATGATTGTTGCAACAAAGGTAGTAGGACCCATGTGTGGAATAACTCAGATGCTTCATCCCAGCATAAGATTAATTGTCCCCTTGCAGATTTCCAGGCCATAACGCACAAGGAATTTTCTTCCCCTTATTCCACAATCTGTTCCAGGTGTGTGAGAGTACTATCTAAGAACAACACCACAGTTCATAGGAAGGCTTCTAGCGAATGGGGCAGGATGACAAGACTGAGACATAAAATCTCCTCTAGGAGGAGCAGGAAGCTAGGAGGCAGGTCTATCTCTGGGGGAGAGTGAGTTTCAGAGAATGAGACCTGGCTTGAATAAAGCTGCACTGAAAGTTCCCTAAAAATTGCATCTCTTCCAACATATCAGAGGTACAAATGGAGGAGGGAGAATATACTTATCTGTGATTCTCATATTTAGGGTCTGTATATTAACCTTCCTAAGCTGGTATCCTCCAATGTGTTAGATTACAACTCCCATCATTCCAAGCAAGTATCACCAGTGGTCATACTAGTAGGGACGGAACTTTGACATCTCTACACATTGGAAAAGTCTGCTCTAACTCCTCCCATGCTTAGCAGCCTAAAATGGAAACCAAAAAGTAGTAAGAGTACTTTACAGCCTGAATTTTTTTTCTCTTTCTCTTTTAAATGAATGAAATCAATCAATGAGAACATTGTAATAGATCTAAATAGTCCCCATTCTGGATTGTGTTACCAAAAAGCAAGTGTAAAATGGAAAAAAAAATATAATGAATATGTAGAAAAATTATGGGCTTGGATCCAAAGAAAAACTAAATAAAGTTTTGTTTGTACACTGTATTATCTGCCTTCTCCTCTTCCTCCTCCTCCTCCTCCTCTTGTGATATCTCTTGTATACACATGTACACATTACAAACAGCATCTAAGTTGGTCAGCATCAGGTTATCTCTCCAGTAAAGAGTATAGTCTTCTTCAGAAAATTATTTGAAAGGAAAACAAAGAATGCAGCAATTTGAAATTATGAGCAATAATGTTTTCATTGTACCTATAGTAGTATTTTCCTTCTCTTCCTGCAAAGATGAAAGTAAATAGCTCTTTTTGTTGTTTGTTTGTTGTTGTTATTATTGTTATTGTATCTGGTATAAAATCTGTACTGAGTTTTTGTGCAAAAACAACACATTATTTATCAGAAAATAAATTTCATTTCAGATTTGACTGAAGTGTATAATAAATGTATTTAGCTGAATTGAACTCACGCAGTTCTTCTGTCTTCTTTCACCTTTTACACTCTCTGGATTTTTACTAAGAGATTTCAGATCTGAACATTCATTGCTTGATGATTACCATGTCAAGCAATGGTTTACTAGATTAATTGGCTGCCACAGATTAAACACAGGTTAAACAACCAACCATGGGTCCTGAAAAATATTGACTACATATCAGCATCAAAATATTGATATACATCAGTTGCAAGAATTTATGATGATCAGTTTTGGGTAATATCTTAATTTTGACTCTTAATCTTCTCAGAAGGTCTGGTGCTGCCCATGTATATAACCACACATCACACAAATTCCTATCCACACTTGCTCCACACGTGTACAGCTGACATGGTTTCCTTTTGTAAAGTTTTATGTCTGAAGAAAGCCAGAGCAGAGGAAAGATCAGGATGGAAAGCTAGATGGGCTCTAGAGGAAGCAGAATAACTTTTGATTCCCGTGACAGATACTTGCAAAGAGGGCAAATCCAATCTTGAGTTTCAGGGGAAGGTGATGGGTGTTAAGAGACATTCTGTGGTGTTCTGCCCCATCTCTGTCTTCCTTGCCCAAAATGTTATGGCAGGTACAGATAGTCCTAACTTCCTCATGGTACAATCAGTCCACAAACTTGACCTGGAAGCTTTGATAGAAGTCAGGCAGTATTACCTAACATGTGTTTTTTATTTATATAGATATGTTTATCTCATTCTCCTAATATGATAGCCAGTGTATCATAGTGATTAAGGTGTTGGATTAGGAGAGGGGAGACTCAGTTTCTAATCCATCTCCGTCACGGAAGCTCATTGCGTGACTTTGGGCCAGTCATTCTCTCAGCCCAACCTACCTTACAGAGTTATTTTGTTTGGGGGAAAAAATAGGAAGAGAAAGGAGCACTAGTGCCCATCCTTTAGCTCCTGGGTAAAAGGTGAAAGATCAATTGTTTATTAAAGAAATAATCCTTATGCAGTGTGGCAATCTAAAACCCATCATATTATATTAGAAGAGAAATCTTATGCAATAAAAATGCAACTGAAGTGGGATCACAAATCAAGCATGCTTGTTTAATAAAATATCAGGCATTTAGCGAAAGGTTGACCAAACTACAAAATCAAATGGAGTAAAATAAAAATCACCAGCCAGAGAAAGACAATGTAAATAAGGATAAATAGTGGTGATATTAATATCATGTTCAGAGTTTTATACAGATTTCTAGTTATTTTGTTTAATGATAGAATAAACCTAGTTCTATAATTAATTAATTAATGAAATGATGAATTTCAAAAAGAACTGTTTATTTACTGATATTCTTTTATCCACCATGTTTCTCTTTTTCTTCTTTCTGCCTCAAATGCTTTAATAAATAAATCAAGGGGAAAAAATGGGGTTTCAATCACACACCTGTGGCAGCCATCTTGACTGTTTTGACCTCCCCTTGCAAGAACCCCTGGGAACAGCAGTTGCAGAAAAAAATAGCAGTTTGCAGGACTGAGAAATTATACATATTAAAAATGTTAGGTTTGGAGGGGGGGAGGAATATTGTTCTCAGTCAGTACATTAAAGGCAACCATCCAACATAAGCTTCATAATCATTCACAGGTGACATTCAAGAATGTCACACCAAAACACAGTCTTCAGTTATGGGATGGAGATTCAACCTGTTTTGTTTCACTCATTTTCTGGATTCTAAAGCTGAAAAAAACCTGATATACCTAACAGCTCTACCAAAATTCTCATATTGTCAGGGACCTTCTCCCGAAGAAAGATAAGAACAATTCTTTCCCCTTTGAATGTTTGAAAGATGTTAGGCATGACACAGGCCAGACCTGTAATTGGCTCAAATACTGGTCAGTTTTGTTCATTTGATCTGCTTTAGACTCCTTAGCTTTATTCTCTGTCTACATTCCAGTGAAGTTATTAGTCAAAGTAATTGTTTATTTTTTGCCAGAAAAACAAACTATAAAGCACTCAACGCTGGAGCTGACTAAACCATCCCTTTGTTTTGTTTGACTTGCAAAGTACTTTATACTCTGAAAAATTATTCTATAATGGATGAGGAATCTGCTAAAAATTTTGCCCCAGACAACTTTAATTTGTTGGCACAATGAGAACTATCACGGAACAAGACCACCAAGAGTGCTCTAAAGACAACCGAGAAAAAAAAAAAGACATTTATCCACTGTCTGGTACATGGTGTGTGTGCTTTTGTCAAAAGAGAGTTAGAGATGATAGATAGAGATAGATGTAGAGATAGAGATGATGGAGATGGAGATAAAGATAGAGATAGAGGCTGCCTGGTCTAGCTTATTTCAGAAGAGTGCATCTCAACTGCCAACCAGTTAGTATTTCACTAGTCTAACTTGTAAAGTTTTGTTCTGTAAATGTTGCCATATGACAAGATTAGAGAATCCACGATTCTTCCCAGTTCTGCCCTGGGATCTTGCTGATGTCTCTCCAGGTTTTCCCTTTGGACTCACAGAAGTCTTCCCTGACTGTTCCATTATTGTCTTGGTTGTATCGTATTTTGTCTGTAATTCTCAAAAGGAAGGCAACCTAGCACCCTATAATTCCCACAACCATTTCAGCCAATGGTTGAAGACTAAGATGGTTATAGCCATCTGGAGAGAACCTGCTGGCCTCCCTCCAAAAGCCTTCATCAGAAGCAGACATGGATTTGTCTGAAGCTTGGTCAAGACATCCCATGTTTCTGGATCCTGGCAGCAGTAGTTAGCAGAAGCAGGGACAAGCAATAGATGCAGCTGCATTCAAGCAGCATCAGGGTCTGAAGCCTTGGATTGTGGGACTATGAAGTAGCATTCAGACTGAATTGCTTGACAATGGTTTGAACACATGGGACTGTCTGTCTACCATGACTTTTGCCCATCTGGTAAGGTCAGGCACAGTTGGTGCACTTCAGGTCCCTTTAATCAAACAGTGTCACCTATAGGGGCCCAGGAAGTGTGCCTTCTCTGGAATGATATCCCTTGGGAATGATATCCCCCCGGAAATCCATGTGGTTCCCACCCTAATGATGTTCTGGAGGCCTTTAAAAAATGGCTGTTCTCCCAGACCTTTGGGTAGGTTGGTGGTGGAGCCCTGACAATGTTCTGTTACAGGAAGTATTATTGTCTGGACGCTTTAGATTCTTTCTTTATTTTTTTTCCTGTTTTAAATTATAATCTGCCCAGAGTCATTCTGGAGTTGAGCAGCTTCCAAATCTACTAAACAAACACAAGGGTGCAGGGAAGGATGAAAGGCCATTTCTGTATAGGGCTTGGCACTCAGACTGTCAGTTTGCTTTTTACATATAGGATACCTCAGAAAAGCTAATCATCACACTCCACCATAGGTTGCATTATTCTTCCTCTGCTTAAGGATGAGCAACAGTATTTTGTGAGAAGCCATTCTTGAACCAGGAGTTCACTACTGACTATGACATTAGATCAACTCTCCCTGGGAATGGTGCTCAGCATCCATTCTTGATGGATCGTGCCCTAAAATTAGGATGGTCCATGTGCCATACTGCTAAAGCTGTACAGAATAAATCACAAAATAAAAAACAACCTTGATCACAAGGTCTCAATTCCTCTGAGAAGGGTCACCACTTTGGGCAGCAGAGCACATGGTTTTCATGCAGAAAGAGTCTTGGTTCTGTCTCTGTCTAAAGACCCGCAGAACTAGGAAGTCCTATGTGTGCATTGCTGCCAGTCAAAGCAGTCAAGGTGGAACAAAGAAGGTGAGAATCAACTTAATCTACTTAAAATCAAGCCAACCAATAAGCAAATTATTTGCTAATAGGACTGCCAAGATCTCCTGGGAAGTAAGTGCTTAACAATATCTTCTTGGAATATCAGAAGGAGGAATAAGATTTCCAGGATATTTTCAGCAAAAGATGTATTAGAATATTTCTTTTAAACAAGATGCACAATGTTGATTTATTTAAATCATCATTTAGAAGCACACCAAAAATTCAGCTGCTTATAGAAGAGAAGTCAAATTGTCCTAGATTCAAAACTGCAGTATGTATTGTAGCGCAGCCTGTTCTACCCCATTATAGGTAAGCCTAATTGCTGCTTAAAACATAGGGCAGTATTTGCTGCTATGCTGCAAACCTACCAAAGTGAGAAGCAATTCTTTGATATTTCACTTGCCTTAATTAAAATTCTGCTCCGTCACCATCCTTTCAGCCCCTCGACTCAGCTGTTTGAGCATGCTTGGCAGGTACTGTGACAAAGAAACCCTGACAAAATTTTAATAAAAAATGACTGAATTATAAAGAAGATAAAGGAATAAAGTTGTACCTTGTGATGTATATATTTGAATGGAGACGAAACAGGCTTCCCATTTGTATCACTCAAATTGCTTTGAGATATATCCAGAAGAGATCATCTGTCTGTGGGCTTCCTTTTATTTAGAAAAATAGAAAGCAGTCTGTATTTGAAACAGTTGCATCAGAATTGGTGAGACACAGTTTTGTAATCTGGAGCGTTTTGAAAGGAACAAGGAAGGACATTTTGTTAAAAACAAAATAAAACAAAACCAACAGAACAAAACAACCCAAAGAAGAAGAACATCTATCCTGTCAGGGGCAAATTATTATTATTATTATTATTATTATTATTATTATTATTATTATTATCATCATCATCATCATCATCATCATCATCATCATCATCATGATCATCATCATTTGTAATAAATCTTTAATCAGGCAACTTTAGTATAATCCATTGACAGAAATTGGAACCATCCAAAGTTGATTCTTTGGCAGGTCTCCTCCCGATGATACTTGCTGCAGCTAGGACACTTGACTAGATGCTTCTTCAGCTTGCATCTCTGCCCTTGGTATTTCATCTTCATCAAAGCTGTTCTCATCAGCATCTACGTCATCTGGAATATCATCTTCTGTTGGCTCATAGTCAGAATCATCTTCCAAGATCAGGTGCTGCCCATTCAGATATATTGGGCCCATTCCCGGTTTTAGGATAAAAGAAACAGGGGGAAGCAATTCAAAGCCATCAAGACAGACCATTGCTAAGACAGAATGTTTCAGTGATACAATCAGTACTGGCTCAGGAACACTGGCCATATTTCTGGACTCCACAGCCAACACGTGGGTCTCATCATTAGCATCTTCACCCAGGGTCACTGTTCTCAAATATACTAGGTGCTCTAATAAGTCATCTTCTTCTTTCACTACACATCTTGGGGTGGTATCATTCAACTCACAGCCCCAAAAGAGAGAGGCAGGATTTCTTTCAGTAGAAGCTGAACTTGAGGGAAGTGAGTTCATCTTGTTTAGGTGGATCAGATTAATAGAGTCCTAAAAGCTTGGAAAAGTTCTGCCCTGCCAGGGGCAGTTTATAACTAATTTGGCACATTGCTAGTTCCAGTTCTTTGCAGGGACAAACACTGAGGATGGGGAATATTCCTATTCATGGTGGGTTCCCCCTCCCCTAAATTTTACACATAATAACCAATCACATGAGCACTGCTGCATCTGGCTTCACTCCAAGAGAATGACATAGGAAATGCTGGGTTCCCTATAGTGATGCATCTGGTGCCTGTTGATCAAGCCTCTCTGCTTTAGGCATTCCTTCAGTCCTAACAGATATTGACAAGGGCCAACCTTATAAAGTTTTTGCTGAGGCAAGATCAGATGTGATGGTCTCAGAACAGATTTGCTATAAAACGACGGCTACTGCTGCTACTCTTTCAGAAAGGATCACATCGTGTTAGCCGCTCTGTTGCTCACCTCACATGCCTTTCTTAGATTGCTGGCTCACTTACAGCAATATTGTCTACTCTGACTGGCAGCAACTCTCCAAGCTCTTGATAGAGCCCTTTCCCAGGTGTCTTTTTTAGTGACACAGTCAACCGGACATCACTTGTTTATTGGTTTGTTTTTATGTCCCACCGTCAGCCCAGAGTGGTGTACAAAAAGAACCACTTAAAATATAATAAATAGAATGAATTAAAAATAATAAAAAATAAAATCACCTAGCCTAAATAAAACGAGAAGTAAGGCAACATTCATTCTAAAAAGGCAACTGAAGAGACAGCCTGGTCCTGAAGCAGCCATTAATCTGCTCTTACATTACTCGCAGGATATATGCAAGTCATATTTTTCCACTTTAAAGAAGGCTACATGGGCTCAGCCATACTTCCCTCCAGAGAGAATTCCATAATGAGTTGGAAATTGGGTTAATGGAGCTAAGAAGTCCCTACTCCTGGCCCAGGGCATCTGGTGGGGGAGGGAGAGTGTTAAAAATTTGACAGATGCAAATGAAACCACACAATTGCAGCCATCATCTTGACTTCTTTGACAGCTTCCCTGTGGGTGCCCCTACTCTTGGCCACTGCATGGTGAGCAGAATTCACCAGCGGGACAACAACTAGAATCTTCCCAGCTGATCTTATCACAGCTTGGGAGGGTATGTGGCAACCACAGAAGTCTAATTTCCCTTCTAAATGTCTGGGGAAGTTAAACTGAAAATTTTCAGGTAGGGTATGAGAGACAATCCTGAAAGAAAATACAACTTTAAGTAAAAATTTAAAAGCAGAAGGCAACTTGTCCCACTGTGCTAATTTCTCTGGCAAAGAAAAGGAAAACAATATTGGACATTGCTTTTCCCGCTCCAGTTCCAGCACTAGCTCTGATTCCAGTGCATTCTCTCTGTTTAGAGAGGGAAAAGAATTTAATTTATCCATTCTGCCTGCTGTTTTCTTATCAGGTGCTTTGCTCAGGAAGAGATCATCCATTTTTTATTCCCTTGAAGAAATAAAAAAGCTGGGTCTTGTTCTGTGACATTTCTTTTCTCTTGCCATCATCAGGAATGCTAGTGTATGTGTGTATATACATTAAAAGAAATAAAACTAGCAAACAAACAAGTAAGCAGACAAAGTAGGGACTGATGTGTCAAACAATAAAGCCATAACCAGTGAAAAAGAAAAGACTACCATGGAGAAAGGGAGCTTAGCAATCATAGCAGGTGATGTCTTCCCCTTCCTCATCCACAATTCATCTTCTGAAATGTTCAACAGTGAGCAGTCAGTGTGTGTGGTGAGGTGTGTGGAGATGTCTGGGTCATTGATCAAGACTGTCCAGCACATTTTGCCAGTTTCTGTCCAAGACCATCAGCTGACTTCATTATAAATATATTTAGAAAAATAAAATCAGGTCTTTTTTGAAAGTAGAATAACATTTCAAAGAAATCTGCAGAAAGGACAATAAGATTTTCTAAGTGGGGTCCTCTAGTCAGAGCAAGATGATATTGAACTGAAAATGACTTGGTAGACAGTAGTCCCACAAACTGCACCTATGTGCTACTTCATTGGTTTATTGATCTGCAATAAATGTATGCATGCACATACATGGAGACAATATTAGGTAATATTATCTGGTGTTGTTGGATTATCTTGTTAAGTTGGATAATGTACCTTAGTATAATAAGAAAAGCAGCTTTCAGGACAGGGATTGGTCTTTTGAACCAGTCTTTGTGTGAATGCATATGTTTAATCAATCCAATCTGGATGTTGGATCCTCAACATCTGTAATAAAGAATATTTTAATGTCTGGCTATTCTTGATTAAAAAAAACTCAGATATAAGATTTAGGTTTTGAGAACCAAGTGTGACGGGAGAAGAGTTGATATAGAAAATGGGATGGAAGAGAACCTCCCCTTTTGCTTAGCAGAAGTGCAGTGTACATGGGAATGTTTCATTACTCAGCATTCATCAAGAGAAACAATATAAATCAGCTAAAGTCACAGTATTTCTGTCACTCCTTCATGCACGTATATGAACAAAATTGATACTGAAATGCTCAATAAGGCTATTGCAGGAAGGCAATAGTGTATGGGTATGACAAACTGATAGGCCACCAGATAATATTACCTGAGGGCCAGAAGAAGCAGTGATGTAGGAAAGGGGAGACAGGAAGCTGAGAAACTCCAGGCTAAGAGGTATCTTGGAGCCCAGGAGAATAAAACAGTATAAGGTTTGACCTGGAGGAATGAGGGAGAATGGAAGATACCAAATGGGATGTGCTTCAGATAAAGAACAGCTGGGGAAGTAAGAAAGATTAAGGTTACCCATAGATATTATCAGCAATAGATAAGAGCATGTAGAGAGTAAGGAAGATGACCTTGACAGAGATATATGAGCTCCATTACCAGAGCAATGAGGAGAAAAACATATCTTAAATCCACAACTGGCAGATAGCATTCGTAAGTGGCTCTGACAGACACCTCCCTAATTCACAAGAGTGTAAGGAAAGGAAGGAGTACAATCAGACTTGCAAGATTCTGTTATTATAACCAATCTCAATAAAAGTAGTTTTAGCCTTCCTGAGTGTGATCAGGGCCAGATGCAAGCATTCCATAGTTCATGCTCCTATTGGAGCATACCTGCAGTAGGGAATTTGGCTGAACATGTGTTGGCTTCCCCATGAGCTAAAATTCTGTGTTCTACCTTGTACAGACATACCTTTGTTACAGTCCAAGACCAGACTGTAAATGTTAAAACAACCAAATACAATTTAAAAATACAATAAAAAATACAATTAATTAAATAAACCACCTACTTCTGTTGTTGGGTCTGAATATTACAAAACTTTATGACCTGGACACAGAATTTAGCTATTGTAGAGGTGAGTTCAGGCTGATTATCTTTTAGGAAAAGTTCTGAATACTATTGCTCTGAACAGCCAGGCAGTCTACCTATTAAGGGTTGAATTAATTGGGAGCACAATTCTTGTAAAATCTACATCTCAGGAAGACATATTCTAAGATTTTAGTTTCATCAGAGGCACGGGGTCATCTTCCATATGAAAAGGGGGTCTGGTTGAAACTCCCATTCTTGACTATAGAGGGAAGAGCCTTGAAGCATGCTGTAGAGGAGGCCAGCAATATTTAGAATAGGACAGCTGGTATAACTATTTTGCAAGTTGCAGTTTTCTTGCTTCATTATAGAGTCTACAAGATTATTCTGGAGTTTGGTGTCTTCTAGTCTTTGTTCAAATGGACCAGCTTGCTGGGTGCAGTTGTACACCATTTGGATCAGAAGATGTACTGCACTGAAAAGGGGAGGAGCCCTAAAGGAGATGTATTGTCTTTCAGCCAGTAAGATATTATTAAATGCCAAGTTCTGGTTTCTTTGCTAGGTAGTCCAACCTCCAGTCTAAGTAAAGCATTAGGGACACATGTTGCTAGAGAAAATATGGCTCTCAGAAAACATGACATACATACATACATACATACATACATACATATATATATGAAATTATTTATTAAATAATAAAGAGGCCTCAGAGACAGTCCAACACATAGTGGCATGGTGTAAGATGCAGGCAGGAACAGCATACACTGAACGGCACAACCAAGTAGCTGGGATTGTGTACAGGAACATCTGCACAGTGTATGGGCTAGACCCCCCCAAGTCCAGATGGGAGATTCCACAGAAGGTCGTGGAGAATAAGAGGGCTAAGATCCTGTGGGACTTCCAGATCCAGACGGACAGGCAGGTACTGGCTAATCAACCAGACATCGTGGTAGTAGACAAAGACCAGAAGACAGCGGTAGTGATAGATGTAGCAGTGCCAAGTGACAGCAACATCACGAAGAAGGAGCATGAGAAGCTGGAGAAGTACCAGGGCCTGAAGGAGGAAATAGAGAGGATGTGGAAAGTAAAGGCCAAAGTGGTCCCAGTGGTGGTAGGAGTACTTGGGTCTGTGACTCCTAAGCTGGGAGAATGGCTCCAACAGATCCCAGGAACAACATCAGAGCTCTCTGTCCAGAAGAGTGCAGTGTTAGGAACAGCTAAGATACTGTGCAGAACCCTCAAACTCCCAGGCCTCTGGTAGAGGACCTGAGATATATATATGTGTGTGTGTGTGTGTGTGTGTGTGTGTGTGTGTGTGTGAAATTATATATATATGAAAGTTTATATACCATAAAACAGCTGCACACCATAGAGAAGTTGTGCTATTGTTTTTGCAACAAACAAATTAGTAGCTGTAGGGTATAAAATACCCACCCTGATTCCTGAAGAATCTTAAAATGGTTGCCATATTTTTCTGGACTACACATTTGATGTGTGCCATTCAGTGTCTAGAAACTTGAAAAACTATCCCTAGGTACTTGAAGGAGCTGACCTATTCTATTGGATGCTTATTGATGAAGCAGTTGTATTTATTTATTTATTTATTTATTTATTTATTTATTTATTTATTTAATAGATTTATATAGCTGCCCATCTCACACATGTGACTCTGGGTGTTGTAAATAAACAACCAGTTAAAACAGTTAAACAACAGTTAAAAACAATTAAACACAAATGCCAATACAAATAATATAAAAATAAAATAAAATCATAGGAGAACGGATCAGCATCTTACATACAGTGTAACCATCTTGTGGGCTCCCCATTCTCTGGGATCCCCATGCTTGTCTGAAAAAGCCAAGTTTTCAGGTTTTTCCTAAATGCCGCAGGGAAGATGCTAATCTCATCTTCAGGGGAATGGTGTTCCAAATGGTGAGTACCGTGACAGAAGAGGCTCTCCTTCTGGATTCCATCTGATGGAACTCTTTAGCAGATGGGACCTGTAACATGCCCCTTGTGCTGGACCTGACGGGATGGGTAGATGTGACCAGGGAGTGGCGGTCCCTCAAATAACCTGGTGCCATGCCATGCAGGACTTTAAAGTTCAAAATCAGCACCTTGAACTGAACCTGGAAGCAAACTGGTAACCAATGCAGCTCACAGAGCAGAGGTGTAACATTTGGGGGAGCTACTCCAAAATACAATTATTTTGGTTTTTAGTTTTAGTTTATAGTTAGCTGCTCTTTGATACAAATTTGACTGAGTACATTAATGGTCCTTCTAAGTCTGACTTGGGTCAAACAGATCACTGTTTCATGCACGTATAATAAAATAGGGAGCTATTTCTCTGCTATTTTGGAACCAGGTAGATCATAGTCTCTCAAACATTTGATTAGAGAATTGATACAGATGCTAAATAAATATGGAGTCAAAATACAACTCTGTCTCACACTTTTTGTTTATGTTGCTGGATTGGTTAGCTGCTCATTTGTGCTATACTGTACCCTAGCTATCGTTTGTTCATATAGTTAGTAGATTAGTAGCAGCAAGAGTTTGTCACATAACCAGAGTCTTGAAATGGTATCAAAGGCCACCTTAAAGTCTATAAAGAGTACAAACAATTATGTGAGAGTTACACGTGTACTCGTCAGCTAGATCAGTTTTTTCCAACCTTGGCAACTTTAAGATGTGTGGACTTCAACTCCCAGAATTCTCCACGCTGGCTGGGCAATTCTGGGAGTTGAAGTCCACACATCTTAAAGCTGCCAAGGTTGAAAAACACTGAGCTAGATGCTGGAAGAGGAGACAATGATCTAAAGTTGATCTCCCTTCCCTAAAGCCTACTTGCTCATCCTCCAAGATGTTATCTTGCTCTAAACAATTGCACAGCTTCCTGCACAGATGCTTTGCATACAATTTGCTGATTATATTTAGAAGACTTAATGGTCTATAATTAATGGGGAGTGCCCTATTACCTTATTTAAAGACCGGCACAACGATAACTTCACCCCATTCCTCAGGGATGCACACAAAGGCATCAATAAAGGAAAAAAGAGATGCAAGGACTGGAACCACCAATCTATATTGGTTTTAATTAGTTCAACTGGAATAAAATAATTTCCTGGACCTTTCCCTTACTGCAGCTACTCAATTAGTTGCCTAATTTCTGAAGTGGGGAAGAGGAACCAAGAGGAGATGGCATTACTGGCCAGATTTAGGGGACTGGGGACATACGCACATACAAAGTTAGTTGTGCAAATGTCTCAATAGGGCAAGGAACCTGTATCTCCATTATGGACTCGCTAAGTAGCTTTACGATGAGCCCCCTATCTGCAGTCGGGAAATAATTACAATAATGGTATTTAACTCATGGACACACTGAAATGATTACTTAAGGGGCAAAGGAATGGCTAATGCTTGGAAGGTAGCTTGGGAAGGTAGCATTCAAGATTACATTTTGAAGGATACCTTTTGCTTTTGGAATTGGATTTAAAGTACCTGTTGAGTTCAAATCCTTCATCAAAATAATAATGGTGTCCTCCATTATATTACCAATGATTCTGACACTAACACACTTACAAAGTATGCAGACAAAGGATAGGCAAAACTCTGAGAGGTTTCCTCTTCTTCTTCTTCTTACCCTTTTGGCTTCCTCCAAGATTCCTCAGATACACATAGATAAACAGCACACCAGTGGAAAGGTTATTTCCTACTTTTCTACATGCATGTTTAAAAAAGAAATACCACACCAGTGTTGTGCTGAATTTTATCCTCTTGTCATACTATCTGTGCCCTGAAGTGATTGAGTTTAGGCAATGCTTTACTGCTTGATTCTATTCCGATAGCACTTGCCCTGTAACATATGATTGAGGATAAATCTCCAGTATTGCTTTAGGTGAAATTTCAGCAGCACCTGCATCTTTAAAGACCTAAGTCCAAGGGATGCAAGTTTAGCAATGCAGTTGAAACATTATGGATGTATTTCTTCCACATGGGATATATTAGATCAGTGTTTCTCAAACTTGACAACTTTAAGATGTGTGGACTTCAACTCCCAGAATTCCCCAGCCACCCAGGGAATTCTGGGAGTTGAAGTCCACACATCTTAAAGTTGCCAAGTTTGAGAAACACTGTATTAGATAATATTTGGGGAGGTAAAATATATGTATCATACTTCCATTTCACTACATCTCACTTTTCTATCAGAGGCCTACAAGGTATCATAACAGAATTATTAAAACCATCATAATAGTTCCATGAATTATGATGATGAACATTAACCAATTAACAGCTGTACAAATTCTTAAAATAAAATATTAAGAACCAATTAACTGAAGGAGTAAAAATAAGAATAGAACATTGCATATTAGCAGATAGATGTAAGCTCATCTATTTTATTTCAATGAGCTACAAAGCAGGAATGCAAAGATAACCGTGTTCTAATTGTTACAGCTTTGGTAAAATCATTAGATTTGTATTTGTACCTTAAGTATTAATAAAACATGTAATAAGATTGCTTTCTGGTAAGAACTGTAATCACGTCACAAGAATTAAATGTATTACATTTAAAATATAGATGCCTCAAATTTGTCTCTGTACTATTGCTTATACGAATACCTACCCTGAACTACAGCAGATTCATTTTTTATTACGCTTTGTTTCTTTCTTCTAATGAATAAATAAGGGAGAAAAGGGGAAAAAAACACAGAAAGAAGAAAAATACCCTGTAGTATTAAATACAATTACAGGTTGGTATTCTTTATATGAATGAAACTGAGAAAAATATTATCAGTCTTGGATAGGAGGTGCTTTAGTGGTTGTTCATATGTAAATGAAATATAACAACTCGGACATTTTCCCAACTTTGTTTTGTTTAGTTTTCTGTGAGGAAGGAAAGCAGTGAAGAACGAGCAAAGCAATAATTCCTTTTGTCTGCCAACTTGAAGAGCACAAGCTTTATTGTCAATTAGAGAAATCGGTCCAAAGTAAAGCAACTCCCTTCTTCTGGCTTATCTTCATGGAGCAACAAAGCCAGAGCAAAGCAATTCAATTAAAAGAATGTGCATTAAAAATACAATAACTGACTTGCTTCATATAAATGATTTGGGATTGATGTCTTGTACTTTTCAATAACACAGCTCGATTACCCTGCCTTCCTGGAGGCTCTTATCCATCCCCAAGCTCTTCCAGACACAGATTTTGGTCACTTATCAGGAATTTATTAGAGACACTAAGAAGAAGAAGGGAAACCCACAATTTACAAGATGCAATAGGATTCGATCGATGTCCACTTTGTGCTACAAGATCTGCATTCAGACAATTGGATGGATCATTTTAGGCATGTTATCAAAGACTTACACAAAGGCTGGATGATGTCATTCCTTTATTTCTGTGGTTGTACAGTTCTAAACAGTCTATAGGGACCTTAGTCTGTAATCCTACCTGAGAATAAATCTCACTGATACCAATAGAAGAGAATATATATAGCTCAGAGAACACCTCCTCACCAGCAATCATCACCCAGATAAGCAGAGATTAACACCAAGATTATCACCAGACAATCAAGTAGTAAAGAATACCCTAACCAAGGAACTACCAGGAGAAGAAAAAAATAAAAATAAACCACCACCACCTCCACCCAACACTGGCAGGGCAAGCCACTGTATATAAACAGAGAGCAAACCCCACTCCATTCTAGCACTAAGATGTTACCTAGCTGGGTAACGAAATGTTTGCAAGAAAACAACCAAGCTCAGAGAACCCCCAGGAGTCCAGAAATCTCACTGAACACAATATGGCTTTCAGGATTGCACTGTAAGGGAAAAAACAAAACAAAACAATAGCCAGTGTTACTTTCAAGTACTATATAACTCCATGTATTATACAAATGAGAGCCAGTCTGGGGCAGTTGATTAGGCACCAGGCTAGAAACTAGGAGATGGTGAGTTCTAGCCCCGCCTGAGGCACAAAGCCATCTGGGTCACCTAGAGACAGTCCCTGTCTCTCAGCCCTAGGAAGAAGGCAGGGGCAAACCACTTCCAAAAATCTTTCTAAGAAGACTGCAGAGGCTTGGCCATGATGTCCCCAGGAGACAAGACTGACTTGAAGGCACAAAATAACTGCATGCATGCATGCATGCATGCATGCATGCATACATACATACATACATACATACATACATTGACAAATCCAGAGGACATTGCCTTATACTGAATTTGTCCAAGGGCATCAGTGACAAGTTCTTATTCCCAATAGTCAAGGCTCCCCTATGTCTGGATTTCCCTTGAAGCTGGTGGATACAGCAGTAGTAGCAGCAAGATCCATACTCTCTCTCTCTTACCTCAAATTCTCATTTTCTTTTTCTCCTCAGCATTGCATCCTTTTCTCTCTCAGAAGTAATTTTCCTTTGGCTTATCTCTCCCTTGTCACTTATCATTTGCCCTCTGACTGGAGTTCTTGACTGGTTGATTCTCTTACTAGAGTTATTTTGTTCACCCGAACCATTTATGAAAGCATCTTCATTCAGCTTGGTGGGTACAGTTGCCTTCTTTTTTCTGATAGCAGATAAATGTTGCAAAAATTGGCAGAAATTCAACAAACACATATTTTGTTTCATTGTGCTAGAAAAGGTATCTCCTATTTAAGTGTGCCCTATATTTGTTAAAAGTAAACAGACTTTTGGTTTGCAGAATTCTGTCTTGCACAAGAAAAAAGCAAGAAGCATTTTTAGCCATTGTTCTGGGTTGAAAAAGTAATTTATTATGTCATTATTATACCATAAATTATATCATACACCATGTCTACAGTATAATTTAGATTCAAAGCATGGCATGCAGAAATGTTTCTATTCAGAAAGATTAATCTGATCATCACAATCCAACTGCAGACTAATAATCTAAATCTATACATTTTAACATAATTTTCTATAATATATGCATGTTTGTGCACAGCTTTTTTAAAAAAAATGCATACCCTTTTATGCAATATTTGAACAGAGAACTGTATCACAAGATTTGGATAAGAGGTAAATCCAATGAAATGATTCTTCTGATCTTCATATGAATTGCTTTGGGTCTTCTTAAAAATGTGACCAAACTTAAATTCTTCCCTATCCCTATTCGTGTTAGATGAGACTTCCTTCTGAAAACACTGATGAATGTAGGATCACAGTTTGGGGATTTAAGCCAAGAAACCCAGGGCCCCTGTTTGATCAGAAATGTGTCCCTAGTATCCACCAAGACTCAGCTGCAAATACTGTTGATAAATCAGTTGAGTCTGAGAGGAGAGGAATACAAACGAATGTGCATTTTAAAAGTACTGGAATTGATTGGGGATTATGATCCTTAGTGGATCAAAGGGAGTTTGAATTCTTTGAACTTAGACTTGTCTGTCTAGCGTAAATGCATGATCATGTGAAGTGCCCCAAATACCCAGCCTGGATATAAAAAGCTGTTTTTTGGTTTTTTTAACTACAACCTTAGGTTGCAATTCTGTACCTAACTCCCTATATCTATTTATTATAAAGACTGAAACAGGCATACCACAATATAGAGTGCAGAAATACAGTAGCTATATTCAAAAGAGAAAGTTAAAAGAGGAGAGGCTGATAGGTGTATAGAGCAGCTATACGTAATGCGACAACTAAATGTCTCTATCAGTTAATGGCTGGAAACACTGCTTTAATGTATGTGTCCTTTCTGTTGCCCTTCTTGTGCATAAGCTCAAAGGAACAGTAGTTTTCGCGCTGTATATGTTAAGCGGGATTTCTGTTTTGTCTCGACATCTCTCTCTTGCTGCTGAAGTCTTTTTATTTGCTTATGCTGACGTTTCCCTTTGCATGAAGAGAGATCCCATAATCCTGGAGATCAAAGTGCCGTGCAAGTTTATTGATTGATTTCCTTGTGTCATAGGTTAGAGTGTACTGTCAAACAAGAGGGATATTAAGAAATTGAAAGAGTTACAAATATGAGAACAGGGGAGTAAAGGGCATACACTCAAGGAGCTATTTAACTCTGCTGTAAGTCAAAGTGAGTCTGATATATAACCACTGTAGATTGCTAAGAACTTGAATGAGAAAAAGAAATGGTATGCCAGGATGTTTCACTATCATATTTTGCAATGGAATTTGTTATTCCTCCAAAATTATCTGAAGCTATGGAAACTTTAACTTTCTGTTGAAAATGAGCAATACATATGGGGTAATATGGGTGATATTTAGAAAGAAGTGACAGATTCAGTGCTGGAATGTTTGCAGAGTCTCTGTAATTCTTTTACTCTCTGCAACTCTTTTATTCATTCCTACTATCACTCAGCTGTTGCTACTAGGGGCCGACTTCTCATACAAGCTGATGTAAGTAAGGGGTAACTGCCCACCTATCTGTTTTTAGGACTTTTAAATATGAAAAAAATAATATTTGTAAAACATTAAGTATTAACTCACTTGGAGGAACAGGGGAATGGCACGTGTAGTGTTACTGGTGGGTGTGAGTCCTGGCACAATCCTCCTTCTCCTTTCTGTAAGTGAGTAATGTTTCTGGGAGCACACCAAGCAAAGCAATGCTAAAGAGTTTTCACTTAAAGTTGATTAAGTCACCTTTCCCTAGTTCTTGGCTTTTCATTGGGACTGTGGCTGAAATTGGCTGAAATTGATGAGAGCTGTGGCCCAAAACATTCACAAGCACCAGGCTAAAGAAGCTAGAATAGGGTATTGTGGCATGAACATTCATGGACCACAGTTGACTTCATGGATATGCCCAGCTATCTTCCTGGTTGGAACCAGTAGAAATTTGTCTCTGTTGCAGGTTTCAGGAAATATGTAAATACTATTAAATAAATCTCCTGACTGTAAAATCTGCATTACATACCTCCCTATCTTGGAATTGATATTATTGTCATGGCAGACTACCTAGAACATCTGATTGCAGTTGATCCTTGAGAGACTTCTTATTGAGCTATGGCCTTCTCTAGAATTCTGTTCCTTGTCACCTGAGAGACTTCCGTTATAATGTTCAAACTCCCAGAGAAGAAAAATAGAGCTTTCAGCAAGATATTCAGGTCATCATATCCCCCACTGTTGCCAGATAAAATTTGGGAAGGAAAAGTTGCAATAGGACAAAAGTTGGCATACATGTTGAGGAACACAAGCAGTTCAGGCTGTCTAGGAGTCAGTCCTCATTGTGGTAGCACTTATTCAGAACAAAGCAGACTTAGAGACACAATTAGGCTTGAGGAGAAAAATGAATTGTTTCTCACTTTTCTTTTTAAAAAAACCCACTTTTTCTTAAGGCCATTTCCTAATTCCTTGGCAGTATCTGCTTGCCTTCAGATTGCCATCCTCTCAGACAAAAACTCAGGTGGTTAAAACAAAATTATTTAGAAAGGTTCTCTAGTTTTAAAATCCACTGCACATTTAGCAAGTACCAGATTTATGGTCCAATCTCCCGTACCGAACAGTGGTTTAGATTGGTCTAGGTATAAATGAATACAAAAAGCCATAGTTGCTATTCAAATATGGACAATGTAAAAGTCTTAGAAAATGGATTTAGGAGAGATAAGAGTTGTAACAACAAAGAGGTCTAATTAATGCTGGATAAATCTAAAGGTACATTTGTGTCAATTCTGACAACTGTACTGCAATATCTGAAGTATTCCATGTTTGGGTATCCAACATTAGTCTGGAACTTTGCCAATGAAGGTTCAAGAGTTTTTTGAACTGCAAAGCACTTAACTTTCTACTACTATACATTCTTTCCAGGTGAGGTGGAGCAACTCCCCATATAAAGGACATTGTGCTATTTTTACTCCTCATGAGCTTTTATAGTCATTGGTGGATTTGTCTCACTCCCATATACGTATTTGACATCATAAGTAAATGGTTCAGCAAATTCTCCCAAAAATCAAGTGCAGTTCCAATGTTTAGCCTATCTACAATTCCTGTACTATAACCTGAGAGTTTCCCAGTAAGTTTTATGAAATTTCAAAGTCTCTTGGGAATACATCTCTTGGACCTTATGTGGCAGCAATTGAGGAGATGACATATTTCTTTGCATCTTCCCTGTCTCAAGCAACAGTGAGATTTATATATGCACACAGAAAGCAATGGGTGTCTTATTCTACCTCTGACACTGCATAAATTGCTTACCCGTTTCAAACCGAAGAGACATTTCATTGCAGCCAATCAGTGTGGCTGCTCTTGGTAACGCACTGGACCATTTTCTACCCTGTCTTTTTAAGGACTCTGGTTCTAACATTAGAACTTGTTACAAGGAGTTGTAGATTTAACTGGAACCTTCAATCAAGTCACTGCAGAAATAAGGGTCCTTTATTGTGATTCCCCAGCAGTTGGATTCTGGAAGTAGCACATAGTTAATGTCCCTATTTACTATGGTGAAGAAAATGCTGATGCTCACTATCTTCCTATCCTTAATGTCCCTGAGACCTAAGAAGAAAATAAAATGCCATATGACTACACTCAAATTTCATAGTTCCAGTTAAACCTGTCAGGCCCTACCCATTACGAGGGCTGGAACCACTTAGGTAAGTTCAGAAGAAATCCCAGACATTCATTGAAGGAAGATAGAAATCCATAATCAAAGAATTTCAGCAAATGCTATCATTCAGGGACAAGCCCTCTAACTAGAAGTAATGTTCAAACCCTCTTACGTGACTTTTTCCTTCCTACTATTTCTCTTTTTGCAGCAATCAGATTTTTTATTATGAATGGCGGGGTGCTTTTTCCTATATGAGATTCTACGGGAACCTTCATAGCCATCCTGGCTTTGTTGTTATAACCTTTGGGAATTCACACTTGTCAGCATTAAAGAAAGCATGTTTCATCAGAAATACAGTACATTCTCTAAAACTAAGTAAGGTTTAATTCTTAGTTACAAATTAATAACCTTATATGGCCTGTTAGTAGGTAGGGTACACAGCTACACTCTAAAGCCATAGGTTACAAAAGTCAGGGAAAGTAGAGATATTATTTTTAGAAATGTAGTCTCCTTGTTCCCTATGACATTGATGATGGGAGGCTGGAAAAGGAATGAAAGAGACAGCAAATATAAGCCATCAAAAGATATTGAGCAGGTCAACTGACGGCTTATCTCATAAATGGTAACTTGGGGGGGGGGAACTGGGAAGAAGCATTCTGAATCATTCAAAGAGATTCTGCTTTAATTAACCCACTACAAATGAGGGTGGGAAATTGCAGTACCCAAAAGTGATAACCCTGGACTAGAAAGAGGTTCCACCATAACTGCCATAATACTTGGTTGGTTGGTTGGTTTTTCAGGAAGGAAAAGAAGGCAGAAGAGAAACTGAGGAGACAAATGGGAACTTTAATGGGATTCCTTTTTACTCTTGAAAGGAGGAAAGAATTACGCTGCTGTAAGAGTGACTGTGTAGGTGAGCTGATGGTCAAATCCAGTGTGTTTCTGCAGCAAGATCTCTTGTAGGCCAATCCCTTGGCTTCCCTTGAGTTCTGAGCCCAGGGCCAAAGTAAATGCCATTCAGAACATATGAGGCTACCATAACTGGATTGCAAAAGTTTAGAAATGGCCACTAGATGAAAGCAAAGAGACTTCCTGTATCAGTGTGGCCCCGATCTGGAAGCCCCGGAAACATGTCACTTTCTGTTTTGAACAGCAGGGGCAATCAGGAGCCTTATTTCAATGCCTGTGAGGGAAGGAGAGCCATCTTTCTCCCTGCCCCACGCTTTAGTGTAGCCTGACAAATTCCCCCAGTCCCAAAGATGCTGCTAGCTATGGATAATAACTAAGCTATGGAGCAATTTTCATTTATCAAATATAAAAAAGAGAGTAATCTTACCCTCACTATCAGTTATGACCCTAATGAAAAGTGGAAGGACCCATACTGCAGCAAAGAACATGCAATGACAAATGACAGATTTAAGCCCTCCAATTTATTTATTTTTGTGGTTATTTTGTGAGATGCCTTTCTGACAATGGAAGGTTCTCAGTGATTGATGGATTATGTGCCATCAAGTTGTTGTTGACTCTTAGTGACCACATAGATTTTCTCCATGATGATCTGTCCCTAACCTGGTCCTTCAGCTCTTCCAATGGCACCCCCATCGCCACTGTAACTGAGTCCATCCACCTTGCTGCTGGTCGTCCTCTTCTTCTCTTTCCTTCCACCTTTCCCAGCATTAGAGCCTTCTCCAGAGAGCTAGAGTTTCACATCATGTGACCAAAGTAGGATAGGTTCTCAAAGCAGGATAGGTTCTCAAAGAAGTTTCTCAAAGCAGCCAGCAAATCACAACAATCTAATTAAAACATAATTAAAAGCACGGTTAAAATGTACTAAAAATGCACACTTCAAATTACCAAAATACCCAGTATCCTTAGGTGATAAGGCATATGATTTGGAGTTTAAAGACTTCCCATCTGAGTGATCTCCCCAGATACTCTTCCTGAATTGGAGGACAGCACTTCTATGAAGGCCTCTTCCTCATGGCTTTACTACTACTGATTTGGTGACTGTTGAGAAAACAAAAGGTCTGCCTTGCACGGAGGCGCTGCCTCACACACAGGCACATTGCGTGTGACTCCAGGGATATTCTGGAGGCCTCTGCTGAGAATGTGAAATGTTGTCACCACTACAACAGTAGAACTTTGGCAAATCTTTCCTGCAGCTTTGGAAAGGCATCAAATTTGTGCTCACCAAGTGAGTTTGCAGGCACTGATTTGCTGCCAATCCAATCCAAGAGGGATTTGCCTAGCCAGATTTCACCTCGGCAGAGTAAAAGCAAATTGAATTCAGATGAGCAGGCCCCAGCAGTAGGTCTCTTCTGGTGTTACAGAAGAACTTCCTTCCGAGCTTATACGATCACACAACTGAGCTCTCTCCTTTGGCATCAGTATAGTTAATGCACCCAGAATAATAAACAGATGGCCCTTTTCTATGAATATGTAGTGGACAGCTGGCAGAAATGTACCCTTTTTTCAGAGCTAGTATTTTTAATTTTTGTTATCATGCCAAACATCTTATATCTGGAAATCATATTAGCTCCACTAAATAATCTTGGGGCCATATGTTTTGCTGATGGAAATGTTTCACGTGATAATGATGTTTTTACAATAACAGTATGTGGCTTGGACAACTGAAAAAATCTAATTCTTTCCCAAATGGTACTTATTTCCCTCTCTTTCTTTCTTTCTTTCTTTCTTTCTTTCTTTCTTTCTTTCTTTCTTTCTTTCTTTCTTTTTTTCTTTCTAGATGGAAAGGCCTAAAACAAAGCTTAGTGACAGGAATTTAAATCATTCCAGCTCAACCATGCTGCTTCTAAAAAAGGTTTTGAATAATGAAGCTTCTCTTTCTCCCAGGAGCTGCTTTTAACTTTTAAATGAAGCATGACTAAATTTGAGCAAAGAAGATTTGATGTTTCCAATTAGCTCGGAGAGTTGAAATGGGTTCTGATCTTATCGCAGTCAGTGCTGCGAATGGGAACCACAACCTGATACAGTTTCACACTGGTAAAAAATTCAGGGAGGGAAAACTCCCCTTAGTGACTTAATATAATTGTGAATTCAGGCTTTCTTTTTCCCGAGGACATCCTGTTCATAATTATACAGCAATACGAGATAGTTTGGCTACACATTTGCCAGACAATTAGTTAGCAATATACAATCATCTCCTTTAAAAGCCTATCAGCACCAGCTCTACAATCTTTGTGGCCTTTGGGCAAGACCTTTTTTTTTTTTTTTTTACTATAGTGTGCAAATCACAGATTCCCTCTGCTACTTCTGGCCATCTTAATGCTCCACGCAAAGTGAAAATGACATTACAGGAAGAAGGAAGCCTTTTCTAAGCCTAGGGGCCAGGGAAAAGGACCTTGCCTATCCAGTCTCTGAAGACAGTACTAACAGAGTTCTGAAAAGAAACCCAGTAAAGTTGGGATGGACTTGAATTAATTGCTGACATAAGAATTGTTCAGAATAATAACAGTTGTAGCTAAAATACTGAGTGACGCTTTAGCTATATTAACTATTGTACATATGTTTTCTGGGGTTTTGAGATCACTACATTTTTTTTTTAAGTGTATATCTATGAAGAGTGTCTTTCTGTGTCTGTGTGTGAGAAAGACAGAGACTTGAAACTGACTAACATGTACAAAAGAACACAAGTACAACAAAAATGCAGTCATCCAGGAGCCCTTAAATCAGCGCCTCCCAATCTGATCAGAAAACTGAGTATTTTATAAATATACATTGAAGCATACAGGCTTACTAGCTGAGCTGAAATCATATTTAGAGCTAAAACAAATTTTTCCACAATTTCCAAGCCAGGAAAAAAAAAATCAGCTTTTTAACAGTGGTTCAAAACATCTCAGTTTGGAGCAACCATTAAAAAACAACTTTCCTAAATCTAGTTGATACACTTACTGATTTTCGTGTGATTCTTCTCACGGATAACTTGATAGAGATTTCTAAACATCTAAACTGGTTGATAAACTCCCACTGATTCATTTTAAAGCAAAGTTTACCAAATATTACACCTTGTTTGGCTCTTTCTATAAATTCTAATCTGAAGAACTTTCTTAATTAAAAATAATGAAATATCTAAAATGTATTTCTGGTAGAAGCCAATGTAAGTAATTATATTTATTCTAGAATAAGCCATAAACAAAATTAAGAGCATTTAAACCATAGAAGCATTTCATGAAAAAATAAGAAAAAAAGTGCTTTTCATTAAACTGCCCCATTAGCTCTACTCAGTAGTAAGACCCATTTATTCCTGCAAATGAAAAATGATCCCACTAATAGGAAACTAAGCAAAACTAATCTAAAGCAGGTAAAAAAAAAAAAGCACTGAATATAATCTCTTTTCTTTAATCTCACCTATGCTACCTACTTTATTATTTGATCCTCTTTTCTTCACTGCCGGTCTGAAAAATGCTGATTTTCTTCCTTATCAACATATGACATATTTGATCCCCCAGTACAAGTTGATCATTTGTATGTACAAGATGTATAATTATGGTGCTGTAACCAAAAAAGTCAGCTGTGGCCAGTGAGTCACATCTATCCCATGAAACAATTATGGTTGTATTAAAAATCAATATCTTTTTTTTATTGGCCACTGAATTGCATTGGTTCTTTCTGAATGGTTTTCCAAAGAATGTTAGCCTCATCTCCCTATTCCAGTATCTCCACCTATCAACCTAAGCTGTTTTGGGGAACCATTCACAAATCAAAATACCAGCTTATACAGTGATATTTAGGCCATAACATCAAAGATAATTTACACAGCAGTTTCTAAGTTTTATACACCAATAGGGAAACCCATAATAAATTACACTTACATACCAGTTTTTTGGCATCAGACTATTTATAGATTTGATACACAAAAGTATGCAAAATTTCCTGGGATCCTTTGTATGCTTGCAGATTGATACACCTTTCCCAACCTCTCTGCACAAATATTGTGTACCTTTGAAAGGCCACGTATATGAAGTGGGTGGATAACAGCAATCACAAAGAAATGAACAGAAACCCTATTATAGGTTCATGCACATAAGGGGAAGTGTTGCCCCCTCACCCCCCAGCATTGGCTTTCCATTTTCTTTCCACATTGAAAGAAAACCACAGGAGCTTCTACACATGAAGAGAACAACCCCAAACCAAAGTCCCTCTTTCTAATATAACAAAGCCATTTAATCTGGTAGACAACCTTCTCATTTTTAAAATCAAAGGTAGGGTAAAAGGTTCTGCTTACTTATCAACCACCCTTGGAACCAACTAGTTGAAGGATGGCTATTAATGAGTGTATATAACACACAAACACACACACACAAACACAGACCATTATCTTTATTTATCTTATCCAACATGAGTAGTACAATGAGACTAATTATACCAGTATGATAAGACTCCAGATCAGACAGTTTCCATATGGGAGATAAGCATAGAATTAGAGACTGTGTATTAATAGAGGAAACATGATAGTGATATATCAGTGTGCTTAATTCTGAAGATGCATCTGGAAGAAATTATAAATATAAAGCTTTGTGGTACAGATGTGCATGTACATTTAGTAATCAAATGGAGTAGATGTTAAAGTCAGTGGTAAGCCAATTTTAGAAAAAAAAATAATTGAATGCATGTTGGTAGTAATCCATGTTCTCTCTTTCTCTTTGTAAATGGCATTTTTTTAAAATGTTTGGGTTCACTATCTGTTAGCCATCCCACAATTCATTAGACATTTTATCACATTTATTTTTTCCTACCTATAAGTTTGGGCACTGTGTAAAATTTGAGATAGCTCTGCTGAGTATTTTGTACAATACATGATAAAAGAGATGGAATGGAAATATCATGATTTTTCATGTGGTTGTCTTTATGTCCAGTGGGGGCACAATCTTTTTTTTTTCTACCAACAGTCCCCTGAGAACAATGTTAACACCAACAGCATCATACATTGACATGCCACTTTTCTGATAATGCTCAAAGAGGCTCCCAAGAGCGATATGTTGGTGTGTCACAACCATTCTGTAAAATGATACTAACTCAGCAGTGTGCTGCACCTTGTAATTTTACCAACACTTGAGGTAGCATCGAGATTTTTGAGTTAAGTAAAGGGAATGGAGACATCTCTTATTGTGAAAGCCTTCTACTCTCTGAAAATGGTAATACTTTGATTCCCAATCTGCAAAAGAGGTTGAAAATGCCCCACCAATATCAATAAAGTTCAATATCCTTCCTTCTAATATTGAAGTTTGTGAGACCTGAATCTAAATCTAGCTAGCTTGTGAGATAAGTTCCCAGCTCCATACTTAGATAGCCCTGGTTCAGACACTGAGCCCAAATTCTCATGCTGGTGATAAACCAAGGCTGAATCCTTCAGAATGCAAATGTGGAGCTGAAGGTCCCGTCTTTTTTAATCCTTGCACTTAGAAAAACAATCTCTGGGACACTCTTTCTGTTGTTTAATCCTCCATGTGGAAGGTCCTGTGAAAACAATCCTTCTTGGCAGCCATATTCTTATCACTATGTGAAGGGGTACAGCCCACACAGGTATGCTGAATTAAAACATAGGCCACATTATGTATGGATACACATTCTAGCTTGTGTGGGTTCATGTTTTCTTACAATTAGTTTACATTTTTAATTCTTTTTTTAGAAAATAGCAATATTCTCTGTTCCTTAATTTTAGAAATTGTTGTTTGGAACTACTCTGAATGTTGTTGTTGTTTTCCCATATAAGAACAGTGATGGAAGAGAACCACTGAATTATTAAACCAATCGCTGTGTAAGAGTAGAGCACAGAATCTCTAGAGAGATGGTACATCAGGTAGTAAACTGATAACATGGCTGATCTTGGACATGGGATCACTTCTAATATTTACTGTACACTGTATTTCAGTAATATGTGGCTGCTCTATCTTCAGTAAACAAAACCTCCATGCCATGAATGTGTTTACCTTCTATATTCTCATCCTGTGCTGTCTAAAATGATCTCCAACCACAGCTGCTTTGACTTTCAAGTGACTGTAAGAGCTTGGGAAGCAAAAGGATGGCTTCCTTAATGATTAAAAAAAAAAAAAATCACAGAATTTCCATAAACATCAATAAAAAGACAATGTGCCTGACGAAAATTTTTCCCCATTAGGTTGGACAAGCGAAAGAACCTTTGCCTTTAAGAGCCCGCAGAGGACTGAGGCACTAAGATAATGTATTAAGCATAAACTTCTGTTTAGAATGAAATTGAAAACAAAACATAGTCAAATGAAAGCTGCAACAGGGGGAAGAAAAATATAATTTAAGACATAGAATAACGAGAACGATTTCCATCCATGAAATATCCTCTGATAACTCACAAATGGTAAAGCCATGAATTTATGCATAAGATAGAATTCACAAAGAGATAATTCATATTCAGATCTCATGGTCCTCCATCACAGAGCCCTCTGTTTATATGTAGATAGTCTTATGAGAAAATGACACTAGGCACTACTGAAATTATGAGACAGCAAGTCAAGCCTGAAGATAATAATTACTTAGTTCACACAACCATAGTGAGACTCCTCAGTTCACGATCTTCCTGCCCTGCACTAGCAAATGTGCCATGTGAAAACAGTAAATTAAAAGGACATCCTGCCTTCTCCCCCCCCCCCCCCCCCCCGCCTTCCAAAACACTTAATGAACTAATACTGGTTTGACAAAGGCTGGAAGAGGAAAAGGAAGGTGGAGGCTGGCTGAAAAAAAGAGGACGGTGAATGATCACTCCTTAATTTACACTGGAGTAAGCAGGAAAGGACTTGCATTCCTGTAAACACATGCCTCTCAATTTCAAAAATCAAGGCCATTCAGAACAGGATTGGCTTGACAGTGTGATATTATCATGCAACACAGAAAGCAGCCCTGTTGGACATAACTGTGAGAATTACATGTCAGGAGGGTGAGGGTATAGAGCACAGCTTCTCAGCCTCAGAGTATAGGGCCATTTTACAAGGCTTTGGAGAGGACCCCAAGGCCTCTTCAAAAGTGGCAACTCAATTGTAGGTAATATGGCAGAGGGATAAATGTGTTGCACAGATTTTTTTTTAAGACGATCATATTAATGTGAGTTAATGAACATCATAAAATAAAGTATTTGGGAAGTTATTCCTGGACCAGTATTGGCAATTAGGATTTGGGTAGAAATCCCACCAATATCAAGAGGCAGAGGCATTCGCAGGATCCCTTTCTTTCATAAACATGAAAAAAGCAGGTCATGCCATCCCAGCATAAACTCTGTCCCTTGATGTAGAGGGTAGAGAGGATAGCCTTGAGAGAGAGAGGGAAGTTCCATTACCAAGGCAACAAACAGATAAACATGGCTTAAATCCATACAAAGATAAAGACTTATGAAACACCTAAGGCAGGCATTCCCCTAATTCACATGAAGATAAAAGAGAGTGGAGGGGAAGCATATTCAGACTTGCAAGATTCTATTACTATAGCCATCCTAATAAAAGTAGTTTTAGGCCCACGCAGCATCTGTTTCTTGATCTGGTCCATCCTGTAGAGCTGACACTTTCATACATGCAGGCAATGTCATGACACACATACAAATGGGGCAGAGTTGCAGCACATTAGCAGAATGCCAGTTTCGTAAATCCACACACACACATCCCCACACCACTGTCAAGAGCACAAAAGGATGCCTGAATATCTTCCCATATATATACATGCACAGACATTCCTGGTGCCCTCTGACTTTCTGCTGTCACTGGCTGCCTGCTAATGGTGAATGGCCTTAGTGCCCAAGAGAACAATCCTTTGGGGAAGGGGAATTTTCACTGGGTCTGTAGTCAATACTGCCTTTGTTTCTGCCATCCACATTCCCTAACAAAATGGCCTGCTTAATGCCTTTCCTAGAGACATTTGCTACCAAAGCTAGAGAAGAAAGGGTGGGATCTCAGGAATTGAATAAGAACCTTGATGATCCCTGCCCACATTATCCTGTAGTAGTTTAGGTGTTGGACTAGAACTGGGGAGGCCCAGACTGAAGTCTATTCTCAGCCATGGAAACTCACTGGGTGACTCTGGGCCAGTCACACACTCTCTCTCAATCTAGCCTACCTCACAGAAATTTTATTGTGGGGCTAAAATGAAGAAGGATCCACACATAAGCCACCTAGAGCTCTTGGGGGGAAGGCAGAATATTAATCTAATTTTCCACCCCTTTGTTTTGCCACTTTAGAAGTAACTTCATACATTTGATTTTATAGAGGGACTTGAGTATGCAAGGACCATAGAACAGCCCCATCGCATTTCTGGGGACTAGAGAGCTGCACACTATTCTGACTTTATTTGTAGGTTTGGAAGGACAGTGGCAGCAAAATCTACAGCAGACCCTCGTGCTAAAATATACAATAAAGCAAAAAGCTTGAGGCAATCTGAGTTTGGGAAATGTTTACAAATACAGCTTCAAATAAAATACTTTCATTGAAAAGAGCGTGAAGATTAGATCGATGGGAAACAATAAATTTAATCATATTCACTTGGCTGTTGGTTTTGGCTTTTTTCTTTAGCTTGGTTTTATTTTTTGTTTATTTTATCTATGCCATCACTTACACTGCAGCCTGGAATTTTCCCTTATCTTTCAATATCTAAAATGACTCTGATTACATTTCTTTAAAATGCAGCACAGCAGAATTGTTTTCATTCATCATTGAAAATGGCACTACACCATTCCTTGAATTGTGGGATGTGGTTGATGGAACCCTTTCCCCTGTTACTGTCAGTAAAAGTTAAAGGAGCAGTGAAGAAAAATTGAAATGGAGTTCAGAGAGTGAACTAGGGCAAGACATTTCAGTGAAAAGTAGATGGAGTGTTTTCTCCATCTTTGTCCATTTCTTTATTATTTGCCCTCTCCATCTTCAGGTCTCTGACTGGTTTCCTGCTCCCTTTGTTGGAACCTAAGACTGTTGAGAATCTGGGCAGCTCTTGTTAGGCATTACAGTCAGAACTGATGTTCTGTAGACTTCAGAGTAGTATATCAATACTGGGGGGCGAGGGGGAGTTAAAGATCTCTGCCCACCCCAAGTGCATTCTGAGGCTCCTACTTGTCATTGGACAATCCCTAAAGGTGAAGGATCAGAACACATAGTGCATCGATATCTTGGTGGGCACTGCATTCTTAGAAAACATTTGTAAAAGCTCTTCTATAACATGTGTTGTATAGTTGGGCATCAACCTTGTTAGTAATGAATTAGAGAACTGAGATTGTAGGGAGGGTCATGTGTAAATTATGCAGAGAGGGAAGGAAAAGAACGATCAAATTTTCCCCAGACTGTGTAGGTATTTCTTTACAACAACCTTATGAGATAGATACAAGAGAAATATGGAGGCAGAGATGACCTCCCTACAATTTCCTCATCCTGGCACAGCCCACTAACCATATTCAGAGAACATGTCTATACGCCATATCCTCTATCCCAGTGTTTCCCCATAGCTGAGTTTCCTCATCCACCCATTAGTCCTCTTTTAGCTGCTACATAGACCAGATCACTGATGCCCACAATCCTTTTGATTGTTAATGGGTTGGTTGAGCAGATGATTGGTCATCATATTGAACATACATCCCACAACTACCTGAATGTACTTAGAGATATAATATAAAGTGGAACTGCTTAACTCAGAAGGTAGGTTCCTTAAAGTCATTTTAAAAAATGGTGTCTGCTAATATTTGTTTAGTCTAAAAAGAAAATGTGGCACGCAGAAATACTTGTTTTGGTCAGCACTCCATAGGGATCTACCATTGCCATTGGATCTCCCATAAACCAGCCGCTTGATATATTACAAGAAAGAAATGATGGTGCCAGGAGCTATTGAAGTAACCATCTGAGGTAGTAGGGTACATGATGAAGTGGTGCTGTTGGGAGCAACCAGTGGCTGCCCTTACAGTGGTGTGTGCTAAGCTTGCATAAACAGCAGTTTCACATCAACCTGTTCTGAGTGCACAGGAAGCACTTGTTGTGAGAGCAGCCAAATCTGCGAGCTGCATACTATTGTGCAGATCCCGGAATGGGATGGAAGCACATTGAATGTGTGCATCTGCCCAGAGAGAACAAGTCTGGCCACTAAGATTCATAGCAGAGGCAGGCAAGAATCTGAAACCCCATCAGATTCTCCCTGCTGACTTAAAATATGTGCCAGAATAGATTCTGCCATCATTGCAAAGCCTTAGATAAAGACATGATTTAATTCTGCCAGGTAAGAAAGGGCTAAGTAGTATCAAGTGAATTTCCTTTACTACTAAGATTCTACATACCAGGAATTATGGGAAGGAGTGTAAATAAGAGTGTAATCAATATAGATATGATTACCAGAATCCCTTTTCTAGAAATTAAGCAAACCAAGAACTCTGTTTTTCTTGTTTATGATACACAGACTCTGAAATTATACAGCTTCTACATCTCATTATAATGCTTTAGAATACAATACAGAAATAAAAAGAGAATAATTGCCCTTTGTGCATATGGTAGTTTGATCATTAGTACAGGAGTAATTGATTTCATTTGAATGCAGGTATATTTGGTCATGTTTTTTTGTGTGCTTTTGATCTACGTAATCTGAACATTCGGTACAGACTTGATTTTGTTTATTCAGCTCAAAGTAGATTTATAATGCATGGAGTAAAAAAGAATAATCATTGAGATAATTGGGCATTGGGGATTCTTCGAATTCTTTATCATGCCCAAGAATCCAAATAACATCTGTTCCTGCATTCCTGTTATTCTAGATTGCTTTGTAGTTATCACACCTTAAGGGATATCCAAACTGAGAAACAAAAAATTCAGTTGAAAATTCACATTGTAGAAAAATCTTGTATCCCAATTTAATATGGAGTGGGTCAGAATTAAAGTCAGCGGATAGTAAGTAGGTCTGGGCTGCATATAATTCACTTTGAATTCTGCACTGTGCAGCATTTCTGTGCAGCACTAATTTTTCATTCACAAAATAAATTATATGCACAACTATACTGGCACTTTTTGCTTTCATCTCATCCTCAGTCCACGAGCAGGGCAGCTTTAAGTCATCCTTAGCTATACTAATGTTTACAGTAGCATTTTTCATCTTAAGCTGAGAGCAGACAGTGGCAGATTCGAAGTGTACCAAAGTACGTCTGATGCACTTGACCATCCATTCCGTCCATAGCAAGCTGGGATCAGCTGGGCACTAATTGGCCATTTGAAGTGCCTGCCCTCCAGCCCAGGCCCTGGTCAGCACCATCTGCTGCTCTTCAACCTCCTCCCCCTGCAACTTTGGGGACTTCCTGCTCTTTCCACATCCTCCATATTAACTCAGCTATCCTTATTCTTAGGTCCTTCTTTAGATCCCCCCAAAAAAGAAAAGAAAATGTTAGCCTTATTTAGAAGTTTAAGACTAGGATATGTGAAACAATCTGCCAGAGGAAATCCTGCAGCTCAATCTGTTTCATGTGTTGCACATGATTTTCAGAATAATGCACATGCATTTAGATGTCTGGTAAGAGGGAAGGGTGCACAATGGTAAGTGTGCAAACCAGGTTTGACTATCTTTCTTTCTTTCTTTCTTTCTTTCTTTCTTTCTTTCTTTCTTTCTTTCTTTCTTTCTTTCTTTCTTTCTTTCTCTTTCTATCTATCTATCTATCTATCTATCTATCTATCTATCTATCTATCTATGGAATCAAAATAAAATAATATTCACTGGCTTTGAAGTAAGGGATAGATTATGTGCTCCCAGAAGAAAAGAATTCTTCAAATTATCTCTCTGTCTCTACTACTTGAAAAAAAAAATTATGTAGTCAATATTAATTTGGGGCAGGGCATATTATGTTGAAATTTTGTTAAGTGCAGACTATAGGACAGGGGAAAAGTAAAGAAGACAAAAAAATATTCAGCTTTAATCCTGCTTGGATTGGCAGTCTGAAAAGCTCTAAATAATTTAACAAAAGGTTTAACTTCTAACGGCCTTAAAATGACACATACAGAAGGAACTTTCAAATAGGTGAGAAAGCTTGAGATGAAAAGTAAAAGAAAAAAAAAAGCATTCAGTCTCATTCCTTTTGTCCCAAACAGAGCTTTATTGGCCCATCCTCAAAACCAATCTCTGTCAAAATGAAGTTAAAAAAAAAAAAGCCCTTATAAACATTGCTTTATGTCAAACATGGCTGCACCCATTGTTCCCTCAACTGAAATTCAAGCAACCTGCAACAACAGACAGAGAGATGAGAAGGTGTCAGCAAAGTAGTGTCATTCACCTTTGTCATCCCAATCTCACCCATGCATATTTGACATGAATAAAGATGAATAAAGTAACAGGAAACTTCGGCCTCTTCACTTCCTTTAAGCAGTTTTGAAAGCAGAAACTATTGCCTTACTGGGCCAGAAAAAGTCCTGTAATATCTGATGGGAGCAGCTAAATCCTTCTAGAAGCTCTTAAATGAATCCACTTGGTGATGACCAATCCCATTTGTTTTTGCTCACATCTAGGGCAATAGGTAGGGCAGGTTTTCATAGTTTTTACCAGTCAGATATCTCCCTCTGGAGATCACAGTTGCTAGAATTGGTCGCGCTAACTAGGAATTGGGGAAATCATGGCTCTCAATAAACTGTAGGGAAATCTGGTCTGTTGACATGGAGGTTTCATTTTTGTTCTTACATCTGATAACCACAGAAGGCCTCCGTTGCCTTGAAATCAGCTTCTGAGTATTACCTCTAAATAACCATCTGGGTCAGTATATCCAACCACCACATTATGCTTGTTTGCAGCCCATGTAACTCTCCAGGTTTTTTAACCATGTAACTGCATCTCAATCTAAGGGGGTATTTATATGACAAGTTGCCTTCCTGCCTTATTGAAAAGAAAGGTATACTAATGTGAAGCATTCTTTTTTATATTAAAAAGGACGATGTTTCAGAACATATAATCATTCATGTGCATAACTAAGGGGAAATTCTGCAAATGAATTGAAAGAATGAAGAAAGCTATGCCAAGAGCAAATTTTGCAACCACTATATCCCAGATTAGTAACAGTATGTCATCATGAACTGTTGGAAGGCTGGCAGAGTGAAGCACTAGGGACTGCAAGCCCATCTACCTGTTCCTTCTCTCATGAGACTACAGATCCAATGGAAGGGCTCAGTGGCATAGCACATGTTTTGCCTGCAAAATGTCCCTGGTTCAGTTATCCACATCTCCAGATAAGACTTGGGTGGACCACTTACTGAAAACCTGGAGAACTGTAGCCAATCAGGGTAAAAGATACTGAGCAAAATGATCTAACACTTTGATTCCTTCTAACACAGCTTCTTATGATGGCATGGGGCTGGGCTATCAGAGGGACCACCTCTCCCAGATTTCATCTTCCCGCCTTACCAGATCCAGCAGAGAAGGCATGTTATGGCTTCCATCCCCTAGGGAGCTACATTTGGCAGGCCAAAGGCGGTGGGCCTTTTCTGCTGTGTTGTGGAATCTTCTCCCCCCTGAGGTGAGGTTGGCCTTGTCATTGTTGAGTTTCCAGAGGTCCCTTAAGACTTGGTTATGCCAGCAGGCCTGGGGTTCCCAGGGAACAGGGGAATTAGTGAGGTGGATCCCTCATTTTATTTATAGCATCCTTTTATTCTCTGTTTTATTTTGCTTTTTATATTTTTAATGTATTTATTGATTGTTTTTAGCTTTGTTGTACACTGCCCAGAGTCACCGACAGTGAGATGGGTGGTTATATAAATTGGTTTAATAATAATAATGATGATGATCCATTCCATATACCCTAGTAGACCCCATAACTATGATTATAGGAACATAAAGGAGCACTAAGTGAAGGGATCTATTTAGCTTTTACTGCATCCAAATATTGACAAATCAGAATGGCTCTGGAAAGGAGAATTAGGAAGGACTTATAGTTTGTACCAACTCCCTTAGCTATATTTTTACAGCCTACACATAGACTTTGATTTTGCTGAAATTACTGTCAGAGATGGAGCTTCAGATTTTTCATAATGGGCCCTCATATATTCCTCTCATTATTTGAGCCCGTTACAAACAAGAGTGCCTTCCTCTACTGTGTGGGTCCAGTAACTGCTTTCAAACATACACTGTCCCTCAATGTGGAACTTCCACTTAGTTACCATACATGAAAATTGTTTGTAGAACTTGTTGCCCAATTCACTCTTCTAAACTTTGGCAACTTGCAGTAGGCCTCTGTCAGCTTTCCCAAAGTTGATGCCCTCCAAATGTATTGCACTACAATTCCCATAATTCCATGCTATCTGGAAATTGTAAGATGTGGTAATCCAGCCAATTTGGAGGACACTTTCTTGGGTGAAGGTAGCATACATTTTACACTTCTCATTATTCTTGGAGAGTTAATGTGACAGCTGGATCTCTCCTCTTATTTTGTCTTCTCTTTATTCTGATGGGGGGAGGTGCTGTAAACATGTAAAAGATTTTTATATATGGGACTTCCTGTTTGGAATGCCATGGTGAGTGCACGTCTCTTGTCTCTTTCCTGATTAAAAGGCTTTCAAACTTCTGTATTATCAGACTATGTGGATAATTTATTCAGTAAATAAAACTTTTCATTATACATTATTTTGTTTTTAACAAGCTATTGGAATGGCAACTAGACCTAAGCATTCAACAACTGGCTCAATTTCAACTATGCCACTATCTGCTGAACAAGGCAAGATGATGGAGGAGGATTTTTCTGCTACTTTACTAAAAGAGATCCTGGCTCAGGTACAACTCTTGAAGCTGATCCAACAAGATTTGAGAGAGCTTAAATGTGATTTAAAATCAATGCAAGAAAAAATGGCTTGCTATCAGAATCGTTTAAATGCCCACAAGATTATAACTCAAGCCAGTCATAATATTTTGGATAAAGAAATTACTTATCTGGAGTCATAACTGTGTAGGAAAAACCTATGGGTGACTGGTATTGAAAACCCTCCAACTCAATCAAACTGGGCCGGATTTATGGAAGATTTTTTTCAGAAAGCTCCTTGCTTTGGGAATGGACTTTCCAGTTGAGATTGAACATGTGATTAAAATTCCTTTAATGAGAAGGAAGACTGGAACTAGTTCCAATATTATTATTGTGCAATTCCTTCATGTTACCACAAAATGTGAGATTTTATGTATATTTCACCAGGAATCAGTAAAGTCTCCTTTGAAGTGGGGCTCTAGTCAAAGCAAGTTATTAATTATTCTGATTTTACTAAAGAGGTTTCAGAAAAAAGAAAGATTTTACAAAAGCTCAAAGTCTTGCCAGAACAATGCAACTTCAATATTTCATGTGTTCTCCCACTACATTAAGCATTAAGCGTCAAGATCAGGTTCACAAATCTGATAATCCCTTGAATGCAGAGGCCTTTGTCCTATCTTTAAAACCTGAAGATGGACAAGCTTGATTGTGTTTCATTCTATGGAATCTGCTGCGGGAGAAGTCGGAGTTTGCCTACAGTAAAAATCTCAGTTTAAAAGTCTACATGCCAGTATTTTTTTTCTCCTGGACTCCTATTTTTGTTTGTTTTGCTTATTTTAAGATAGTGGGTCTGGGCATACTCCCAACTCTATTGCTTATTTTTTACACATAGTACCTTTTTTTTTTCTTCAGTTAGTAATGTTTGAAACTGTTTTGTAATTTTCAGTGTAAGAAGAGAGAGAAAATCAACTTCTTTATGCAGAAAATAATATGTTAAATATTTAAATATAGAAAAGTTTATTATTAGATATTTGTTAAATGATACAGGTCATAAGATGAATTGGTATTGGGAGAATATTGGGCCAAAATAAATTTTATGGATGATGTTAGTTTAAATGTAAAAGGGTTAGGAGAATCCAAGAAACAAAATGTAATCTTAACATATTTAAAATTGTTAAGGGCAGATATTGCTTATCTACAAGAGACTTCTCTAATGGAACAGAATAAATCTTTATTAATGAAAGATTGGGTGGGACAGGTTTATCTCACAGATACCGTGATGAAAACTAAATGTGTGGCCATTCTGGTTCAAAAAGGATTCCCAGTTGATTTACAAGTTATCACTGATGTAAATGGGTGTTATTTAATTTTGTGTGCCGAAATAGTCAAGACTGCAGTAGCTATGGTTAATGTTTATGGACCAAATATAGATTCTCCTACTATGTTTTATGAATATTTTCAACACTTGAATGAGTATATTTATGATAAACTGATAATAGGAGGAGATTTTAATAAAATATTGGATCCTGAGCTTGATAGAAATATGCCGGCATGGGGGAAAAAATCATTAGTAAGGGAAACAATTAAGACTTATATGGAAGAATTGAATTTATTAGGCCCCTAGCATTTGATGTATCCAACTAAAAGAGAATATACATTTTATTCAAACATGCATCAGAATTTTTTTAGGCTTGATTATTTCTTAACATTGTCAACCCTATATCTTCAAATTCAAGAATGTAACATTGATGTTTGTTATGTATCTGATCATAGTGCAACCACCATGAAATGTATGTTTCAGAAACCAGTCAAAGTATCGAGAAATTGGTATCTTAATGTTTCCCTATTGAATGATAAAGAACTTGTACAACAAATATGGGTAGAGACCTTACAATATTTTGATTTGTATTCAGAAACATCAAGTGCCTGGATTTTTGAATGGGAAGCATATAAAGCATACATTCGAGGTAGAATTATTGTTTATGCATCACACAAAAATAAGATTAAAAATAAAAGGGAAAATAATTTGAAAGATGAACTGAAACATTTATGGGCACAGATGGTTAGATGCCCATCTACAGTTTTATACAGAGAAATACAGAAAAAGAAATATGAATTAACAGCAGACAGAATTTATGCTAACATGTTTATGACAGAGATACTGAGAGAATGGTGAAAGACCTGGTAAGATCTTGGCGAATTGTTAAAAAAAAAAAAAAAAGATACGACAATGATTCCAATCATTAGAGGTAAAAGAGATGAAATGTATAAAACTTCAATGAATATTAATTGTTAATTTTTAAAATTTGATTCAGAATTATATAGTAAACCAGAAGATATATCGAATGAAGATTTAGAGACTTTTAAAAATAAAATTAATCTACCAGGCTTAAATGATACACAAAAACAACTCTTATTTGCTCCACTATCTGAGCTAGAGATTAAACAAATAATTTTAAAAATGGCAAGTGGTAAAACACCAGGATTAGATGGATTCCCTATCGAGTGGTACAAAACGTTTATAGATCTTTTAGTGCCAAAACTTTGTCAAGTGTATGAAGAGATATTTGATAAGGGAATTTTATCACGGGTATTTAAATAGGCTTATACTATAGCTATACCAAAAGCAGGTAAAGATCATACTCAGTGTGCTAATAATCATCCAATCTCATTCATTAATGTCAACACAAAGATTTTAACAGCAGTGTTAGCAAACAGATTACAGCAAGTGATATCATTTGTTATTAAGAATAATCAAGCAGGGATTATAAAAACTAGACAAGCAGCAGACAACATTAGGCTAGTTGTAGATTTAATAGACTTGAATAAAAACAAAGATTGATTTGTAGTTTTATCATTAGATGCTGAAAAAGCCTTTGACAAAATACATAAACAGAATATGTCTGCTGTACTAAATAGATTTGGATTTTCTTTGGAATTTATAAAATGGATTAAGATATTACATAAGTTGCTCACATCTAAAGTAAAGGTTAATGGTATGTTTTCTCCTACTTTTCCACTATTTAGAGGAACTAGACAAGGATGTCCACTTTCAGCCTTGCTTTTTAACATTTGCATGGAACCCTTGGCTTGTGTTATTAGACAACACAGGGAGATCTATGGAGTAGCACAACACCGTTGAACACAAATTGGTTTTATTTGCAGATGACATTCTTTTGTTTATTTCTAAACTTCACAGTACTAATACAATGTTGATACAAAGGATAGATGTCTTTAGTAAAATAGCAGCATACTCTATTAACTGGTCCAAATTGGAATTGATACCAATAGGTGAAAATTTGGTTACCCATTCATTTAAGGATTATAAATTCCGTATTTGTACCAAATCTATTAAATATTTAGGTGTGTGTATACCAAAGAATATAACTCAGTTAGCAACATGTAATATAAATAAAATATAAAGAGAGGTTTCTTCAGATATTGATAGATGGGAGTCATTAACTCTCACCCTTCAGGGAAAAGTGAACACTCTCAAAGTGAACATTATTTCCAGATTAATTTATATTCTGAGAGGAATTCCAGTTTTTATATCTAGAAAATATTTTCAGAAAATAAAGTCTTTGTTTAGAAAATTTCTATGGGGTTCTTCAATTCTGAGAATATCTTTACAGAAAATGCAATTATCAATAATAAGGGAGGATTCGGTCTTCCAAATCTGGAGCTATATCATCAAGCTTACCTATTGTCAAATATTAATATTGAAAACCAACAATTGGTTGGTTTTCCAATTTGGGCAACTTTGGAATATACATATATAACACCTTTGGTCTGATGGACATTATTAGGATCTAAATATACTAAAACTCTAATACCTCTGGAAACAACTCCATCAGTTAGAAAACTATAGAACGTAATGTCTAATCAAAAAAAGGTTTGATCCTTTTTCCCATGCCAAATTGACTTTATGGGGAAACCTAACTTTAAAAATTGGGAAAAGATGGTGATATGGAAAAATTGGATGGAAGTGGGGATACTGACTTTGGACCAACTGATAGATGATGAAGATGAATTTTTAACATACTCTGTCTTAAGAGATAAATATCATCTATCAAATGTAACTCAATGGTAATATTTACAGCAATAACTTTTGTTAACAACATTGTTTGGACCAGCAGCATTTTCAGTTTCTGAGACACCCAAGATACTAGAACTAGTTGTTAAATCCTTTAAAACTAAAAAACAAACAAACAAAAAACCCTATTATTAGTTTTTATAGGTATTTGTTATCAATAAATCAATTTAATATGCAGATGTTAAGGGATGAGTGGAATAAAGAATTAGAGGTTTCTATATTGCCTAGACAATGGGAGAGTATCTATGGACCTTGAACTACAACTTATAGAACAAAAATAATATTTAGAAGTTATTGGACTCAACTACATCTGTATAGCAAAGGATTGTCAAAAACAGCATTTTGTTGGAGATGTAATAAGGACAATGCCTCTTTAAAGTATATGTTTTTACAATGTCCTTTACTTATTAAGTTTTGGGAGAAAGTAGTGGACTATTATAAATATGTTTGTGCAACAAAAGCTAAAAAATCCAGAGAATAATATTCTTTTGAACTATATATCTAGTATATGGCATTTGACATCTGGACAGTGTAAATGGATTCTCTGTGTCCTTACTATGGCCAAAAGACTGATATTATACAAGCATTTATTTTTTTCCCCCATTATTGCCATAGCTTCTACAGTGTCATTTGCAGCTCTCCAGACCCCCAGACCAACAAATTAGGACCGGAGGATTTTGACTCAAAACAGGATAGGCCAGAGCTCTGCCTCTAGTAAGTGAGAATCTATTCTAAATCATCCTGATTCAACTTCAAAATTGGGTTTCACCTGGAACTCGAGCATAGCCCGAGCTAGTTTCTTCTATTTATGTTGTCAGCAGAATCATAATGAATTTCTGATTCAATTCTTCTATTTTATTTTCAATAAAAGTGTTAACAAGAGTACAACAGCCCATCACTCATATACAGTGATGGAACTTAATCCGTTAAGTTGGAAACAGATGGAACTTAATCCGTTCCGTGACTCTGGGCGTATCCCGAGTTGGTCGTAACCCGATGCAAATTTCCCCATAGGGTTCAATGTAAATCCGGTTAATCCGTTCTGCCCTCCGAATTTGGTCGCACCCCGAAGCAAATTTTCCCATAAGGTTCAATGTAATTACCGTTAATCCGTTCTGGCATCCGCGGACCACGCGTCACGGGTGGGAAAACAGCCGGGCGCCGCGCCGCACGGCGGGAAAACGGCCGCGGACCACATGTCAGGGGTGGGAAAACGGCCGTGGACCACATGTCAGGGGCGGGAAAATGGCCGTGGACCACGTGTCAGGGCGGAAAAATGGCCGTACCTCGAGGCGGAATTCGCACATCGAGGTAAATTTTTGTGGCCGGAGCTGGTCATAACCTGAAAAGTTCGTTAGTAGAGGTGTTCATATCCCAAGGTACCACTGTATTGGGGCCTCTCAGTCTAGCTATCCTCTTGCATTGCAATCGCAGGTATGCAGCAAAAGCTGCATATTTATTGTTTCTTATTAATAAATGCAACAGAATTCCATATTACATATTTCCTAAGGACATTATTCCTTTGGATATATTGTTCCCAAAGACTGTAAAGAATAGCCTTCCAAATCTGATCAATAGGATTTTAAACTAAATCCTGCAGAAGAAGATAAAAGTCTGCAGTTAAGTGGACTTTGTGTATTAAGGACAGAACTGTGGATTCTAATGTAATTTGTAAGAGACAGGTCCACATTTCCTATGCCATACCTGTTATAAAGGGGCATTTTCAACATTGCTGTTCAAAAGAGAGAATGAATTCCACATTCTGTCAAAGCTGTGAGACAAGAGATTTCCATAGAAAGTGGGACAAAGTTTTCTGATCACTAAGCTTTGTAGGAAAAGTAGCAATGGAGGTTGCTGGGGGAATATGGATCCCTTTACATAACAGTAGACACCATGGTAGTACACACACACACAGACACACACTAGCATTGTTGTGCCTCTGGACTCTTCCCTAATTACAGTGGTACCTCGAGTTACGAACGCCCCTCCTTACGAATTTTTCGAGATACGACCAGCTCCGGCCTCAAAAATTTACCTCGACTTGCAAACTCCGCCTCGAGTTACGAACCTGATCCGTGGCCATTTTCCCTGCTGCCACGTGGTCGCGGCTTCCTGTGGGCAAGATCGCGGTAGCAAGGAGACGTTCGGTGAGGCTTGTGGTGTGTTTTGTGGCGTTTGGAAGGTTTTTGGTGTGCTTCCAAAGAAAATACAGAGCAGGCTTGGAAAGAATAAGGCTTTGAAGAAAAAAGTGACGATCGAACTTAAGAAGGACATTATAGAAAAGCACGATCGTGGTATTCGTGTGACTGATCTGGCCTTGGAGTACAAGATGGCGAAGTCAACCATCTCGACTATTTTCATGTTTTTGTGGTTTAAAAATAAAATGCATATGTTTCAGAACTGTTTAACCGTATGTATTTACATTGAACCTTATGGGGGAAATTTGCCTCGTGGTGTGACCAAATTCGGAGGGCGGATTAGCTGTATTTACATTGAACCTTATGGGGAAATTTGCCTCGTGGTGCGACCAAATTCGGAGGGCAGATTAGCTGTATTTACACTGAACCTTATGGGAAAATTTACCTCGAGTTGCGACCAACTCGAGTTGCAACCAGAGTCACGGAACGGATTAAGTTCGTAACTAGAGGTACCACTGTACCTCTGTTCTCCTTTTTTTAAGGACTGTTCTTGCTTCATCTGAGGATGAAGCCATCTTCTAAGTTTTGAAAAGAGAGCATTGCTTCATTCAGAGGAGCCACAGGGATCACGTACAGCAGGGTTCCTCAACCTTGGCAACTTTAAGACGGGTGGACTTCAACTGTTGAGTTGAAGTCCACCCGTCTTAAAGTTGCCAAGGTTGAGGGACCCTGATGTAGGGTATAGAAAACCAAATAGAAAGAGCTTGCAAAACAGCTGCATAGTCTTCACCAAGAATAGGGAGGCAAATGAGGACACTGTGGAGAGAAAAAGGATCCAAATTCGCTTCCTATCCTTATTTTATGCCAAAACATGAACACAGACTTCTTGCTTCTGAGGGCAAACAACTTTCATTCTTGATAGTTGACTCTTGAATGAAACCCAGGACCCTGCATTTCAGATAGACTGATATATTCTAGAAGTAGAAGGAGCCATAATGGACAGAGGTTGATTGTTTGGGGCTAAGCTGAGAATTTGTTAAACACCTGAAATGAATAATGTTCAAAACATTTGTATGTATGAAGCATCAGCCTCTGCACTCTAATTTTTGTAGGCTTTTTTGAGTTATTAAAATAATTCTTGGCACAGAGCATAGAAAATGGTTACTACTGAACAAGATTATTATAGAATAGGTTAAAATACCATCCTCTTAAATAATATTAAACCTATTTACATTTTGGTACCATGAAAATTAAGGATACATGTGCTGACTTTCCTTAAGGATGTAATGTTAAAAGGGGTTTTTTTAATTCTGAGGTACTTAATGTTGTATTAATGTCTTCTTGGAAATATAAGTTAGTCCATCGCTGTCTTGTCAGAACCAGGTTACACAAGGTTAGTTAAGCTTTTCTTGATTGCTATTTACTATTTAATTGTTTAAAAATCAGATTTTTAATTAGTAAAACCTTACAAGCTACAGTTGTCATAAAATGCTAACTGCCACTGTATCTCATCTAACTACTACAGTACTGATATTTATTAAATTCTAAATAATTTTGATACTGGAAGCTGTCAACCTCAGTGGCTTGTATTTTAAATACTAAATAGAAATCAGTGCTATCAATTTTCATGCAAGTGTAAACAATGAAATAAAATCCTATTAAATTGTGGCTAGCTATCCTAGATTTTGTTTATAGATGGGAAACATTTGCACATTCATTCAGTACTGCTAATTACAAGACACAAACATTCATATAATTCACGGAAGCAGTTTCATTTCAATTCTGCATATAGAAACATTCCTGTACCAATAGAAGAGAATATGTGTAGCTCAGGGTTGAATTGTGGAGTCCTTGGGGTTCTCTGAGCTTGGTTATTTTCTTGCAAACATTTCGTTACCCAGCTAGGTAACATCTTCAGTGTTAGAATGGAATGGGGTTTGCTAGAATGCTAGATCTTCAGTGCTAGAACCCCAAGGACTCTACAAACATTCCTGTGTCAGACTCTGAACTGGGACAAATTGCTAATGATTCTTTTCCTTCCTTCCTTCCTTCCTTCCTTCCTTCCTTCCTTCCTTCCTTCCTTCCTTCCTTCCTTCCTTCCTTCCTCCTTCCTTCCTTCCTTCCTTCCTTCCTTCCTTCCTTCCTTCCTTCCTTTCATTCATTCATTCATTCATTCATTCATTCATTTTATTCATTCTGTTCTTGCAAGGGATTTAGTTAACATAAAACATATTTTGTGTATCTCTTTTGAACCTGTTAGTCTTGCTGGAATTAAACAGTGTGGAGAGAATGTCTGAGTGTACAATAACAATAAAAACTCTGCTCCAATTAGGCACAAACACCAACCTAACATGAAATGCCATGGTTCAGGGTGATTTTGAATTTACTCAAGACAGGATTTAATTTCAATTTAATTTCCAATTTAAAATCCTTTGCAGAACTTAACCTCTGGTATCTAATTTGACTACATAAAAGGATAAACTTTAAATATGTCATACAACTGTTTTAAGATGATGATGATGATGATGATGTTGATGATGATGATGATGATGATGATGAGTGTAGCTACAGAGTCATCTGAAATTGCCTTGATGGTGAGCTCTGTGTTAATTTTAAAAAATCACTGTGATGTGCTGCTTGCAGATTATAATATAATTATGTAATACAAATTAGTCTGGCTTTGAATGCCTTTGAAATGTAGCATGTTAAATAATGGTATGTACTGGTTAAAAAATTAGAGATTCCGAACAACCAGGATTTAAATGAAATTATCACACACGCTTTGATAGAGTCCTAGAATGATTCAAAAGAGCAAGTTTCGTATGAAGTTGTCTCAGTTTCTTTGATAGCCACCTTGATCTTTATGCTGTCATCTATTAATTATATGACAGATAAGGTAAATATAAAGTGTTGGAATATGGAGATCACAGCCTTCTTTTTTCCTGTGAAGACTAAAGGTATAAGCTTATATGAAGTCAGCAAGCAATGGGGGATGATAAAGGCATTCTTCCACTGTCAAGCAGTATTTATTTAATATGTTTAAAAAAAAAAAAATCTTGAGCTCTGTAACTCAGAGTGGAACTGATAGTGTAGAACAGAAGGCTGGTTTGTAGAGAATCAAGTAGTCAAGATTTTGCTGGATTGTATCATTTAAGATGGCAAGTGAAAAGAAGCTCCCCCCATATCAAACTCTTCCCATGTATAAAAATATAACCTTTTATGGAGAAAACCTGTATGTAGTTTTCTCCTTATTCATGCCAAATTTTGCATTTTATTTTATTTTATTTTATTTTATTTTATTTTATTTTATTTTACTTTACGTTTTGTTTTGTTTTGTTTTGGGTGACATTCACACCCATTCAACTGTGGCAGAAACTGACAAGGAATCTGTTGTATTTTATCAGCTCTGGCTTAATTGTGCTATAGGCAGAGAGAGCTGAGGTTGTTGAAAGTGAGTAGAACAGTTGACTTGAAAGGGCTCGAAAGATGACACTCCTCTGAGAACTGGCAGCCACTGTCTCCCCTTTCTGTCCTTTCTCTGACCCAGAAGAGTGGATCTTTGGATGAGAATCAGCAGTACTCTATTTGCCCTGTTTTTAGCAGGCTGTTCATCAGGTAGCATGGAGCTTGAACCTGCTCTCAAGGTTTCAATCAGGGATGATCACATGGAAAAATGTCCTTAACTGAATACTGGCCATCTCTTGACAATACTTGACAAGAAAACTACAGCCAGGGATTCCAAGGACAGCCTCATTCATAGCCTTCCACATCTCATGGATGAATATCAGGATATGCTTTTAACACCATTATGAAGTCTCATGCCAAGGAAGGCTCATAAAATATCTCTTTCTCTCTCACACACACAGACACACACACACAGATACACACAAATCTACTCTTGAATGCATACCCAGACACACGTGCCCCCAAATATATTTTGCTGGTGGCTTTTCTCTGCTAGTTATGTACTTTGTGAAAGTATGGGTTGCTTCACTCTTCCTGCTTGCCCCAGTGTAAGGACAAGCCACCTACCCTTTCAGGAGGATAGGAATGGAGGCCACCTACCCCTAAGCTTCTGGGAAAGTGAATTCCTCCCAAGTTTTCATGCCCTGGGTCAGAAGAAGGGCTTTTCTCCTCCACTGGTAGAAACACTGCAGTCTGGTCTGTCTGCTCACTTCATTCCATCTTATGCAAATGCCTCCCTTCCAATTGGCTGGCATGTATTCTGGTGGGCACTCCCCCCATCCCCCTCTCTGCCCCTGACAGCCATTGACAGGTAGTTGTTCTTTGATTTGCTTTTATTTTCTTTGGGTTCAATAGGGCAATGGTGAAATGTTGGCTGTGTCTTTGTTTCATTTTAATAGGTTCAGCAGTGAAACAGTGAAATGCTGGCCATTTCTTTTGTTGTTGTTTTCTTTTCTGTGGGGGAAATTGACAAGAATTCTCCCATATTTCCCCTTCCAGCCCAAGTGAGGAGTAGAATATTGCTGTTTTCACCAGTCCTCAAAAGACCTGTCCACCGAATTGGAAGCAATTGATGCTTGCTCTCCTGCAATGGGTAGGAAGAAAAGAAGCAGAGAATCCATCAGTTGGGGGTGGGGGTGGGTTGGAGATTTAACTGTGGTCCAGACAGAGCACCTTGTCACCACCAAGGTGGAGGAAGGGGTTAAAATCTTAAGCCAACTTCATTTCCAGCTCGTTTACACACTGAAGATAAGTGGCTGAAGGCTGCCAGGCAGGAAAGCCCTATGTCCTTCTCTGATTTAAAATCCAATAGTGTGTTTCTTCTTTTGATTACAGTAGGACTTGGAAGAAAGACAAAAAAACTATTGTCCTCTGATATGCTCTTTGAAGCTTCAGAATTTACTGCAGCAGCAGCAGCTACTTGGGAAAAGCCAGATTGGCACTGCCTCGTTCTTTAATGTTCACAGAAACCCATTCTTATGAAAGTGCAATAGAAGCAAGTTCTGTCTATCATGATCAGAGTTGTAACTTCTAAAGATCTTGGATCAGAGTTCTGACAAATAGTACCTTGATTAGCTCACAGTCCCATTTTTAACAAGGAGCAGGATAGATAGCATAAACAAGAACTCTCCGTACTAAATAAAGGTGTTGAACTCAAATCAAATCTTTATTATGGTCATAGGTCAGCATAGGTATTGAAAATATTCTACTTCTTGTAGTTCTACAACAGTGTGAAATCCAGAGAGGTTAGGAGCCCACTTAAGACCTGACAGTGAGGCCTCTGCAGAATCCAGGGCCCAGTCTCCCCTGCAGCCAAAGCCAAAAAGGCCACAAAGGGCAGTGTTCAGAGACGGGAGCGAATGAATGTTCCCACAGCAGTACAGTGGAACCTCGGGTTACGAACGCTTCTGCTCACGAACTTTTCGGGTGATGACCAGCTCCGGCCGCAAAATTTTCCTTCAGTTCGCGAACTCCGCCTCGGGTTACGAACAGGATCCGCGGCCATTTTCCCTCCCGTGACACAGTCCACGGCCATTTTCCCGCCCATGACATGTGGTCCGTGGCCATTTTCCTCCCCTGACACGTGGTCCGCGGCCATTTTTCCACCCCTGACACGTGGTCCGCGGCCATTTTCCACCCCTGACACGTGGTCCGCGGCCATTTTCCACCCCTGACACGTGGTCCGCGGCCATTTTTTCGCCCCTGACACGTGATCCGTGGCCATTTTTCCACCCCTGACATGTGATCCGCGGCCATTTTCCACCCCTGACACATGGTCGTAGGGAGGGGGACTCTCCCTCCAAGCAATAGCCGCCTCTCTGTACTCCACGCCGAAACGGATTAACGGTAATTACATTGAACCTTATGGGAAAATTTGCTTCAGGTCACGACCAATTCGGGTCGCGACCAGAGTCACGGAACCAGTTAAGTTCGTGAACCGAGGTTCCACTGTATAAAGTGGCAAATGAGAACCGGACAGATCCCAGTGCTAACTGGCTTAATGAAGCATCCTTATTTGTGTATATAACAAAAATTATGTCAGAAAAGGGAGAACGCTATTTTAAGCTTCTACTGCAGGCTGGAAGTGAGATTACAGCAATGTCATAAGCACACACCATATAAAAAAAGCTATTCTCATGCCATGTTTAGGGAGATTTGAAGATGAACCCATAGTGTCCACCGTCTGACTTGACACCTGCTCACTCAAGGGTCCTAATTGCAAGAAGAAGACTATATACTTTTGGCAAAATACACCAAAGTTATACCTTCAGCCATTCTCAATTACATGAGGGGCAAGGAAGAGGGAAAGGTTCCACCATAGATTAATAACATTTGAAAAGGGTTATTGTGTTCATCAGGATTCCATTCAATGCTCTTAACTAATAGGAAAAGACATTCCTTCAGGAAAAGAGTGGTAATATAAAGAATGAAAAACTGCTCTTTGAACTGAGCCTAGGAACACATATTTATTTTTGCCTGTGTGTAAAGGAGAGAGGGAGAGAGCAAAAGAAAGTGAGTGAATGAATGAGAGATAATATCTGTCTGAGAAGCACATTTTTAAAATGTAATTCATCTAGAATTATACTAAAAGTGCTCAGCATCCTTACCTTGTTTCTTTTTGTCTAAAATTGGCTGCAGTGCATAACCCATTTATTCAAGAATAGCTCTATTAAAACAGTCAGGTTGTTCTAGAATGTGTTAGTAACTGCATATTGTGGCCTTTATTTGTTGGTTGGTTTGTTTGGTCAACTCCATTCACGGTGATGATACGTAGTGTGTTTTTTCCCAATAAATTTTTCACAAATGGGTGTGAAACTTAAACAACTTGTTAATTAAAATCAAATCTGCTTACTGGCTTTGGTTTTGAAAAGAACTTCTAAAAAGATGGGAACCATGCAAATGATAGAAAAATTATTTGTTAATCTGATTTGGTACAAAGGGAAAAGGCTGAATTCAGCCTAATATTGTTTTAGCTGATGCAATTGCTCAGTGCATGGAGAAGATTAGTGAAAAGAAAGGAGTGGAAATAATGAATGAATAAATTTAAATATCAGCCTTTTGGAAATCAATAGAATATTTACTATTCTTATTAGGAGAAAGAACAGTATTCCCCTCTAGATGTCTTCTTTTTCCCCAGTTAATTTCTGATCTGCTTTTGTGTGTGTGCATGTGATCTGCACATAGAAAACAGCAGCATGAAAATTAATTGTAAATCCCTTGCTTAAGCACTAGTAAAACTGCTGGATAACATGAAGGGAATTGGACATGGGTGGTACTAGTCCTTTTATTTACAAGCAGACCAACCTGAGAGAAAAATTATACTAGATCTAATCTTTCTACCACCTAATGCCAAGGGAGGGAGGCAGGCAGGCAGGCAGTTTAGTTCACCTTTCCCTTCTTGTTTTTACTGCATCTGCCTCTTGTCAAACGTTCATGAAGCAGGATGGTAGAGTGTATGGGTAAAAACAACTTCTATCCTTCCCTGAAAGTGGCTCTGCATAGAAGAAGACAAAGAGGCAGGAAGGCAGGCCTTATCTGCTTCTGAGATGGCTGTAGGCCAGCGTTTCTCATCCATGGCAACTTTAAGATGTGTGGACTTCGACTCCCAGAATTCCTTAGGCAGCCATGCTGGCTGGGGAATTCTGGGAGTTGAAGTCCATACATCTTAAAGTTGCCAAGGTTGAGAAACACTGCTGTCGGCACTATGGTGCCTTAGGCACCAAATGGTGTAAAATGTGCTCTGTAAGACTTGGGCCAGAACAGCCTGAGACCTAGAATGCCTCATATTTCGGAGTGGATTCTGATGGACAAATGACACTCAGTGTGTCAAAAGTACACAGCTTACCTCTCAAGATTATATGAGGGAGATGAATAGAAAAAGTTCTAAAGCTAAGCTGTTCTTTTGTTCTGTCTCTTCTGACTGAGCCTTTATTGCTTTTCCTGGAGAACTTGAGAAGAAAATGAAAGAAAACACTAACTCTTCAGTCATGGCTCTGACATCTATCAATCTTTCAGTAAAATAATATTCACCCGAATCATTGGCTGCTCTAACATGGTATCCTGAAACCTGCTGTTAAAGGTGGCTATGGGATCCAGGAGTCCAACAGGTGAGAGGGAGGTTGTGGCTGCACGATCCAAGCCCCACCCCTTTTGTACAGGCATCTGTGTCACACCCACATACAAAGGAATGGGGCTTTGATTGTGCTTCCATAAGTGCTATTCAGCATGTTTTGACCTTCCTTGTGGATGCTGCTGAAAAGTAGGCCATCTTAAATGGCAGCATGAAAGCAATATAATCCTTCCTCTTCCTCACCAACATCATAACAGAACAAAGCCTCTCAGGGAGTCATAGAAACTAAAATTCTGAAATGAGGAATTTACACTTTCCATAACCAAATGGAATGTGAAATAGTGAGCAGGGACTTCGTAGCATTTATTGCAGATAGTACCAGTTGTTTCCTGGATATATATCCTAAGATGCAAGCTTATGCAAATACACGCTGAAACATAATAAAGGCCACACGGGATTTTGGCTTGTCACCTCTTATTTTCCTATGTAGCCAAATGAACTGCTGAGGGCATAGTCAGTTGTACTTTTGGCAGCCACATTGATTTCTTGGTCACACATTTGTTGGCATAATTGCAAATTAGTGTTTAAATCTGAAAACTACATTTTTCTAGCTGGTTGTTCACAAAATGCAAGCTGTGGTTTTGTGAAAATCAAAATGAAGCAGACTGGATTTCACATGCTAATCATCTGTGCTCTGTGACTAGAGATGTTTTAAATAAGTATATGTTTTAGCACTATCCTCTGAATGTCAGTTCTCTATTCAGTGCCACTTCCATTCATCTGTTCTGCTTCTACTTTCTCTGTGCTGTAAAATTCCCAGAATCCTTGGACAACATTGCCCCAAAGTTACTTTTCATCTCTTACTTTGAAAAAGAAACAAGGGAAAGTGGAGGGGAATGCCCCTGAATTGACCTTGTGTTGAAAGTCAATATTGGCATTATTGCCTTGGTATGGAAGAGAGGCAGACAGGGGGAAGGCAGATTTGGGACCATATCTCTTGGATTAGAAGACTGAAGCCAAGATACAGTGCCTGAGCCCGGGGAGAGATTCAGAGCTTTGCTTGTATTGACACATGATTAGAGGACTTTGACTTCTCATGCATTTAGAAAGGTCAATCACTCTGTCATAACAGAGACTGGCACCTCAGACTCCAGTTCCCTATTCCAGATTCCTAGGATTTGGCAAAGGCCTACAGAGTATTAGACAACAGAGACTAGCCAGCTGACTGCCTCAGCCTCACTCCAATCACAAAGCCTCATAAAGGCCATTTACTTCTCTTCCCTGTAATAATCTTTCACTATTAAACTCATCTTTCGCTCATGGTTCTCCCAACAAATCCTGCTTTCAGTTGCACCAGAACCTTGTGAGGCCATCTCATTTGACAGTTGTTAATGTTTCAGTCTGGCTGCTGCTGCTGTTTTCACAAATTAAAGCCATTTTTTTTTCACACCTAAAAGAAGCTAAATGTGCTTCACTTTCTCTCAGTTGTGTCCACATAGCATTTGTCTGGCATAGTCAAAGTACTTCATATAAGTAATGAGAGAAATCCTTAAAACAACCTTGGAAGATTAATGTTATGATATCTTATTCTATCTGAACATTCAAGAGAGAGATCAAATGACAAACTGAAACTGCCCGAAATACAAATTAAGCCATGACTTAATTCTTGTTCTTTCCACAAAGAAATCTGGCATTGACCTATAAATGAAAAACAAAACAAAACAAAACCCCACAGATGCAATTACTTGAGTCTAGGGATGCCAAAGCTTACTGATTAGAATACAATTAACCAAATACATCTGATTAGATGTAGGAATTGCTGGCATAGGCTTTTCATTTTCAATTCTTACATTTGGAATCACACTTCTATTGGAGGTTGGTCACCAATCCTGCTGTCACAAGATATGCCAACTGACAATCACCAGTAATTATGGTAGCTTGCTAACTGTTGCTAGCCCAAGGAAGTGTGTAACTCATATGCTGAAATACCTTCCTCAGTTGCTTATTATGGCAAAGTCCAAGTCACTTTGCTGGTTTGCATAATCCCAAAGTGGCTTGGGTCCTGCATATTTCAGAGAACTAGAAATCTCTCTCCCCTTAAACTACCATGATATTAGGTTGCCAAGTAGCAAAGGATGTATTGTTGCTGTTCTTGGGACAGCTGGATTAAAGATGAATTAAAGATGTGCGGGACATCAGTAGAAAATAATTGGGGGGGGGTAATTTTAATAAATAGAGGGAGTGACTTCACATGTGCCCTGGAGTACTCAGGGCTGCTTGTGAGGCAGGAGTTGGAGAATGGGGTTTGTGCGTTCTTATCATGGAGACCACAGCTCAGGACCTAGATATCTTCAAGACATCTTCTCCATTAGTATTTGTCCACCCAATAAAACCTGGGAAAGAGGGCTCCCTCCAAATCCATACTCCTGAGGAGCGTTTCCACCAGGGCTCATGGAGAAGGGATTTTTCTATTGCTGCCCCTCTTCTGGAACAGTGTTGCCCCAGAGACCAAGCTATCCCCAGCCTTGCGAGGTTTTTGAAAAAAGGTGGAAGCCTGGCTTTTTCAGAGGACCTCTGGTGTTTGGTCTGAGTTATTCTCTCCTGCTGTGGAAATGACTGGGTGCTCTTGGGTGCTGTTTCTTGCTGCTTTGATATAATTGATATTATACTGTTGTATTGTTTGAATCTTTACTGTATTGGGGGATGTTAGCTGTTCTGAGCCTTGCTTTACTAAGTGCCTTAAACAAAGGTTATTATGGGACTGGTGAATGATGAAAGGAAAGAAATGTACTAGTATTGAGAGAATCTGGGGGTTTCTGCAAGATGACTTGGTAATGAGACAACATTATTCCAACCAAAGAGAGTTAGATCAAGGAATTAAAATGGTACACAAATATACAACCTCAAAAGGCAGTGAAAACACTACAACATCTTATGATAAATTCTATGTACATTCTTTTTGAGGAATTGTGGTTCTTTGGTCATTTTCTGGTTGGAAGTCACAGAATGACCCCTATTCCTTTTCCTTCCTGCTTATTCTTTCTTCATCCACCTGGTATGTTGCTTTCATGAAGACCCATGGGAAGATTGCAGACCAAACATGCCTCTTCAAAGTAAGGATTCTGGTTTTCTTTAGATTATGTCAGACAACCCATCTAGAATTGTAGCAACTAGCCAGCTATTGTAAAAAGCTGGGTGAGGGCAGCCTTCATTAGTATGTGGATGGACGACCAATAGACAATGCCAAGGTAATAAACTACCTTTACATTTTCCCTGTAAATGGGAAACTTGGGAGGGAAAAGCTTAAGTGTCCATAAATATGGTTCACATATCTGGCCTGCAAAAATCTGGACAACCACTGGTTAGCACTTTGTAGGCCAGCTCTGGTAGCCCTACACCAGAAGTCCACCTCAACTGAGAGTAGACATTTCTTTAGTTAATACTTTGCTTCGGATGAGATCCAGAATTCTTCAAAAAAGCCAGCTTCAATTCACTTCAGGCTGTGGATTTTGTCAAAAGTGGTTGCCTATCCCCTACATATCCACAGATTGCTGTGTTGTTATAACTTCTTCGTTAGGGATGTCTATCTATCTTATTCTCTTTGTGGGAAATGTCTGTTAAAACATTTCATGGCAGTTATTAAGAGCATGTGACTGCTGAGCAGGGACTGATTTTCTTAAACCCCCAACTGATCTCTGCATGGATTCTACTGTATTTATAGATTCATATTTTAATCGTTTTGTTTTGTTTTGCCTGACTTCCTTGTATTTCTTGAGTTATGTAAGTTACTACAAGAAGAAGCCATTGTCAGTAAGAAGGATGTTCATTTTTTACAATAAAAGTACATATCCTGTGGAATTCCCTGTAGCCTATAATTCAACTGAAACCTATAATTTAGACATGTTTTAAAAAAGGAAAAGACCATAGGCTAGTGGAGGAGTAAATGTTAAAACGAGAACTTAGGTGTTCCGTGTGCAGTTAACATTTCAGATAACAGGCCTGGAAAGGTTTCTGCCTGAGGTTCTAGACCTCAGGATGGCCACAAAGAGAAAGCGAGAGACACAAAGACTTGACATTTTATTGACATTTTATTGGTCCTATCATTCGGCAGAGTGAGGCAGCTATCTCCCAGTGATAAAAGTATGGTGGTGCTTATGCATTGCATCACAAAAAAGAGGGCACACAACATTTTCTAATGTTCATTTGTGTAAATTCATGTACATTTAGTAACAGTTATTGCAAGTTATATAGAAATAGAGTACACCTCACCATAATGGGAAGAAAGTGATTAGCTAATCTGGCAGCCTGCTGAGTTTGTTAAAGATGATGCAGAACTTCAGTGCTTCTGCTCCTCCAACAGGAGAGAATACAGGTAGTCCCAGGTTAAGAATGTCCACCTTACGGGCAACCCATAGTTATGAATGGGCTGCTGACTCAAAATGACAGATGGCACTCTCACCCCGCCAGCCAATGAACTGATGAAGCCGCACAATGCCTCCATGAGCGTCACAGAGTGGTGGGTGCATTATTACTATACTGTACAACTGTTTTTAGCAGTTCATAAAAGCACTGAGCGGCTTCAGCAGTTTGTCAGCTTGAGGAAGGAGAACACCGTTCATGATTTCACCTCGCAAATGCCCCTTCTGGTATGCAAGATGAGATGGAACAAGAGTACTGTAAGCGTTAACCTTTAATCACGATCTTTTTTCTATCTATGTTTTAAGAATGCCACACATACACACAGAGATATTCTCTCTCTTCCTCTTCAGACTAACTGATGCTAAGTACCTGTTCCAACTAACAGACAAATTTGAGTTAAAGACTTAGGAACGGAACTTAACCCAGGGACTGCCTGTATATGTAGCTCAGGGTTGAACTGTGGAGACCTTGGTGCTCTCTGATCTTGAATGTTTGCTTGCATCAGGGTGAGTGAGTGTGGGGTTTGCTCCCTGTTTATATATAGCATCTTGCCCTGCCAGTGTTGGTGGGAGTGTGGTTTTCTCCTTGGTAGTTCCTTGATTAGGGTATTATTTTCTGCTTGATTGTTTGTCTGGTGCTAATCCCTGCTTATCTGGGTGTAGGCTGCTGGAGAGGATGTGTTCTGGACTTTTTGTTTCTTTCTTAGCTTTTTTTTTAATTGTCTGTTTTGAATGGTGTGTAAATGTGGTTTGTCTCTATGTGTCTATTGATGGCTGATTTGTCTGAATGCCAAGCTTCCAGGAATTCCCTAGCATTTTTGGATTTAGCTTGGACTAGGATGTGCACAGTTTCCCAGTTGAAACTATGTTGAGTCTGTCCATGTGTTGTAAGATTAAGGAGTTTTCATCATGTCTTCTGACTGCTAGTTGGTGCTCATGGATGTGCTCTCCTAGTCTTCTGCCTGTCTGTCCTACTTAGTGACTGTTACAGTCCTTATGCTGTATATTGTAGATGACTCCTGTTTTTTCTTCTTGGGCTACTGGTCTTTTGGTTCACTTAAAAGGTTTTGGAGGGCTTTAGTTGATTTGTGTAATAGTCTGTTGGTTGGTTATGAGATGTTTTGGATGAAAAGGACAACACTACCATATATCAAAATACAAACACAGTATCACTGTAGCATACAGACCAACTATGCTTTTCATGAACTTCCTAAACTAGTCTGTTGTTCTCAGATGCGGTGGAGGATAGTGTCCTGATGGCAGTATTGAAATAAGATTCAAATGCCAGTCCAGGATTTTGTACTTGAGATTGCCAAGAAGGAAGCACAGAGACTGTATTTTGTCTTTGCCTCAAGCACAAAATGTTTTGGGCTGTGCCTGGGTGCCGGGCTATAGTAGGAAACATAAGTGGCTTAGTGATATGAAAAGCCCAGCATGTTTTGGCATAGTCTTTGGTGGTTGTTATTACTTCAGTGGTTTAAAGGCTGTGAGTGTTTTGAAACAAAGCTCTGATTTTTACACAGGGAATGACTTTGTTGCGGGCCAGTTGCTACAAAGCTTTCCTAAGATCTTAAAGACATTTGGGGCTCTTCCTTATGACTTTGTTAAAGTGCTTCTTCCAACCCTTGACGCAGCAGACAAGAATGCCAGTGTAAAGTGTACTGCCCTGACAGCCAAGTCAGGAAAAAGGCAGAAAAATGGTGCTCTCTTAGGATTTAATACAAAAAAAGTTAAGGAAAGTTATTGATAGATTCCTCTGGCTTCATTTTCCCTCCCACTAACCATTACCTGCTACTCAGCTAAAGCTGGAGCTGGAACAGAGGTGGCTTTTCATAGATATCAAAATTCATTTTGGTTTTGTGTGGGTGCATTCAAAGGAACCCCAACCATCAGCTAATGGTTGAGGTGTTGGACAAGGATTTAGTGCTATTCTGGAATAGCACTAACCCATGTTTAGAAGTAGCCCAATCAACAAATGACAGGGATAGCACAGGGAAGTTTGCAAGGTAAAGTGGGAAGGAGCTCTCCCATTGCACTAAGCCATGCCTGTTCTACACTTGTCTGCTGGTTTTACGATGGTAAATCGATGTTTAACAACTACATTTGAGAGTGGGGGCTATCTGGCTACAAAAAGGGAGAAATTCAGAAGGAGACTGTGTTGGATAGAACAGGATGAAATCAATAGTGGGGAACACACACAGCTCAGGACTGAAACATTGGAATGTTGATGTTTTCTGAGCTTGGTTACTTTTTGCAAGAATGTTTGCAAGAAAAAAATCCAGTTCAGCTAACACCAAGATCCCAACACAGAGTGAAATGTCAACCCCAGCCACAGTGTTAATGCTCCCTCGTGTGTGTGTGTGTGTGTGTGTGTGTGTGCCTCTTTTTCCCAGCCATCAGTGAACCCTAGAATAGAGTGGTCTGCATGCTGGACTGGGATTAATGGGAATTCAGGGTAAAGGGAAGAAATTAGTAGTGGTAGTACTGGGAGGAGGAGGAGGAGGAGGAGGAGGAGGAGGAGGAGGAGGAGGAGGAGGAGGAGGAGGAGGAGGAGGATATGTCAACACAGAAGTGACCAGTTTTGCTCTCTTTCTAATTAATTTCACAACAGATTCTTTGACTGAATCCCAGATGAATAGGTAGGGGAGGGACTGTTAAGTATTGTAACAGCCCTATTGAAAAAGACCATGAAATATTACCTGCAATTCTTCCCAACCAGCCTGCCGATGAAAAGGGGCTGCCACATATGCATGCATTTATATCCAAGAGGAGCTCAAAAACATGCTCAAAAAGATCTACTGCTCTTTCAAACAATGGTAAACTTGTGTCGATATGGAAGTTGCATAAGACATGATTGGTACTGTATAAAGCACTCGTCAGATATTATGCAGCCAGATCCATCCACAGAAGCTGTGTCCAGTCTCTCCAGCAGTCCAAGCACAATGACCACAAAAGGTCATGTTCAGCAACTGGAGCAAAGATATACCCACAGCAGCCTCAAGTAGCCAAATCAAGCTAGACAGATCCCAACCCCAAGTGCATCATCACTTATATTATCAATAAGGCATCATAGAGCATTTCTGTGGCCAGACCTGGCTCAGGCAAAGAGGCAAAGCGTGACTTTAAAACTGGAACAGTTAGGAAGGAAGAAACAAATTTTCTTACAATTAAGGATCAGTTTAGGACAAATTTAGACTGCCTCCATGTCAACATAGGGCTAAGGCAAAAGCCACTTCATAAGGATATGCCCTTCTATAACTTCTTCATATCGAAGTTAATAGGACAAGAGGATGAGCCCTTAGAAAGAGTTCTCATTCTAAATGCTAAAAAAAGGGGGGGGGGAGATGCTTTAGCGGCTTCTTAAATCAAATCCCTCTTTTCTGGATCATTCTGCAGCAGCTCCTGATGGGAAAAAAGAAGGAAGCATTGCACCAGAGGAAAAAGTTACAGTAACACAGTCCTTAAGCAAGAACAATCTATGAAATTGCCTCTATAGATTTTATTGATAGTAAATTTCAGCACCAGAAGTTGTAAGAACAGAGAGCCACTCTTAAATTTGTCTTCACTTAGACTAGACAGGATGTATCTGTATTGATTGAAGGGCTTACTCCTCAAGATAACTTTCATGTCACTTCTCTGTTGCACTTAGGCTGCAATCTTATAAGTGTTTCTTTTCTTTTTTTCTTTTTAGGAGAAAGCCCCACTGAAAACAATGTGGTATACTTTAAGAAGATATATGTAGGATTTCACAATGGATTATTGTAAGCTGCCCATAGTTGCTTTTCTGTGAAATGGGTGGCCATACAAATTTGATTAATAGATAATAAATAAATAAATTTTGCTCACAGTGAGCAGTGGCTGCTGTCTCATTCAGAGCTTCTGAAGCTACTTTGGGTTGAGATCTGGAAAGCAACAAGGAACATCTTCATCCTGGCTCAGCTGCAGAGCATGATATTCTGTGTTGCAATTCTGAAGTTCTTGTGCTGGTTCTATCCATGTTGAGTAGTGATAAAACCCCTTTCTCTTTCTTTAGAGAAACCACACTGGAGCTCAGTTGCCACTGGACTTAGAATTATCACTGGGAATGTTGAGTTTTATTCCCAAGAAAGAGCCTGTATGTGCCTGGAAGTCATCTACTTATATGAAGTTAATGAGCATCCCGAAAAGATAATAAGAAAGGCATGGCAGAAGAGACACATTTCTGCCTTTCAAACTATTCCAGGCTTGTTTTCTTTATAATTCCAGAGGGGCTAGCTAGCCATGTCAGTGTGATACTGCAAGAGCAATGAAGAATCATGTGGCCTTTAAAGACATACAGATTTACAGAACTGTCATGGTCTAGAGGCCTCTTCAGCAGATGCATGAAATATTATGCTCAGTTGGCAGATTGGGACACAAAAGTATGGGCCATAATACATTTGATAGTTTTTAAGATACAGCAGGACTCTCTGTGTTTCTCCTCTGCTTAAATTTCTTTGCAAAACACACATACACAAATACACATATACATGCACACACACACACATTGAAGGCATTTATTCCATGTTAATGCTTCTTGTCTACCCTTGGTATTAGACTGCTAAGGCATGTGTGCTTACTTAAAAAAATAATATATTCAAATGTACTTTTTCTTTCCCACTACATACTTCGCTTGGTCTCCTTTTGCTATTAAATGTTTATATGTGCATGCACACTTGTATCCATGTGTATGTCTATAATTCTGGGGGGGGGGGTGTCTTCACATTTTCTACTAATCCATGGGTTATTTTGATAATTTTGTTGAGAAACTCAAAATGGCAGGGAGGAAAGATACCAGAGAGTTGGAAAGAAGCCAATATAGCATTAATACCTAAAGAGGGACAGGATTTGACGTTAACAAGAAACTATAGGCCAATATCATTATTGAATAATGACTACAAGTTGTTCACAATGATTCTAGCAGATAGATTGAAAATATTTTTACAATAATTTATTCATGAGGATCAATGTGGGTTTTTGCCTAAAAGACAGCTAAAGGACAATGTTAGAAATGTGTTGGACATTTTGGAATATTTGGAGCAAAATAATGAAAAACAAGCCACACTTATTTTCTTAGATGCAGAGATGGCCTTTGACAATTTGAACTGGGCTTTCTTGTTCAAGGTCCTGGAAGATACGAATTTTGGAGACAACTTTATAAAATGGGTAAGATTGATTTACACTTCACAGGAAGCACAAATAATTGTTAACGGAGATCTAACAAACCCCTGTGAGATACAAAAAGGGACAAGAAAGGGCTGTCCACTGTCTCCTCTCTTGTTCATTTTGGTTCTTGAAATACTGAATAGAGATATGAGACAAGATGAGAGGATTGTGGGACTAAAAATTAAAAAAGAAACTTAGAAGTTAAGGGCTTTCGCAGATAACATGGTATTGATTATGGAAGATCCTTTAAAGGGAATTGAAATATTAATGGGCAAATTAAAAGAATTTGGTGCATTAGCAGGTTTTAAGATTAAGAAACAGAAGACAAAGATGTTAACAAAAAATATGAAAACAGAAGATCAAACAGAATTGATGAATAAAATGGGTTTTAATATTGAGAAGAAGATAAAGTATCTGGATATCACTATGACAAATATGAACCGTATGTTATTTCAAAGTAACTATGTTAAAAATGGAATGAAGTTAAAAAGGACATGTTAAGATGGGAGAAACTACAACTGTCATTGCTAGGGAGAATTTCTGTGATAAAAATGAATGTCTTGCATAGAATGATTTTTTATTTCAGACAAAACATCTGATGCACCATTTAAACAGTGGCAGAAGGATATATCTAAATTTGTGTGGCAGGGGGAAAAATGAGTTAAATACAGAGGAGGATTGGGTTTACCTGATTTGAAATTGCATTTTGTAGCTTGTTTGGTTTGGATGAAAGAGTGGGTACTGCTGAAAAATAGAAGGCTTTTGGAGTCAGAAGGACATGACCTGAGATTTGGGTGGCATGAATATCTGTGGTATGATAAAGTCAAGGTTAATGTGGATTTTAAAAATCATTAAATTAGACATGCCATATTGAGAATATGGAATAGATACAAACCCAGATTGTGCCTGAACACACCTTTGTGGCTCTCAGCACAAGAAGCACTTTATAGATGAGAAATAAGAGGCAAACACAAATGGCTAACTTATCATGGGATACTAGAATTTTGTCAACGATAATGTAAAATAAAATCAAGAGAAGAACTGGTGGCAGAGGGTTATAGTGGTCAATGGTTCTCTCTTATTTACAATTACTAGAAAGATTTAAAGTAGACAAAAGAGTTTATAGTTTTAAACATTGTAAGACTGAGTTTGAAATAGAGTTGTGTACAAATGATGAACATGTAATTGCTAAAATGTATAAACTTTTACTGACATTTGAAACAGAAGAGCAAATGAAAGAATGTGAGATAAAGTGGGCTAAACATTTTGGCTATAATATACAGATGGAACAATGGGAAAATATGTGTTGAAAGGATTGAAATTTACACTATGTTATAATCTTAAAGAGAATTTTTATAAAATGATGTACAGTTGGTATATTCCACCAGAGAAATTGTCTAGAATATATAAAGGCACTTCAAATTTATGTTGGAAATGTGAATAAGAAGTGACATTTTATCACGTTTGGTGGATGTGTAAAAAAGCTAGAAAATTTTGAATTCAAATGTGTACACTGATTCAGAAGATTTAAAAGATTAATATACATTTGAGACCAGATGTTTTTCTACTGAGATTGATGGACAAACAGTTGGAAAAAAGTCATGAAACTTTGTTTTTGTACTTGATAACTGCAGCGAGATTATTGTATGTACAAAGATGGAAAGATTCGGCGCTACCCAGAATGGATGAATCATTGGTGAAGATGATGGAACTTGCTGAGATGGCTAAATTGACTTCTTTGATCAGAGAAAAGACACTATCTACATTTATTGCTGACTAGAAACACCTTATGGACTTTTTGCATAAAACAGAAAAAATGAATTTATGATTTGTGGTTTCAATGATTAGATAGGATAGATTATAGAAAGAAGAGAATTATGTTGTAACCATGGAGTAAGAGGTAAATTTATAATTGTACTTATAACTGCTGTAAAGAAGATCAGAAGCTACTCCTTTGCATCTTTTTTCCTTCTTTTCTATTTTACTTTTTTTTCCTTTCTTGCCCTTCTACCTTTCTCTTTTATTTCTTTCTTTTTCTTTTTTTTTCTTACTTTATATTAGTTTGCATTAGTTTTTATCTTCCTTTTTAAAAATCTTTAATAAAAATTATATATAAAAAAAGAGAAACTCAAAATGGCTTCATTCACACATTGTACTAAGCCAAAACCAAACCCATCATATTATGACTTAGGAAAATATCTGAATCCACCTACAAAGTAACTCTAAAATCATCTAGTCTGGGTCTGTATATTCACCTTCCCCCAAACACGCAAAACTTCCACAAACAAAAACATGGGCAAATCAATAGGATTTATCTAAAAATGACTAAGAGCATTTCTACAAAATTAAATGGAAACTTGGGTGGATTTTAACTGGTCAAAATGGGGAGTAAAACTTCTTTATACCCTTTGGAATTATTCACCCCACACACATGTTCAGTATGGTAGGAACTCCAGCTGGAGCATCACACGGATGGGGGATAGTGGTGGGAGCAGTTCTCTTGCCAGGACAAATAGCATCTCCAGTAATTTCTGTCCCATTCATTTCCCTTCTGAAAACGCTGCAAAACCTAAACTGGGGGAGATCAGTTTTGGACCAGTTCCAAAAAAATTCACACTGCTTTAATAGATATTTTCCTTTCCCAAGCCCTATGAGAAAAGGGAGCTCTCAGTATCATCACCAGATTACCAGTATACAAGAAGCGATTGCCAGTTGAACTGATACATAACCTCTGCAAGTGTGCAGTTACCGATTATTAAATTGCAATATCAAACCATTTTTTGAGTTCTTTGAGAAATTGCTCTACTGCATTTATGCTGATATTTCACCAACTGGTGTTACTGGTGCTGTGCATGCTTGAAAAATGACTCAGAACAACTGCTTTGAACCTCAAGCAGCCACAGTACCACCTCTGCTATTCATTACAGGTTTTCCCACAAAACGGAGAAAAAGATGATACTGCTTTAAGAGCCACATTAACTTGACTTGAGTGGATTCCTGAAAGCAGCAGCACCCTTTATTCAGGCTCCTGCAGAAGCCTGAAATAAGTCAGCCTATTTTAATAATTAGAAGAGAGATGCTGTGTTCATACTTGTGGCAAGAACCAAAATACTTCTCCCAAATCATTTTCAAAGTATACACAGCACTAGTTTGTATATCTGGATCTAATGAAATGTTGTTATAACCTCACCTTTAATTGGTACACAGTGAAGAACAATGGACATAGCAACAGTGTGTTTTGTATACCGCCTAGACTCCCTTGGGATTGAGCAGTCAATAAATATTGTAAATTAAATGAATAAACAGCTTCTAGGACAAAGTTAGTAAAACTTCATTAGTGAATCAAGACATCAGAGATCAATAAACAGGAAAGATTTGGCACAATTACAACATAATGGCTCCTCTCCATTATTGTTTACCCTTGTTGAGAACATTTTAGAGTAGTTGACATTAGCTATCTTAATCATTCTTACACAAACCCTATAGAGTACAATCAGTACATCCATGTTGCAGATCAGAAGCCTGAAGCTGACAAAGTGCAACTTACCTTCTACCGTCTGGGAGCTGATAGCCAGGATGTTCCACCAGTCATTCACATTGCTGAAGGTGTGCCTGTATGTATGTATGTGTGTACGTGTGTGTGTGTGTGTATGCCAATAGAAGGGTAAGTAGGGGTGTGTGTGGATGGATGGATGGATGGATGATTGGATGGATAGATGGATGGATAGATAGATAGATAGATAGATAGATAGATAGATAGATAGATAGATAGATAGATAGATAGATAGATAGATTCTAGGCTAATATTTTACTGATTTTAAAAAACGATGGGCAAGTGGCCATGCAGTTTGGATCTAGTGTGAAACATCAATCATTTTTCTAAATGATAACATTCATTTTTAAAACAATGGGGGCTTCAGACTGATAGGGATGGGGGAAGCAGGTGCCCCTGGAGATGGGCATTTCAAACACATGAGGGCAGCATCATCTGCAGCACTGGCTCCTTCAGAGTTGGAGACCCAAGAGCCCTCCCTCCTGACCATCTCCATTATTGGGCAACTCTGTGCTGCAGAGACACTGGGTTTCTGCTTGCAGAAGGGTGTTCCTCATTTCATCAATTGCTGAACTAAGAAGCGGTCAATTGCCTTCTGTCTCCAGTGAAATGTCTTAACATTTACCAGACTGTGTCCATGGTGTTGATGATAAGAATGCAGTTAATTGTGGAAAGCTAGGGTTGTTATTGAAGATTGAAAAGAGTGAAGTTTGCATTTCTTCTTTAGGTTCTTTTGGCTCTTTTCCTTTTAAATCACACTCACTTTTCCAGGTTATTGCTATCAGACCTATAGTAAGTAGATTGGCTTGCCCTGACAAGGTGACCCGATTCAGCCTACAATTCCACCACCCAGAAGAAGCCTCAACCTGCAACTGCAGCAGCCAGAAGAGACTTCTGCACATGTGTTGCAAATGTTTCTCCTGGTATTTCCACCATCTGATCAGTAGCTGTTGGAACTGCCAAAGGAGATGAAGCAAAGCAACTCAGCCGCTTCACTTCACTTTTAGAAGCGAGGAGTCTGTGTTGCTTCTCAAAACAGCTTTGAAGGAGAACCTTGTTAAACTTCTGTCAAAATGAAGCACACCTTCAAAGATCTGCCCAGGCATTATTGATATGCTTCTTTTTAAAATCACAGGCAGCTCCCAAACAGTACAGGTCAATTATCACAGCCATCTCATTTCTCCAGGTCTAGAAGTGCATAAGTCTAGAGTTTTAAAAATTAATATTCAGATGAAACCAGAATTTTTCTTATTAGGACTTATGGGCAGTCAACTAGAAAAGGCTCATGGACGATTTGTTTTATATATGTTAACTGCAGCGAGGCTATTATATACACAAAAATGGCAGAATACAGTCATACTCATAATGGAGGATTCGATCATGAAGATGACAGAGCTTGCAAAAATGGCTGTAATTGACTTGTTTGATTAAGGAGGAAACAACAATTACTTTTATAAAGGACTAGAAACTCTTTATGGACTTTTTGCTAAAAATGGATAAAAATGAATGATTTCAGGATTTATTGATTACAAAGGTTTTTTTATGAGAAGAAGGGAACCATGATATGTAATTTGGGAGGGTGGAAATGGTAATTACTATGATTGTAACTGCTGCAAGGAACATGGGAAGTTGCTTCTTTAGATATCTTTCCTTTTCTTTTTCTTTCTTTTTCTTTTGTTATTTTTCACTCTCTCTTTTATTCTTTCATATTTCTTTCTTTTTTCTACTTTTCCTTTTATGTTTCCATAGTTTTAATAATTCAGCTTTTAATCTTATGTAAAATGATGTAAATTTTTCTTTTAATAAAAATTATACTTAAAAAATAGAAATGCATAAGTCTCCCAGTTCCACTTGACCAGGCTTTTATTTATTCATGTTATTTTTCTGAAAGGTTTCTATTATCTTTTAAGTCTTAAAATGAGATGCACCTTTTCTGAGATGAATTTACCATCCTTCCAGCCACGACCCTACAGCACATTGCCTGATTATTGGAAAGAGGAATTTGGAGCCTTCCTTAAAATTGGTGGGTGGGTGGGTGAGGGTGGAAAAATAAAAATGTTGTTTTGAATTGAGAGTGAACAAAATATAGCATCCAGTGTTAAAATCTTGGTCAAAAGATAAAAGTCATCCTGACCACATGCCAGATGAGTTTAGGGGCAGATGGATTGTCCGAAGTATGATGGCATTTCCTCCAAATGTGCAAATGTGTCTCTCAACTTTGATGTGAGTATGATTAGCAAGGCAAGTAAGCTTTGTTCCTTTGGCTTCACATGATCTCCATATCAGTAGTTATCACTTGTATTTTTAAAATAAAATATTAGGCTCTCAGTACATCCAAATACAAATATAAAATATGTATATATATTTTACACACACACACCATATATATATACACACATACACACATACATACATATATATATCCAAATATAAAATATTAGGCTCTGTCAGTATATCCAAGTACAACTTTTTTATTGAATCTTCAGAAAGAAACGGAAAACAACTAACCACTGAGCTGAATTCAGCTTCAGATTCTGAAAATAAGTAATTCCTCTCTCCAGCTCCCTTACTTGCTTCTTAATCCCCGTGTTTACATTTTCTCTAGCTTTTGTTTTTAAATCTTAGCACATAGATCACTTAACATCAATCCCTTTCTTGCTCATGCACACACATACAATGCCTGAAAATGGCACTTTATTACAAAAGGACTGCAAACTTATTAAGCAGTATGATTGATAGGCAAGAATATTATCAATATAACATTAATATATCACATTATCCCAGAAAACTTCTATAAGGCCTGCTTTTGGGATGAAATATACACAAAATCATTGTCTCCACCAGACAGAATCCAAATAGAAATAGTAGTTGAAAACTACTCTCCTTTCTCTTTAAAGTCACCTTTTGTGAGATGGGCGGCTATATAAATATGATAAATAAATAAATAAACCAATACTTTCTTTTTTTTATTTTTCCTGAATTATGTCTCTGTGCATATCATCCCTTGCAATGATTTGCTCAGCTGCCCTAATGTCATAGCAAACAAGAAGTCCTCTGGCATTGTGAGCTGAACTGGTTGACTCTTAGAGTGGCATCTAGTCCTTCAAGCAATCTAGTTGCAAACTCTAATGGGCTATAAAGATGAAAACTAATTCTTTGAACTGAACCAAGAATTGGAGTGGAAGCCAACTCTGTTGGCAAACTTCCATTTTTGAGTTGGAATAAAATTGGGCTATTCATAGTAGCATCATGATCCAATTAAGGATTTCCACTAATGGGATACATAGTGAATCTTTTTCCAGTCCCCGTTCTTCCCACAACCATTTTGCCATCTCAAGACATTCAAGGATCTTCCAGCACTCTGCAACTCAGGAGGTGATCCACCCTGCTGCTTTGGATCCAAGCCACTGCTGCTTCTTTCTTTTGTTGCCCACAATCATAATTTGTTTAGCACCAATGGAGTACTAAATTCAATCCAAGAGTTCCTGCTCAAGTTTCAGTAAATGTTCCATGAAACTTTTGCAGGACAGCTTGTTGGTGGACTATAAGTAGATGAGTCATCACTCCCTATTCTAAATGGGTATACTTCATTCATATTCAGGGCAAAATTAAATGATGTCATTAGATTAATGAATTTGCATTAAGAAAATGTGTCCCTAGTTAAAGCCAGAGGTTAGAGAAATAAAGATGAACAACATAAATAAAAGACAGACAGGATCCTTGGCTTCAGTGAATCTTAGACTCTTCCAAATGCAATCAAGGAAGCACACTAAAACTGAGAAGTTGGACTGTGGTTCCTTTAACCTCTGATGACATGAGCTGGTTCCAGCATAATATTTCTCCACATGATTACAGAATTTGAGCCTGGTTTGTAAAAATAAATATTAATTGTATGTGTATTATATGCATGTGTGAATCTGCCTTGTATGATTGGCAGGACTGACTACGAGAAAAGAACTGAAAATAGAACATCTCCATTGAGTTGACTCCATGGTGACTTCTGCGATGCATCCATGTAGGTTTCTTGATCAAAATATGGAAGTGTTTTGCTACTACATTCTTCAAGGATTTCCTGAAAGTGTTTCCTGGTGTTCTCTCAACTAACTCCACTGAAAATCAACGTTTCTGTGGTATTCTGGATGTTTTATAGATGATATGATGATTCAGAAAGAAATCGTGCAGTTCTGAGGACAGGTATCTGGTTGTGGAAGATTCTATTATTTATCCCTATTGTACATAAAGTGAGAAATGAAGGCAGCTCGAACCTTAGATAGAATGGGTAGCAGAAACCTCATATCTAAACCTCCTATCATAAATGAGGTGAGACAGGGAAAACTACAACCACAAGATGGAGTTGCAGAGCATTGGAGAGGAGCAATACAACCAAACTTTAAATAATAATATTTATTTAAAATAATAATAAATAAATTATAGGAAACAATGTAAAAATAAAAATGTATACAGCTGTTGAAGTAGAGCTTCCATGACCTGCAGCTAGTATGCATGTGTTTGTTAACGATTATGGAAGTTATAATCCAACATGTCTGGAGGTGAGTCAGTTGGGCTGGTTGTCTTAGACAAGTCATTTTAAATAGATTTTTATGGTTGTTTTCATTTGTTGTTCACCACCCAGAATTGTATGTCAAGTTAGCAGTTATATAAATTGAATGAAGGAATAAATAGCTAAATAAACAAAAATGTATCCACATTGAGCTGATCTCCATTGAAAATAAGATTCCTTGCATGCATTTGGTGGTAAAATGATGATTTTCAGTAACAGGATTTGGGGCATGTCTTTTTTTTAAAGCAGATAAAAGGTAAAATACCTGCATTAAATCTCCACTAGACTTAACACAAGAATGTTCCTTAGGGGGAAAAAAAATCCCCAATCTCCTCCCCCAAGGCTCCCTGTAACCCCCCAGCACCACATTAAAATAAACAAATCAGCAAAAGTGTTTTCCTCTGCCCTGATCAGATGAATCCCTGGAACAACCATGTCATACTGGAGGCTGCAGGGAGGTGTGCTGGAAGCAGACTGGCACATCAAAGCTGAGCTAAGAACTGAGAAGACTTTGACATACAGGTCCTATACTTAATCACTTCATCAGCTCAAAACGTCTAATACCAGAAGAAGAAAATCTAGATGCTCTTTGAGGTCTCCTCTAGGCATGCATGATATAGACAGAACTGTGGTGGTGAAGATATGCTGGGAAAGTGGCCATCATTTTGTAATGTGAATCAGCAAAAGCATACACACAAGTAGCAAAACAGCTAGAGGGATGTAATTTATTAAAGGGTTTTATAAAAGAACATTTAATTTTAATGTTTCCTAAAGTGCCAAGTGTTTAAGGACTTGCCAATCATTGCTGTCTTTGCTCTCCATTTTAGCTGGAATGCTGAAAGCCAGAAGCCAGTTGACTTCTTCCAGGAAAATCAGGGCCAATACCCTCTGTATATTTTTCCTTCCATGTCTATAATAAAAAGGACTGGAAGCTCTGCTTTTCTTGTAAATGAAAGTGAAGCCTGCAGGAAAATGACAAAGACAGCATGGCAACATGAACCCACATTTACTCAAGTCAGAATGGAATGCCAGATATGCTGAAATGCCTCCCAAGCTTACCAAAGTTCAGGCCCGTCCCCTGGTTTGGATGCCAGGATCCAACCTTCAGCCTAGTTATGATGCCAGCGGTCAAACTGCCTCTCCCTCCCATCCTGACAGAGTCCTGTCCCAACAGCCATCCCTGATTGTCTTCAGCCTTTCCTGGAGCTGGAGCTGGAGCTGAGGTGAGAATCCAAGCAGCTTGCGGTTAATTCACCCAGTACAGCCTTCCTGGCTCACTAGCATCTGCCAGGGAGGAGGCCAAGAAACTGTCAGTAAGCAAACATCGCCAATCCAAGGAATTGATTAAGGCAACTTCTCCTGACTCTTTGCTTACGGTTGTGAAAGCAGAAATTGTTTCAGCGTTACTGTTTCCAAAAGATTAATAAAGATGTTCAGGAGGCTGAAGTGCTGGGAGATTTGTTTAATTATTCCCCACAGTCCTGCCCCAGCAATCTGCTGACATTTCGCCCCGACCTTGCAAATCCTCAGCAAATATTAATATATCAACTCAAACAGGGGCTCTTGTTTTATTGGTTCATGGAGCTCAGAAAGATTCGCCACAGCAGTGAAAAAATAATGTGCAGAACTGAGGGGGAACGGCTCCTTTGATATCACCTTCTGCTGCACACATGTGCTCGGAGCATCAACAAAATGGAAATACCACTCCTTTGCCACAGCTGTGGAGTGACACTTCAGATGCCTCGGCTTTCTTTTGTGCAGCCCACTGGAAAAGGCCCAAAAACCGTGGTGGCAAGAGAATAGAAAACACATAGACACAGAGAGACAAGAAGAAATTACATTTGATTATCAGACACGGTAGAAAATTTTTAACAATGGAGAAGTTCTCAACTTGCAGCTTAGACTCATGGCCTAGAATAAGCAGAAGAACTAAGAGCTGGGTTCACAGACATGCACCTTCATCACTGGCATCAAGGGGTGACTTGTAAGTGTGAAGGAGGCATCGCAGATGAATTGCTACGGAGAGTGTTTTTGCATCACCCAGTGTCACTATCAATTCATTACAGAGCCATTAACAGATTACACACCCCAGATAGCATCTTCATATCACCTGAGATTGGCTCACCAAACACCCTGTGTTTCAGCAAAGACTTCATGCATTCAGCTGAAAACTATCCAGTTCACTCCAGTATATTCACTGCATCTTGGTTCAAGCATACAAGTGATGATTCACATGTTGGTGAACTATCATGGATTAAGAACAAAACAACTGCTTTGCTAGATCTGACTAAACATTCATTTCGTCCAGCATTTTGGCTTCAGAATCAGCAAGCTGGTGCCTGTAAGAAGGCATAGGACATAATTGTCCCAAGTTATTAATACAAAGATAAATGTATTTATACACAGGAGTTACTTTAGCAGTGATTGACCTTTCTTTCACGCATCATAGATGTATGATCATTCCTAATATCAGATTGAATACAAAGAAAGTTTGCAAGTCAGAGATGAGTCACCAAGAACTGGGTAGGTAAACGTTGTAGAAGACCTCTGTTAATCTATGGTAGCCAATAATCAGGAGTCTGGTAGCACCTTTTCACACAAATATATTTTATTAAAAGTCATACATTTTCATGAGCTACAGGCTACTTATACCTTTTAATAATATTTGTTAGTCTAAAAAGGTGTTAGTCAAACTCCTGATTTATGGGTGGGCAAAGTTTCTCTTAATGACCTGAAGCTGAATGTGAAAGTTGGGAGCCAATGTGGTGTAGTGGTTACAGTGCTGGACTGGCACTGGGGGGAGATATAAGTTCAAGTCTACTGTCAACCACAGAAGGTCATTGAGTGACTTGGGGTCAAACACTCCTTCACAGCTCAATCTTCCTCACAGGGTTTTTGTCATGGGAAAAATAGGGAGAGGGGGTGCTACACATACCACCTTGAGCTCCTATATGAAAGGTAGGATATAAATCTAACAAATAAAGCAGCAACTCTTGCTGCACCCCCCCCCCATTTATCAATATACCTTTGCTTACTACCTTGTCTAATGGTGAATTATTGCATGTTCAAAAGCTTACAGATTTTTTTTTTCATCTTGAATAAGCCTAGGAGGGGCATTGCCTCCATAATAGTTATTGATGAGAATGTGATGGGCAAGAATATGGAATAATAAGGTTGTGAACAAATGAGGGTGGGGACAGTGAGAAGAATACCCCGGTTATACCTTCCTTGTCATCCCAAGTCATCAAAGAGGAGAAAACAAGTGGTACACATTGGAGTCAATGCAATTTAACGGCTGAAGTGTTGGGACCAGGGACACCCAGGTTCAGACCCTCAGTCATGGAAACTCACTAATGAATTGGGCTTATTACTCTCTCTCAGCTCAACCTATCCCCAGAATTGTAATGTGGGGAAATGTTGGAGGACATCTTATGGTCTTGGAGAAAATATGAAATATGAATCTTCTTAAAGAAATAAACTCTCCCCAACTATTAACTTGATCAAATGAAATTTACTTAGACACTTCTGGATGATGTTTCTTCCTTCCTCTCTGACCTGTGTTTTCCCCCTATCCAGAAATGTCTTCTTCTCCCTCCCTTTCAGCCTTTGTCCCTCTTTCATGGAGTTTCTAATTTTTATGTCAAGTGTCTATCAAAATCCATGAGCAGAAAGGAAAACAAAAGCTGATGGGGCCTGCAGCTTCTTCCTTCACTTTCACTCTTTTCCCCACCCAGAAAAATGTGAATCTAACCATTAACCTACATCAAACCATGTTGCCGAGAGTGTCAGAGGGGAAGAATGCCTTCCTGCCTGCCATTCCTGGCATTCACTTGCACTGAGCTAGGGAGTTAATGTGTGATTAATTTGATTCATAAACATGTTAATCACTTCACTGTGTGAACTGGTTAACATGCCCCACAGCCAGCACCTTTCTTTAAAATGCTTCTGTCTCTTTTACATACACACACACAAACGCACACACACTGCTCAAATGTATTTAATATTTTAAACCCGTTTTCTCTAACATGCCCTTAAGCCTGGGCTTAAGCTGTGCTGCTGCTCCTGAAGGCTGAGCCCTGGAATTCAGTTTCAGTGCCAGCAGCCTCTTCCTGTAGTCTGCTTATTATTTATATTACGCCACCAGCGAACATGGTGCTTTACAGAGTTAAATGGGCAGCCACGCCAGGCCCCTGCTTGCAAACAGCTTACAATCTAAACCATAGAGGGCCTTAGGAGAAGGGCCAGTGGGAAAGATGGGAGGGAAGAAAAGCAGGTGGACCAAGGCTGCTATACAGACTTTAAACTTGGATACAGCTGGGAAAAAGGATAAATGTGGAGTAGTAGGTTGTGAGAAAAAGGTGTTTAAGGGACATGGAACCGATGCACTACATTCATGTTTGGGTCAACAGTTACATATACAGAAGGCAGCAAGAGGCACAATTGTAATGCTAGATGATGGTGTTCCTGATCCCAACACTGTAGCCATTAAATTGCATGGACTCCAATGTGTATCACTTGTTTTCTCCTCTTTCATGACTCAGGATGACAAGGAAGCTGTAACTGGGGTATTCTTCTCACTGTCCCCACCCTCATTTTCTCACAACCTCATTATTCCATATTCTTGTCCATCACATTCTCATCAGTAACTATCATGGATATACACTATCATGATGGTGTATATGGTGTATATGGTGAATGTTCAGCAAGCAAACATTCCCCCATATGACAAGAATCAGGGGAGTGATGAGCTCTGAGGTAGAAGACAGCAAAAGAAAACTTCCATATACTGAGGTAGATAACCTCTAAATACCATATAGTGGGACAAGCAGCAGGAGGTGGGCATCATTTGTGGTCTGATTTAACAAGGGAACTCCTACCGTGAATGTGAGAATTTTGGGGAAACTCTTCAGAAAGCTTAACTGTCTTCCTGCATCAGACCAACAACCTCCCAAGCCCATAAACTGGACAGCTCATCTTTTTAATTTCCCTTCTTCCCTCCCCAGCATCACCAGTGCTCAAAAGTGTATCGCTTCAAAACATGGAAATGCCACTAAAATGGGCATGCCTAATCCTTGCAGACAGAATTTGTCTTAAGGATTTGGAGATTCCTCTCTTCCCACTTCTGCAAAGGTCATGGTGGAGCTCTTAAGGGCAAAGGGGCCATCTGGCAGCTGTTGGGGACAGTGAGGGCCAGCCAGGTTATTTCCAGCCATGTTGGACTGTTATGGTTGTCCCTCCAGCTAAGACAGCCCATAATAGGGGAGAAAAGACTCCATTATTTTTGCAAGAAAAGTGGGAAGTCAATGCTGGGCTTTTTCCCAATTGCACCTATCTAGAGCACAAACATGCTCCAGCAACATTTTGGGGTTTTTTTGCCGTGTACTCATGCTGTTGTTATCGTATCATCCCCAGCTGATATCTGAGGCAGCTTAAAGTTGTCCTCAGCTACTCTATATTAAGGTTGTGTTTTTCCCCTAAAGCAGGCAATGAGCTATAGGAATTTTGCTGTGGGTGTGTTCTGACCTGCTTCACCAACCAATTGTTCAACACTGATCAGGTGACGCTGAAGACAAGCCTGGCACCTACTGGCCACTTCAGGCTAATGCGGGCACACCCCCTCCTCTCTCGCCCTTGGGCACTGTCTTCCAGGGCTATTCTGTTTTGAACAGTGGGAAAGTCCAGTTTTTTAAAATTGGCCTATCCCTGTGTACCTGCCAATTCCTGACTCAAAGACCTGGATCAGCCTGAACAGTAGCTATAGCATTGGGGATGGGGATGAGGGGGCTGTAAGGTGAAGTGAGAAAGACCCAGAACTCTCTCTGCTGTACATCTATGAACTTGTCAGCTATCGTCCAGGGCAATTTTGAACATGGGTTTAGAACTTTTTGGAATAGCACTAAACCCGCGTCCAAAGGAGCCCCATTATCAGCTCTGGTCTGCCCAAGTGTTTTGTAGGGATGAGTTAAAAGTGATCCTGATGATTGGCTGATATCAGTTGATCATCGAGCTTCTTTTGGATGGCTTTAGCACTATTCCAGAAGAATGTTAAATCCAGGTTCAGAATGCACCTGTGCAAAAACAAACAAACAGCCACTTGCACCAAACTTGAGCAAATTTTCACAGATTTCACAAAATTTGCTCCTCCAGTACCCCTAGCTCTCACTAGAGAGCGTATATCTTCCCACCAGGTAGTGACATTTAGCAGAAAGGGAGGAAAACAAAGCCAGGGACATCACCAATCATATACATGCTGGCCTATAGTGTCAGTGGAAGCAGCAAACTTTATGCTGGTATAGTTTTCTGCTAGCTCAGGGACTGGCAGACAGCACTTTAACTTGGCTATACAGAAGAGCCCTCTGTCAGTGTAATGCTGATTTACAGTACAAAGTACTGATGCAATTATAATTGTCTCTGTATTAAAAACAGGGCTAATACTTCCAGTAGGCAGAATAAGGCAATGGTAGCCGCATACACACTCCTGGTTCTTCTACTGGAGGGCTGTCATGGCTTCTGGGATGGTGGAGGAGAATGCTCCATTATTGGTGATTCAGCTTCCAATCACATGGGCTTCTAGAGGTGGGGAAATAAGACCATCTTTTTTTTTTTCCAGTTCAGGCAGCAGAATATTCAGGGTCGATGATCTCAAGCAAACAAGTTTAATTCCCTGCAGAAGAGCAATATAAGTGAAATTGGGTAGGAGCTCTCATCCATCTCATTACCATCTCTTTGTCATGATTGTTAATGAACGATATCTGCCCTGAGGAGTTTACAGTCTATGCACCACCTTGCTCAATTAAATGCCCCTTTGATTTCAGATATATCCTTAATGTTCTTGTTCAATAAGATATACAAGGGTTTTGCTTTGTATGGGAGTAGAACCAAGAATGGGGCAGAAGGGGAATTGCACTTATACTTGATACTTCCCCAGGAGTGCAATCCCACATATGTCTACTCAGCAGTAAATCATTTTGGGACTTTTTCCCAAATAAGATTATAGAATTTTCACCTCAAGAATATTCTTCTCGTAGCAATTGGCTGAATTCAGCGCTTTTAAAAGGTCCTTAAAAATAACAACACACAATTTGGATTTTGTTTTGCTTCACAAGAAGGCACTGTTGGAATAGTAGAGATAGATGTGGTGGGAGTCTTCACTTCCAACTGTCCATGCCTTTAGTGTATAGTTTCAAAGTTATTTTGGTGATTTCTGTTTTCATAGTAGAATAGAATGATTAAGAATGGTCAAGAGTCAATTTTGATTATGGCAGTATATAAATATTACAAATAATCAAAAATGGACAGAAGGCACTGAAGTAGTCAAAACCCACTTCAGACATATTGAACTCAAACATTTGATTTTGGCAGCTTAGAATTAAAATCAGTCTAATATTTATGTAGTCAATATTACACAGTCATTATGATGTATTTAGACACAAATCCTGCCATAACACATTGGAAATATATCAAGGAAAAAAATCCAACTTTTCTTCTACTATGGTTGCTAAGGAGAAATTAACATGGGTAAACTCATGACAACTCTGCTGCTCTGAGTGGTGAAGTGTGTCTCACATTTACATGGTATTAATCAATCTGAAATCAACACTTTCAATAAATCCTGGCCATTAACATTCATGTAAATGGCAAGCAGTGAAATCTTGAGCAGAGAAAATTCACCTTTTACTATTTTTTATTGTGCCTTTTCAGGGTACACAGATACAGACACACAAATGTTTGTGTAAAAAAAGAAGAACGAACCAATGGAGCAGCTAATCCTGTGATAAATATGTTTAAATAAATAAGATTGTAGTTATGCACTTATTCATATTCATATAGAGAGATAAGTCTAATTTCTCAATGAGAAAATGGGCAACTGAGCATACAAACAGAGAAGCAGAGCCTGCAAAGGATACTTTTCATCAGATAGATAAGGCCTGCACACAGAGTGAGAGAGAGAATTTGTAATTCAATAAATGAAGTGAGACTTGGAAGTTTACATCTAAATGTATGCTAAATTGAATCAGATTTATTCTCATGGTTTTAGGCATTCTTCATAGAAGTAAGATCTTCACTAAAGAAAATGCATGGTTAAGTAGGGATTATTAAAAATTATCCAACCCATCAGACTCTTATTTTGCTAAACAAAATCAAGATTGCCAAACACTTTTCCCATAAAGTTAGAGATGTCACTGCAAATACATTTGATGATGACGATGATGATTAAAAAGGGTTGACCTTGACTGAAAAAGAAAGGATTTGTATGTTTGAGTAGTAAATCATGCAAATCTACTTTACAAGTATGGCCGTCATGTGAAACTGAATGGGATTAATAGCTAAACTCTCTGTCATATATGAATGGAACTTTGCATGTAAGGAAAAAACCCTCATGAACTAATGCAACATGATTGCAATTTAATGCAAAGTTACTTGAATGACATTATCAGACTTTGGAAAAACTGTGAATTTTGTTCTACTACTTTGCTGCTCACTACAGCTAAAAATGCAATAATAGCAGGAAGCTTCCACGCCCCCTTTAAATACATGAGTTTGAAGACAGAAGAGTGTGGACTTCCATCTGTATCTCTTCCCCCCAACACGCGCACACACACACTTACTTTTCTCCTTGACCCATAAAAAAACATGATGTCAGGAAAAGCGTCCTTTTTTAATCCTCATTTCTGATCCTCCCACTACCCTGCCTATAGGAAAGAACTAATTCAGAGATGCATATTTTTCACGTGAGAACTGCAACTTCCAGCTGGGAGTTGTATGTTGCAGACGAGGGCCATGGAAGAATGTTTTCTTTGTGCTGTGATTACTTTTATTAGAGAACTTATCCATTTTGTTACTCATTAAGTTTAAACCGCATTCCATTTGTTACTCATTTGTTCAACTCACATTTTCTCATTCGTTTTCATGTCCAGCTTTTTTTGGTTTTCCAGTACACCCTGGAAATTGTATCATTGAAAGGCATTCTGGGAAAACCTGTGGTCGCCTGAAACCGGCCAGCCTCTGTTGGCAGCTACTTCCTATCCTCTCACCTCATTTTTTTCCCCATATAAGAACCTAAGTTTCCACATTCCCCTCACTCCAGATGATCTGAGAAAACAAAGTAGGGACAGTTGGTGCGGTGTCAAAAAAGTCACGGGGGTAGCTGTGATCGCATGACTGAAGCACTGCGCTTTTTTATGAGTGGTGCGTCTAAAAAAGAGGAGGGGCTTCAGTCACACAGTTGTGGTCACTATCTTGACATTTTTTTACCCACACATATATACACCCCTTCTAGAGGCAAGCAGAAGGTAGTGCCCCTTCCCCAGTGCCAAAACTGTCTCTGCTGGCACTGGGGAAGAGAAACTTCCTGCACCCTGAAATACATGACAAATGGTCACAAGTGAAGTAATAAAAATGAAGCATATCATAAATGATGGCTATTTATAGCACTCTTTCTGATGAAGGGACAACCAGTAAGTCCAGCTTTTAATGACACAAAAAGAATGCACACCCTCCAAGACCACAAATCAGAAGAAGGCCGATAGCAATATGTTAGTCTGAAAAAATGCTACCAGACTCCTCCTGATTTTTGGCTACCATAGACCAGCACATCTCTCCTCCTACAGGTTCCTCCAAGACCAAAAAATCCTGGTCCTCAACACAATGCAGTTCAACAGAATCAGTTCACACATCCATATATAAACCAGCACTAAGTATCAAGTATCTACTTGGGAAGAAATGGGTCTGAGGCCAAAAACAAGACTGCAGGCTTTCATATACTGATAGTCTTTGTTTAGCGACTGCCTCGTTTAGTAACCGTTTGCAGTTACAACAGTGATGAAAAAGTAACACTGTGACCAATCCTCGCATTTACAACCTTCGCAGGTCTGTAAAGCAAAGGAAAGCTGAAATAAGATAAGCACAGTTGTGGTTTCACTTAGTGACCGCTTCACTTAATAACTGAATTGCCAGTCTCAATTTTGATCGCTAAACAGGACTACCTGTAATCTCAAAACACAGAATTTTCTGTGGGCTAAGAGGAATGCTGGGGTGCCTTAGGCTTAGTGCAGCTGGGGTGAGAACCAGTAGCCTTTAAGCAAGAGAGAGAAAAATGTTCCTGCTCTGGGAAGTGGATACATTTGGGAGGCTTTTGACATAAAAGTGAGAACCTAAATCATCCTTCCCCAACCAGCTGTGCTCCAGGTACCTTACACTGTAATCCCCATAATTCCCAATCAACATTGGCAATATTATGGGAGAGGTAATTAAACAGACAGTGGGATCCAGGCTAGGGAAGAAAGAACAACAAAATGAACTATACAGCATCAGCCCTTTGCTTTATCTCACAACTCACCAGATCAACCTGTAGCGAGCAACCTGTGGCTCACAGTTGTACAAGAACAATTCCTACCAGCCCTTATCACTATCAGAGCTGGTTGGAGTCGGGTGGCATCAAAAATCAAATCAAATAAATAAATGGCTATGTAAGCCAGGATTCATGGGGGCTGGAGTCCAACAAACACTGAGAGGGTTTCAAGTTGCTCTTATCTTGGCTAACAAGGTCTGAACCTTAAAAGAGAGAGACTCCCACCTGGCTTAAAAAAGGCTTGCATGCCAGTATGATTTGCTGGACTGGGGACCGGAGCAGACATTTGCTTTTCATGGCTTTGAATTGGATGTGCATTCTGAAATCTGAAATCAGATTTATAAAGCTATATTGGTACACAGAGAAAGGGAATAAGGGAGACGCATATCTTCCTTTCTCACAAGAGCCAGGGTGGTAAACTGGCTACAAGGTTCAACTTCACCCTCTACTGTGGAAATTCACTGGGTGATTTTGGACCAGTCACACTCACCTAATTTAACTTAGAAGGCTGTTTATGGAGACAAATGACTGGACAGCCATTTGTCCAGAATGGTTTGAGAATTCCTGCACTGGGCTGGAAGACCTCCCAGGTCCCTTCCAACCCTATGATTCTGTGGTAACATGGTGGGATCTGGGGGGTGGAGGGAAGAAGTTGCTCAATGTACTTCAACAGGGGCAGGGGCAGGAAAAGAATTCTTCACACAACATACTTAAGTAACGAATGTGCAGCATATTGCCCTGTCTGTGGTCTGCTGCCCCCCACCGATCTGTTTCTCAACCTAAAAGGGGTGGTGGTGGCAATGAATGGAGGGAGAACTGCCATGATCCATTAGCCATCACAGCTAAACCACATGGAGCCTCCATATTCAGATGCAGCATATCTTAATTGCAGGAGGGGCCTGGGAAAAGAAATGGCTGCGTGTGAACTTCTGAGAAACATTTGTTGGAAAGCCAAAAGCTGGTGTATCTCCGGCTAATCAGGTGGGGTTCTTTCCCCCTTCTGTAGAATGGGTAGATTCCTGCACAAAGGGTGAATAACATCCCTTCCAAATGGGGACCTCTTCTTTTTAAGAAGGGAAGCAGGGAAGAAAAGGCCCCATTTCTCTCTCTCTTCTCTTCCCTCTCCATGCCCCCCCTCCCTCCACCCCCTGCACACTGTCTTTGTAACAGTCTCTCATCCAACAAGGACGATTGAAACTTTATAGCGCATGATTCATAGGCCGGATCTGTTTCTGGAGCCAGGGGGGTGCATATTACATTAATCAGTGTCAGCCCACTAAAAGAGAGACGTGCATATGAATTCTCCATATTGCATGGCACTGGGGAGAGATAAATGTGCTTGAGAGCCAATGGACCGGCGCGCCATAGGAAAAAATAAAGCAAATATGATTCTCTGACAGTCACTCACACAGAGATTCGGCTGGTTCTCAAAGCTAAAAATATCAGGCCCATTTGTCCGGGAGTAAGACCGTGGAACTTAATGGGACTTCTTTTGCAACATACAGAGGCTCGAACTTCCCGGACTAGATTCTTCTCCCCCACCCCCGACAAAGGAAGAAATAGGTTCTTTGAGTCCTAAAGGGCCAGAGGCCGCGGGACGAGCGCGGATTCGGACGGATGGCGAAGGCCTTGTCCCGAGGTAGCCGGCCTCCCCCCCCCGCCGCCGCCCCTCCAGAACCATAAATCAACGAAAGGCAGCAGCTGTCCTGCAAATGAAAACGCCGCGGATAGAGGCCGAACCGAAAAAGCGTCCTCCTTTTCTGGAAAGCAAGGATTAAGCGCGTCGCTCTTTTCTAACCGACAAAAATAAATGGCTTGCGCTGGTACCGATCGATCGCGTAAAGTTCAATTAAAAGAAAAAGGGGGTGGGAAAGCAGGGCAGCCGCGGAAGAACAGAGCCGCTTCATTGGGCTCCGCAAGCACCCCTTGCAGGCTAAACGCCTCTTCTCGACGCGACGGTCGAGGCTTCGGGTTGCCTCTTCTCTTCGCAGCCTTGACTCTGCAGCCTCCCACCCCTCTCGTCTTTCTTGACCGGCTTTCCTTTAAACGGGTACCCGCCAGACTGAGTGGGATAAGCGCTTCCCTATTTCCCACTCCTCGAGGCCATGGTATCCGCGGCGCATGGAGTATGTAGTCCACACTCCTGGGGCGTACCGGTTGAGGACTATAGTACTGAGTAACTATGGCAAGAGCAAAGAGCCGCTGAGGTTGCTCGGCTTCCTTGCCTGTTTTCTACGAAGCGCTGGGTACAAGATCCGAGTGCTACACTTCCTGCTACCCACATTGATGATGATAGCACAATTAAATTCCAATACACTATTTCCGCATAAAACTGTCCAAGATTAAGGCTGAAATGTTGCATACACCCCTAACAAGTCCCTCTCCGAGATTTGCGCCGAAGTAACGTCGGCTGCAGCTTTCCTCCAAGTTAAAGCACTGTTCTAGCGCCGCGTTGTTCTGAGGCAACCTTCCCCAACCCCGAGCCCTCCAGATGTCCGGGATTTCATCTGCCATCTTCCCCTCCCGGAATGGGAGGAGTGGTCCAACAAAACTAGAGGGGGCCGGCCAAGCTACTCTACCCGGTTCTCCCTTCAAGCTGTCCGGCTGGCTCCCCCGGCTGGGGTGGGCGGGCTTCTTCTAAGGAGCCCTCCGTTTGAGAGAGGAAGCTCCGCGGTGCCCCGGAGGAGCCTTCTGCTTGCGGGGCTCGAGCCCGCGGAGAACGACGCTGCTTCCCGCTTTTTGCCAACACCCGGGCGAGCCGCGCTTGCTCTTTCTTTTCCCTGCTTGCTTTTGAAAGGAAAGAGCAACTCAAAGGAACCGGAGGGCTTCTCGCCGGCGGGAAGCGGGAGAGCAGGACTGCACGTACTGAAACAAACCGCCTGGCGTTTGGCGTTTGGCGTTGCCGCCCGATTTGCCGGAGGAGGAAGCGTTGTGGGTGCTTGGGGAGGGCAGCTCTAGCGCTACTGGAAGGCCGAGGCGGCTCCTCGCCAGAGCGAGAACTGGGGGCGACGAATGCTGGGGTTTTCCACCGCGGCGAACTCAGCACTTTCCCGCGCCTGCCGCTCTTGAAGACAAGAGCGCGGCGGACGAGGCCGCTGGGCTTCCCGCGCAGGCCGCGGCTCTCGCGTTTTGTGGCGTGGATGCCGCGCGGAACCCTGGGCCGGCCCGATCCAGCTCGATGGAGCGGGGTACATGTGGAACTCAGGCCGGAAAGTTCGGAAGTCTTTCCCCTGCCTGGGAGGGGCTCGATCCCAGGGGAACAATATACCCAGCGTTGGAGTCCCGAGGTTGACGAGAGATTTACGCACGTGCTTAAACCGCTTCCACTGAAATAACTCAGACTTTAATGGCACTTGGACTGAACTGGGAAAAGACTGGGGAGGGAAATGACAAACAGAGCTTCATCTGCGTCGTTCTTCTGCCAGCGCTGACTTAATCGGGAAACGTTAAAAAGTAAAAAGTTGTTTTGCGTCCCCTACATTCCAAAGCCAATGGGACTGTACTGTTTTCCAATAGAAGAGTCCTTCCCCCACCCCCGACAAGGTCACTGATTGATCTTCTGCAACTCACCATACAGTATACTAATTTCAACCACCACCACCCGTTTCTGACCTTATAATAACCTTGAGGGTGGTCGGAATGACTCTCGAGGTAACGTACAGACCTTCTAAACCTCAGATCGATGCATTTCAGAACTTGTGATGCAGCCCTTTGAACAGGGGCGGAGAAGGCAGCCATCCTGAACTCAGTGGGGCTTACTTCTAAGGAACCTACAAAGGATCAAGCTATCTCGCTCCCTTCGCCTTTCAAATCAATGGAACATGTTTTAAAGCGCTTCCTTTTGCGTTGCCGACCGTTCCGTTCAGCACAAGCTCAGGCTGAACGGGCGGGGGCCTAAAAGAACCTGCTGTTGCCTTGCATGTATTTCAAGGCTGCATTTGAATTTAGCAAGGCTAAGGGACCCTTCCCACATTTAATACAAAGAGATGCAAACAGATCTTCCCCAGGGTCGGAGGCATGAAAGCTTTTTCTGCAGATCTGTGCCGCGTGAAGGCTGCTGGGCAAGGGGAGGGACGCTAACGCGGGACAACATTTTAGAGCAAGTGAAGACTTCGGGCGGCTTTGCTTTCCCCATTCCCGGACCATCCTGGGGAGAAAATGATTCCGCTGCGAGCCTACAGAGGGCGCTGCGAGCTTTGCTAAGGAGGGCTTCTGCTTTAGCGCTAACCCTCCTGTTCCAAGTCCCAAGTCCTTAGACCGGCGAAGGCGCGCGCTCGCGGGCGCCCAAAGCTCTCGCCCGGAATGCACTTTTGCTTTCACCCGCGGAGCAAACCAGCCCCGTTTCTATCTGTGGCTGTGCAGCGGAGCCCCGCGATCCCTGCTGCTCGGACTGCTTTCTTCGGGGAGCGAGCAATGTCCGATTTGGGACGCTAGTCGTTAAGCGAAAGCCCTGCTCGTGCTCGACGAGAGCGAATCTCACTTGCTGAGCGAGGGGGAGGAGACCCAGCCAGAAGGCCGGAAGGGGATCCTTCGCTAAATTCGTTCAATCCCGTGCGGGCTGGGAGTTTTTCGCGGGGCTACGTCCCTGTTTCTTGCGCCCTAGAAATGCAGTCAGTTATTTCCCCGCGCGTTCTTTCGTAACATTCGTACTTCCAAACCTTCAAGCGCTAGAGATTTTGAAAGAGAAAGAGAAGAGAGCGAAGTTTATAAGCGTGTATGTGAGAAAAGGATGGATGGAAGGACAGACAGACAATTTTTCAGGATTGCCCTTCCGTTTAATGCGAACTGAAGGCGATGCACGAACCTCTCTTGCTCTCTCTCTCTGAGAAAAGCGGCCCTGTACAATCCAAGAGCAGAGGAACTTGTTTTTAGCAGACTTCCTGCCCTTAACTATCTGGAGAAATAAATCCCATCGCTTTCTGCCACGGTCGCACCCAGCTTCAAGCACACTACAAACTGCACTTCTGAGCCAGCTTGCTAGGAAGTGTGCCTTGTTGCACTCAGGGGCTCTTACTTCCGAGTAAGCGGGTCTCGAGCCACTGTGAGGTGAGTAAATCTGCTGCACCCACATCACCTACTAAGAAGCACAACTTCCTAGATAAGCAGGTACAGTGCTCGATTACGGTCAGACTTCCTTAGAAATAAGGCTGCTTGCAGTCCAGTTTCTGAAAAATTCCGGAGAAGATCGGGCAGCAAGCAGCTAAACTTCGGCTACTTGTTAAGGACACGCGCGCGCTCCCGACCGCCAGCCGCCTCCTAGGTCCAAATAACAGCAGCGAAAAAGCCTGTCGTGCCATTCGTTTCTCCCGCTACAAAGATCCATCCGTGCTCCCCCACCTTTTTTTTTTTTTTTTTTGCTACAGGGAAGAATGGAAGGAAAAAAGGGATCCACAAAGCACCGGCAAATTCTCTCAAAGGGGAGGAAAAAATCCTTTTTTGCATGCAGTGCTCTCGCAGTTAAAGGAAAACGGAAGAAAATCCAGATCAATATTGTCACCCTTGATGGGGAATTTATTAATATTTGATTTCAAATCTCGTTCTGGTTTCCGACAAGTCCTGCTCCGAGGATTGCGCAGTTCGGATAGGCTGTCTCCAGCATGATTTTTTAATGACTTTCCCAGCTGCTTCTTTCCATTTTCCACCGTCAACAACCATCTGGTATCTGATTAGCACCTCAATGCTCATTTAGCATTCTCATTTAGGAAAAAGAGAAAACTCGGGGCGGGGGGGGGGCAGAGAGAGAGAGAGTCGGTGGAGAGATGGGAGCCCCTGGAAAAATATTGCAACTTTTTCAAGAGCTAGCCTTTGGAAGATTAGCCAAGCTTTGGGGAACTTGCTGCTTCTTCTCTCATTCCTTTCCTTGTTAAGAAGGCCAATGATTTACAGTTTCTTTTTCTTTTTGCTACAAAGATTGCAAGCTAAAATTCCAGAAGGGGGATGGGGAATAGACTTCCAAAGGCTCATCTCCACCTCAAAACTCAATCTTGACATCCCAGTTTTATTTTCTATACCTCCGTTTTCCTATCTCAGCCATGAGATAAACTAGTTTTGCAGTCAACATAACATAGGGAACTTCAGAGAGCCACTTAATAGGAGGCCTCTGTACTGAACCTGGTGCTTGGTTTAGAAAACAGCCATTCCCCTTATCAAGGAAGAATTAATTTCTCTAGCACAAAAGAGCAACACATTTGCAGGTCGCTTCCAGGGAAGGGGCATATTCACCCCCTCAAATGAAAGCATGGTTTGATTTAAGAGAGAAAGCCATCCTCTCACAAGCATGAAAAAATACACACTGTGAGTGTGCCACTAAGATGCCACTTGCTGCAGAAATTGTCATAAGTATTTAATGTTGACCATGTCGAGTTTAAATAATTTATCCATCAACTGCCTTTTTAACCTAGGATTGCAGTTCTAAATATACTTACCTGAGGGTGACATTCATTAGTTCAATGGGATTTACGTCCGAGTAGACATGTGTTGGGCAGTACAATAATTACTTATTGATTAAACTTAAATACACTTGCATGCTACTAATACCACAGAACAAATATATTTTTGAAGTACTTTTGGAAATTTAAAATAGCTGAGATTTTCAGATGCAAAATGCTGTCATTCCTAGAAGAAGAAAAAATCTTGTTTTCTATTAAATAATTTTTTAGCTGCATGGCTAATTATTTAAAGTGTGCCAGTTCTATTATATTCATGATTAGTCATCCAAGCTTTAGTTGATTAATCTACCAACTAAACAGATTAGTGCTTAAAGCCCTACTAATATTGGATGGAAAGCAATACAAGTCTTGAGTTTTCCTTATGCAAAACCAAAACTCATTTGTGCAGGGCAAAGTCATAATTTCATTTTGTTTATTAGGCAAAAATATACGATTTAGACAAGTTTTTGCTGTGGCACTATTTACAATTTGAAACCACTTTATATACAGAATAACACAATCACATGAGAAACCTTTAGCAAAAACAAGTTACCCAATCAAGGTTAGAATTACACTTTCTTAAAATGGAATAATGGAAAAGAGGAGAGTCCAGTTAAGAGCTGGATTTTTTTTTTTTTTTTAATGAATTGGTACTACCTTATTGCAAAAAGAGATTGATGGGAGTCATTTAAATCATTTCCATTTTTGTTTTGTTCTTTAGACCCGTCTGTGAAATTTCCTTTTCCACCAAAAAATAAAAAAGCAAAAACAAAAAACAAAACAAAAACCCAAAAAACATTTAATCAAGCAGAAGGGAGTGTTGTTAAAATTCACGATGTTCCCTCTTGCTGAGTCAAAGAGCTGTTGGGAAGAAAAGACAGAACCATCTATCAGTGAAAGCTCAGCTACTTCTCACCCATCTGCACCAGGGAACAGACTAGATTAAAAAAAAAAAAGGACACACACACGCACACACACACACACACACAAACACGCACACACACACACTAGAAATGCAGTGTGACATTGGTGGTGGGGGAATTCGGTTTTGGAAAACACACACACACACCAAACTTCCAGGCGAACGTATATAGTTTGCAAGTTTATACCACTTTGAAAAGCTTTACTGAATTGCTTGATTGTTGCTTTGATTTATGATAATGAGGGTGTGCTTGGATTAGTCTGTATTATCCAAGCACTTTCTTTCCTTTAAGTAAATTTCACTGAACAAGAACTCACTTGTCCCGGACAGGCTGAAAGGGAGATTTTAACTGCTGAGGCGGAGAGTCGGTTCTTGGTACATTTTCTCTTTCTGCAGAAGAAAGAGAGAAAGAAAGAAAGAAAGAAAGAAAGAAAGAAAGAAAGAAAGAAAGAAAGAAAGAAAGAAAGAAAGAAAGAAAGAAAGAAAGATAGTTTTAGCAAAATTTACGTACATGGGCACATAGAGCCAAAGATATATACTGTACACAAAGAATATTATTCTACCATCTCACCATACTTTTTTTTTTTTAAGGCATAATCTCTAATGAATCAGGAACCCCAGCTCAAATCTTGTGCCTACCAGGAAAATTCCCATTGAGTTCAACCAAAATGTCCAGTATCAGTTCCCCATCTGCTGCATAATATAATATGAATAATAATATTTTTATTATTCTAATACCTTTAATAGTAATTTAATACTAGAAGGGCAATGGACAGTTTTGGTTTTTGAAAAGCCTTACCATTTTCCCCCCTCCAAAGTCAGCTAAATATGTTCATGCTAACTTCATGTTTTTCAGAAGTCAAAAGACTTAACAGTTCTGTTAAAACAGAAAAACTTGGGCTATCACAATTTTCTTAACCTTTTTTTTCCACTTGGGTTGTAGATGGATTCCACCAGCTCTCCAAGGCAGCTCCCCTTTCTGTCATAGGACAATCTACCAATGATGGATCTATTCAAGGACCTGATGTTTCATGAGAGGGAGCCCCAGAATTACTGCACCAGTGTGACTGAATTCCAGTTCAGTGAAAATAACCTTGAGAGACAGGAGGAAGAGGTGCAGCATGAACAATGGTCTGATAAGAGAAATCTGAGTCCAAAGCAGGAATGGGGGTGGAGAAAGTGTCTGAGAATCGACCTTCCCTAGTTCTCTGGAATGTAAAGGCAGGGAGGGGTTACTGTAACCTTACACAAAGGTAGTATTAGTATTCTTGGTTTTGGTTTCCTGCTCTGGACTACCTTGAAAGGCTGACCCCAAGCCACTTGCAAGGGGCCTCTTTATCTGCTTGTTTCAAACATTACCTATGTGTTTGGGGCTGGTCCTCTCAGAAGGCTTTTCAGTGCTGAGTGCTGTCAACACTGAAGGCTGCTGCTGGGCTTGAAGGTGGTGGTTATGATGGGCAGCATGGTGGTGATTAACTCCCAAAAAGGACCTCACATTTAGCAAGGAGCTCTGGGTGAGGAATGCCCCATTTGTCCAGTTGTGAAACTTGCCAATCTGGCAAGTGTAAAGTCCATGGCTGGGAAGGAAAGCTGGATGCTGGAGCTGGGGGGAAGTGTGGTTCACCTGGGCAGGAGGTGAAGGAGGAGCTGGCTTGCTGAGGGCCCCATCTGGACTAGTTGCTGTCTCTGCCAAAGACCAGATCTTGGGCTTGTGCATTGGGCCTTGCAGGGGGTTTTGTCTGCTGGGGCTCAAGATCCGAGTAGGGTTGTCTGAGGCCTCCTTGCCCAGGGGCAAGGCTTCCTTGGGTTTAAGTCCTTCAGAGCCTGGCATTGGCAAGGCCTTATTTTTCTCCATATGGACATCTTCTCTCCTTTGCCGCAAGAGCTCAACTTTCTCTTCCTCCTCCTCATTACTCTGCTCTCCATCATTCTCATCAATTTTGTCAATGTCAATACTCTCCAGGTCAATCTCTTCATCATCTTCATTTTTTTCAGGGTCCCCCTCATTGTCACTTCCGAAGAGATTCCCATCCTCTTGATCTTTGCTCCGTGATCCCCATGTGACCTTGTTCTCTTTCTTCAGCCTCCTCCGGGCATTGGCAAACCAGGTGGAGACCTGTGTGAGGGTCATCTTGGTGATGATGGCCAGCATGATCTTCTCACCCTTGGTCGGATAGGGATTCTTGCGGTGCTCATTCAGCCAGGCTTTTAAGGTGCTGGTGCTCTCTCGGGTGGCATTCTTAGGTCTCCCTGGGTCCCCATACTGGAATTGCCCATAAGGATAATAACCTGGAGTGGTGTGAGCAGCAAAGGTAGCAGGGTGGACTCCAGGGTTGTCTTTCAGTTCATACTGGGAACCCTGGAAGACATTCAGAGAAGCAGAAAAGAAAAAGAATGAGGAAGTTAATCAATTACTTATTTTTCACAAGCTCTCCCCATCTCTCTTCAGCAAAGCTTTCCCAAATTATTTTTCTTTCAGATAAAGAGAATGGGGAAGACATATTTCTGTCCCATCTCTCTCTCTCTCTCTCTCTCACTCTCTCTGTGCCTTCACTCTCCATCAAATCCCACCAGCCTCATTTCTGAAATCCAGATTCAGGAGGCAATATTTATTGTGCTATTAAAAATAAGCAGGCATCCTGAAAAGAGCGCTGACCCACATCAAGAAAGATAATATCAGGGCATCATCATAGGCTGCTGGGGCATGTCCAGTGCAACAGTCGCCAGGCAGATTCTTGCTCAGCCCCGGCAGCAGCTTAAAGAGAGATAGGGAGGAGAATGGAGTTGTGCTGAATCTCCCTTTTGCTCTTCCACAGACCAACAATGATAAGGCACAAATCAATCCCGCCAGAGTTAAACACACTGAAGTCACACTAATTTCAGTGGAGAAAAAATTAAGCGCATAAATCTCTCATAGGGGCTTAGCGGCATGAACTGGCATGCTTACTCAGAAGTAATTTCCAGAGTTCAAGGGGCTTACTCACAGGAAATTGGATATAAGATTGTAGCTTACAATGGATTGTCTTTGTCCCTCCATTTCAGCCACATCATGCTTTTAGTGGCATGAAAAAAAAATGCATAGAAAGGGGGAGTCTTTCTACATTGATATAATTATTTCTCAGGAATTATTTCATCCAAGAGGAACAAAACATTTTCTCCCCATTTTGAAAGTCTTTAGTGAAAGTGATTTATTTTCAGTCAATATATGTTTTATTATCAGCAGTAAACCAGGGAAATCAAATTAGCCCATCAGGTCTTTGGTATATAACATTTTATCTTCCAACAACTTCATTAGGCCTCATTATTACCACCAATTGCACATTTAAGCCTGCACACACAAACACACATTATTTTATGACTGTTCCTCAAGCTTCAGGACAGAACTTGTTCACACCTGGGCCCTGCTTTCTAGGAATCAAGTATACCCATTCTAAGGAGAAACAAGTCTTTTATCCCCCTTTGCTTCCTATCAGTGTCCATTCATTCAAAGTTCTCCTCTTGTTTTGTTTTGTTTTGGTTTTTTTAGAAGAGCAAGCTTTTTTTAAAAAAAAAAAAAATTTAAAAAGCCATCAGAGTGGAAAAGCAAAAGTTTCCTTTGCAAAGACATTGATTTTTCTGGAACAGGTTTGAAAAAGAAATTGTAAAAAGGAAATACAGATATACACTGTATGAAAAAGCAAAATGTAATTTTTTAATAATAACTCTATTAGGGCCTACTCACTATATTCCCTCATCTCACTGAGCAATTTTTGTTCTGGTTGTCGAAATGATAAATTCTGTATTCCCCTGTTGGGAATTCTTTTGAAGTAGCCACTTGAAAATCATTACTGCTTCTACTTATCATTTACTGGTGGACAGTAAGTGAAAATAGATAGTCTGTTTCAGCTGCTGCCATATATTGTACGGTTCTATAAAGATGCCTTTTTTTAAAGGAGTTCATTTATTTTTATACAAATTATATTTCATTTTTAAATGGTCATTTTTTGTCAAAGTAATGTATGACATTACCTTACTAAATATATTTACTGTTTTCTATTCAGTTTAAATAATCCTTAAACACCACAAACGTGGTAGTGGACAGCAAATCTATAAAGGATAAGCTTATACATATAATTGTTTCATATCTGTTAGCATTTACATGCCGAGCACATATAATGTGAAACAATAAACCTGAAAGAGAAAATATCTTTCTTTTGAAAACATCCTAAAAATGTTCACACTACAAATGATCAAAGAACAAGGACAATAAGCAGCTAATTTCATTTAAATTAAATTCCAGATATATCGCCATAAATGTGCCATTCTGAAGGGGGGGGGGATTCAAATGGATTTGTAATCATGGTTAAATGAAGACTCGAATATAAACAAATACCACTCCAAGTCAATTTCTTCGTTTCGAATGAAAAGTGAGAGTAATTTTATGAAATTAGGACAAGACCTGGGAAAGGCGGCGGCGCGGGAACAGAGGGAGGGGAGGGGGAATCCCGGGCCGATTCTCTTCGGAGGGGTTTAGAGGGCCCTGCGACCTCGCGGCTAGCGCGTCTCAGATCCAGCTGCGCTTTTCCGGCCACAAATCAATGAAATCCGAGGAAAGTTCCAACGGCAGCGGCAAGGCGGAGAAGCCGAAGAAAGGCGCGCTGGATAGAAAGAGCAGCCGCCGTTCCGGAAGGACCTGTCATCCACCTGGCAGCGGAGCCGAAAACTGGCCCGGGGATGCTCCGGAGACCCGCCGCGGGACCGACCGAGCGAGCTGGGAAAGCCCCGCCCGGAGCCCCGAACGCCGACAGCCTTGCCTCTCCCGCGGCCTGAGGAGGCGGCTGACCCTCGCCCGCCAAAGCCGCCCCGAGGAGTTGGAGCCCGCTCGCGAACTTTCCCGAGCGCCTGGTCGCCCCCGCCCTCCCCGCCCGCGTCTGCTCGAGGCCAGACTCACCATCTGCGAGAAGAGGGTCAAGTCGGCGGTGTAGGGCAGGAAGGCGCTGTAGTTGGCCGTGCTGTAGGGTCCAGCGGCGGCGGCGGCGTACATGCCCAGCACTGAGGTGACGGCGGCGGTGGAGCCGCTGCTCAGCTCAGCACCTCCTGGACGGCCTGAGGCGGCGGCGGCGGCAGCGGCGGCGGCGGCGGCGGCGGCCAGCACCCCCGGGCGGTCGCTGCCGCCGTAGACGGCCTGGCTGGCGCTCAGGTACTGCGGGTAGCCCAGCTGCGGGAAGGACATCCCGGGCGCGCGGGCAGGGAGGGACAGGACGCACCGCCGACGGGGCAAGAGCGAGCCAGGAGTCGGCGGCGGAGCGAGGCGGGCAGCAAGCGGAGGGCGGAGAGGCGCCCTGGCCGGGTTCTTCTTGCTGGCTGGGGCGGCAGGCAGGGCAGGCAGAGAGAAACCCCGTCCGATCCGTTTTCTTTTTGGTTCTGCGAGCGGTCCCGTCTCTCCCGCTCAGACGGATCGGGGAATTTGCATGTGGAAGAAGGGGAGGAGGGGGAGGAGGAGGTGGTGGTGGTGGTGGAAAGAGGAGGAGGAGGAAGAGGAGGAGGAAGAGGAGGCGGCGGCCGCAGTGCGTGTGGGTAAACTCGGTGGGGCGTCTTCCCTCAAATCTCGGCTCGTCTGCGCTGCTAAATCCCTTAGATGTGATCTGATCAACAATTGAGCTCCGACTGATGCGCCTGCCCTAAGGTCCTCGGCTGATCTTTCAGATACAATTTGAAGTTGATGCTTTGATTGGCACCCACTTGAGCTCCAAGCACCGCCTACCCGACCCCGTCCCCCCCTCCGCGGAGCACGTGGTTTAGCAATCCTGCCAGGGCCACTTTGCCCTGATGTGTGTGTGTGTGAGTGTGTGAGTGAGTGTGTGCGTGCCTGCGCGCAGCTGCTGTGCGGTGCGGGGTGTGCGTGCGTGCGTATTTAAAGCCCCCGTTGCTGTATGACAACCTGTCTACACGATTTTACAGCTGTCCAACATTGGGGTTTCGCTGTTTTGCAGCCTTAGTGTGTCCCCTTCAGAACAAAACAAAACAGAAACGGGATCGGGTTTTTTCCAGCACTCCCACTGAATCCTTTGCAACTCCGCTCAGAGATGGTTGAAAGCGAATGGGCCAGTCAGGAAGTTAGATCTTTTGGAGGGTGGAGATGCCACTTACTTTCCACTGACTTTCATTTTTGTTTGGATAGTATATAATCGAAGCAGTAAGTGCAAACACAGAATTAAACCAACCGGCTGCTCTTCCCAGAAACCTCTTCCTTGCACTAGAAAGCAAGTGGATACTGTACGGGGGCAAAATATAAGGCTCTGTACTGCGCCTCATCTGCATTTGCAGCAAATAAACGTTTAAAAGACCCACGCGTTCTTGGATGGGAGTAAAGATGGAAGCTCGCCAATTTTGAAGGGGGGAATCTTTTTTGTTGCTTTCTGAAACCTCCAGAAGAGGAAACAGGCGCGGGGAGCGAACCATTTTCTTCGTTTTAAGAAATTGCCGCCTAGCGGTGCACAATTTGTTGTCTTTTGTACGACCAACCATGGCGTGGCCTTGGCATCGCTCCTCTGCTCTCCGGTTTCCATTCGCTGATTTCTTCCTGTTCTCTGCCATTCTCGCACGGGCCCTGAGGCCAGGCCGCGCTGCTCCTGCCACCGGGCGGAGTGGAAGGCGCCTTTGTATCTCCCGGGCAAGGTAACAGAGACCGCAAGGGGCGCCGCCCGTCCTCCTGGGCAGTTCGTCGTGGGGCGCCTAATGCCCGCCAACCAGCGTCAAGGGAAGCGAGACCACTCCGTTTCCAGACCAGGACATGGACCGTGCAGTCCCGACTCTCTGAAGGTTTTACCGCAAATAATTCTCGCTGAATCCAGGGACTTGTTCCCAGCTAAGTCTGTGTGACTTTCCCAGCTCTGGAGAAGGTGGAAGGTGCAACACAGTCAAGGCTTCAGACTCTCCAAGGAAGCTTCGATTCGGGGGACCTCTGTTCTATGTCAGACTATTTCGCCGTAGCTTTCCGGCCTAAAATGTGTTCCAACGTGGCTTTAATCTATGCCACAAAATCTTTAATCTACAACCGCAAAATAACAGCTATCACAATAACCAGTAAAGCAGAAATAGCCTTCCACTGGGTTTACTTCTTTGTAACTAGTAGGCAATTCATGAAAGTCACTTAAAACACTTATTAGGCCCACTAACTACAGGAAGGCAGGAGACAAAAATATATGAATGTTGACTATTACCCTACTTCTTTTGATGAATTCCTATTTCAGGTGCTGTTTTTTTCATTCTTTTCTTCTATCTGTATTTCAGACATGGATTATTTATTCTGCTTGGATTAGAACTTAATCTCAGCTGTTCCTCATATGTTGCTTTAAAAAAAAAATGTTCTGGACATGTATACCTAAATCGTAAAGTATCAGTGCAACAGACAGGTCTAGGCTTAAACCTGTGCATCATGTGAGTGTCCTTGACTGAACTAACTGCACATCCAACCCTGGATCTGTGGTTATGCATGGTGTAAAAGTCAGCCATGGTTTACCGAGTCCTGAGTCCCGCTGGGTTCGTCCTTAGTACTTCCTAATTTGTTCCTCTGTTCAAGCTTTCTCCCTAGGAGTCTGGTGGCATCTTGCTCCTTCCTCACCTCCCCACTGCTGAATAAAAGATTTGGGTCACAATGCAGCCTGCGTGATGTTCTTCTCACTCAAATCAATAGGACCTGTAGCTGTATTTTGAAACAGCCAAACAGAAGAGCCAGGACTGACTGACTGACTGGTCTTCTTTCCTCCCCCCCTCTTCCCCCTCCCTCTCCATCCTGCAGAAATCCCTCAAGTGACACCGAACTCCAGGATCCCTTGGGGAGAGGTTGGCTTGACGGCCATTAAGTTACGTGGCCACGTAAATAAGGACATACAGGACTTGGAGCGGGCGGGGAGCGCTCTCTGGGCCAGGATGAAAAAGAAGCTTCAAGGTTGAAGAAGGGAGGGGTTCACCCCTGGTAACTTTTCTGGGTAACAGTTGAGTGAAGGGTGAGGGGGGAGAGAGAGGGGAGAAAGAAGAGGCGACAGTGGTAAATAGATATAGTAGTTGGTTTTCGCAAAGCCTCTCAGAAGAAAAGGGAGAAAGGAGCTGGATGGGGCCGATCAAGTGTGCTACTTTGCTAGCTCTCAATAAAACTTAGCTCTCCCCTCCATCCTGGTGCTGCTGCTACTGCTCAAGTTCCTGGTTTTGTTTCTTCCTCCAAGGCCCATTGGGCTTCCCCCTCTCTGACATTGCAGCCACCCCTGCTTTGCTTCTCCAAATTTTACCTGTGGATCTCAACTTGGCCTTTATATGATATAGCCCCCACATCACAGCTTTCCTTGTCCAATTCCTTCCACTAGTTAAAGCCCTGATTAAATCTCCCACTACCTTCCACATACCTCTAAAATCTCGAGTTTTGGTGGGGGCTTCCTGGCTTTTCGCAGCCCGTACAAGGTCAGAGCCCCCCCCCCACGGGGGGGGGGAGAGAGAATGTATGTCCCCATTCAGTGACACAGACTTCCAAGAAAGAATGCCTTGGAGTTTGAAGCCTTCCATCTAAGTGGATGCAGTCTACACATTTGCAGAGCGCTCTGCACTCTACACATCTCTTTTATGAAGTAGTGCTTTCTTCGAGGTAAGTATATATAGAAGTGCAGCCTGAATCGATTTTGAGAAACCTGGAAAATCTGGACTTCAGCCATAAGAAAGTTTAACTTGCCTCCCTCTCCCCTCCCCCATCCCTTACTGTCCCCTCCCGAAATAGGCAGAACGTCAGAAAAGCCACCAGCACTCTTGGGGCAGAGAAGAGTCTCATTCAACCAGTTACATTCCACTAGTTTGTGAGGACATTCCTCGGTTGAAATTAGCCATCAGGGCTGAAAAGGCTTAATTTTTGATGGATCGCGTTCAATGTTTTCTCCTGCGGGATTCGTGACACGAAGTTAGTCGGAGCTGTGTAAAGTTTCCTTTTCTGCCCCTCCCTTTCAAATGACACATCAAAATCCCTCTGATTCAGTCTATTTCTGGAATCTAGAATTTAATTTCTGAATAGTTTCCATTAAAAAAGGAGTACAAGTGATGCTGCCGATCTATTGGTTGAATCGCTTGTTTGTTTGTTTGTTTGTTTGTTTTTAAGACAAGGCGCCCCATCAACCAGAATAAGAGGAAAGAAACAAGGCCGGGATTAAAGCGCGAACGAGCAGGCGAAGGCAACGAGCTGGGACAAAAATAGAAAGTTTCTGAAAGGGATAACCCCAGATGGAGGCACCTTCCTGCCGAAGTGGATCCTATGCCTATTTATTCGAAAATAAAGGCCTCCCACTGAACGTAATGGGACTTGGTCCCCTGTTGAGGACTGCAGTCCCCGAGCACCCATCACCCCCACCCCGACTTCAGTGCATGCATTTCCTCATGACATAAATGAGACTTTCGAGTTCTTGAACGATGGCCGGAGCGTTCCCTGCTTTCACACCAATGGAGCCCTTTCAAAAAGTCTTCTCCGTATTAAGAAATCCTGAACTCGAAACCTTGTTTTTACTGTTGATGACGCGGGTGGTGATGATGCTTGGAGAAACTGATTTTGCTGAGAACCCGGGGACGTCTCCGATCGCTCATGGCAAAAGCCGGACCAAGTCCAAGGACTTTTCCAGCTGCCGGGATTTCGGCAGGAGTTCTCTTGCAAAGCAGTGACAGTGCAGGCCTAGAGGTCGCTGCTTGGCGGGGGTTAACCAAGGGGGCAGCTGCGGGACTGCTCGGGAAGGAACTGGGGCGACAGGGAGGGGAAAGAGGGAGAATATCGGATTTTATGACACCGCACTTGCTCAGATAAAGGCTGCGGTTCCGAACTTCTCAGACGGTTTCCCCAGCGGCTCTCGTGCGCAGCCGGCTGTTCCTCTCTCCAAGAGCGGCGGAAGAGACTGGCGAAACCCGCCGGGGCAGGTCTGTTAACAGGCTGCCGAAGTGTAGGGCTGGAGATGGCGGTGGTAAACCGTTGGGGGGGGGGTGGGGGGGGGGGGAAACAAGCCCCACCAAAAGCTGTGGGGAGGGGGGCCGAGATAGCCAGACGGGGACGCCCCAGCGTGCTTTGCATTGCTGCTCGCCTGCCTCCCGCGGGACTTGAGGGGCAATCCGGCTCCAGGCAAACCTTCCCAAGTCCCACCGCCGGGAGGGGAGGGGAGGGGAGGGGAGGGGAGGGAAAAGCAAAGCCGATGCTGCAACCAAAAATCAACCGAGAGGCAAGGACGCCGGGGCTGCTCTCCTTCGCTCGCTTCCCCGCGTTTCCTCTGCCGCTCGGCCGGGGATCGGCCGCGCGCTCCTTTTCTTGACATTTTTTTCTTCCAGCTTGGTGGAACTCCGTGGATGTACAGCGGCTCTGATTTTTGCTTTTTCCTTTTCATCCCTGGCCTCCTGTTTCTTGTGCTTTTCCTGTGAAAAGGAGTAAGGAACATGCAAGCAAACCATTTGCAAACTACTCTCAAACCGATCCCCTGTCCATCTGTGTTCAAATTTACTGCACATACGCGCAGACTTAGGATGACACACACATATTTACATTTCACTGAAGCGAATTCCGTAATCATATACCTATTACCACAACGGTCTATACATCAGCATCTATCTGTCTGGCAGAAAACGATTCCTTGTGGCCACCACAGAAGACTAAACCTGAAGGGTGATCAAAGGTCGGCACTGTTACAGGTCTTCTTGACTTCACCGCGAGATAAATAATCAGCGTGGATATCACCCAGGACAGCGGAGAAGAAAGCCTGTCCCAGTTTCTCGGGTGGGGCAGGAATCCCCACCAGGGTGTATTTTGGGAGCGTTTATTTGCTGTCTTGCTTGCAAATTCTTGGTGAGGATATGTATTTTTCGGAGCATGGCAAGGAAGAAACTCAGTGACACTTAGAAGTTGGGTTTAATTAGCTTCATTTATGTTCCCCTCCCCAAATTAAATGGCTAGGAACCAGTCAAACTCCTTTCTAGCCTAAGCTAAGTCTTGCACCAAAGTCCTAGAGAATTTAACGGGACGGATTCTGTAGTAAGCATTTAGGTACCTGTTTTTAGGGCAGTCAAAAAACGAATCCGGCGTTTCTGGCCTGTCCCACTGGCCCTTACATGTAACGGCTATATCCAATTTAACAGGCTGGGGGCCATATTCGTCTTCATCTTAAATGCTCAGTGTAGCCATTGCTTTAGCAGGGGAACGGGGGTTCCTCTTGTGTCCGAGCTGAAGGGGGGTGGTGGCGGCGGGAGAAACGCCTCTCAACAAGTTCGGATTTATGAGGCTCGTTAAACACGCGTTGTTACTTAACACTCTCCCCACTTCGAAGAGACTGGGAGACAATCCCCTCTCTCCTTCAGCCCCTCCACACACGTCGGAGCAACACGGCGTGTGTCCAACAATTACCAGTGGCCGGGAGATCCATCTCCACACTGTCATTTCCTCCCCCCCCCCCCTGCTTCGCCCCCTGTTTTTAAGCCCCGGAGCGGGCGACTTTCAACCCAAACAAACCCGTTTCCTTTAAACTTCTGGACTGTAGCTATAGCGCAGAAACTTTCGGAGTGTTGATGTAGCAGAACTTTACACCAACAAACTTAAAAGCAGCAGCAGCAGCAGCAGCAGCCCACCTGCGAGGGGCGTGGGTGTCGTCTGAAAGGTTTTCAGTTTGGGACAATGCGTCTATTTTGGGAAGAGGAACAATAGTGACAGCGAAGACTTTAATCCTCCACTCCATCGCCAGTTTGAAGAGAATGCAAGCAGGAAAAATAAGGGGCGGCGGCGGGGGGGGGGGGGGGTGTCAGGACAGCAGGTGAGAAAGGAGGGGACACGATCCAGCCGAGTTTGACACTTTTCTCCGTCCTTTGATTTGATGGGAGCTTTCAAATACATGGTAGCCTTTGACGTCTCCCCTTCAGAGCCACGATCCGTTTAAAGGAACAAACCTTTACAGCAATCAAATCTGAATCCAAAAGAACGAATGTAAACCCGCCTTTTCCATTAAAAAGATCAGTGTTTGAAACATATATTTCGGGGCGAGGGATTTTTTTTTTTTTAAAGAACTGTCCTTAATGCCCATGCGTTAAGGCAGTGCTACAGTAATTAATTTCTTCGCTGCCGCTGGAAATGTCTTGTATTTTAAGGGGCGTTATTTATTCACTGCATGCTACAAATTACTAGATTATTACGTTAATCGCGTTAAAGACACACGGGGACTCGATCTATCTATTCTCTCCAGCCACCATTATTTACAGAGCCGGCCCTAATTAACATAATCATTTCCATTCTGTCTCTGCAAAGATCTTGGATCTTGAAGAGGCGACTTTGAAGGTTCTCTCGCTCGCTTTCTGTGTCCCCGCTCCCAACCTCGTGTTGTGTCTCTGGGGAGGAGAAGTGTGCGTCGGTGGGAAGGAAACATTCCCCCTCCCGCCCCTGCTCCGGTTGCTACACTGCGGCGGTTCGGTTGGTTTCCTTCCTTGTGCTGCCTAGTTCCTGCGGGGCTGCACTAGGCTGGGCTTTTAGCCCGATCTCGCTGCTTCGGGGAGGCCTCGCCTTGCCGCCGTCCCGCTTAGTCCGTTCCTGCCGCTCGGGACTCAGAGACGCGGCTCGCCAGCTCCGCCCGTGGCGGGGAAACCCCACGCGCCCGGCCGAGGGCGAGAGGTCCGATGCCAAGTCTGCGCCCAAATACCCGCCGGAAAAAGCCGAGAGGCGGACTCGGAAAGGCAGGGGCGCGGGTGGCGGCTCCCTTCTGCACGGGCCTGGCGCCGACGGGAAGCCGGTTACGGGAAACCTGCGCTGGGCGGGTAAAGGAGGCGGCTGAGCTCGGGGAGCAGAGCTGAAGGGACCAGAGAAGCTTCTTCTCCTTGGCTTCGAAGAAGCCCCGTCATAGTGAACCCAGTTCTTATCACGCCAGCGGCATTTCCCCCATTCTGTTCCTATCCCGGCGACCTTGCTGCTCTCTTCCCACCTTACTGTGCAAGGAGAAACGCAAGCTCTTCGGGGCAGAAATGGGCCTTTTGGGCCGCTGCTAAAAAGCAGTCTGTCAAGAGCCCCTTCCCTGTCTCCCTCCTTCCTTGACTAGAAAGAACGGGATGCTTTAACACCTGTGCATTACAAAGCCCAGTCACTAGGTACGATATCTCAAAGGAACCTCCAGATCGCTACAGTATGCCTTTCCTTTCTGGAAAAGCAGCGCTTGGACTACAATATACAGACTGTTTCTTTGATGGCTTCTCACCAGATCTGGCTGAAGACGATGGAAAACAAATTGCTGAGCTAAACAGATCCTTAGCTTCACCCAATTTGATATTTTAGCAGCATGACGTTTGCAATGAGGTTTTAAAAAATGACATAGTGCCATTTTTTAATGGAACATCAAAATCTGCCATTAAACCTCCCCCCCTCGCCCCCCCCCAGGGAATTTTAGCTGCACAAGGGATATATATGAGCAAGTTGTGCTTTCTAACATCACTGAATTCAGATGGCTGTTCTGAAATCTAGTGAGATTTGGTTCAGCTATAATTGATATAATTTAAATGTTGTGCACATTCTCACAAGATTTATACCCCAATCTCATTGTATGACATGATTTGCATTCGCATGGTGTTCTTTTTTAATGTTTCTCTATTTTCAGCAAATAAACCATGCACCTACATGATGGGCTTCTGGGTCCACAAAATCAGAAACTTATCAACATACTTACAGATGGGAAGAGAGGCTGAAAGTAACATGACAAGAGAACTTACCCACTTTCAAAGAGGAAGCCAGAGTTTGCCGTATCGTTCTGCCACTTATTTTTCAGGATCATAGTCAGAGCATGATTTCTCTGAGCTTGACCGCCTCTTTTGGGTAGAGTTGGGCTACTAGGACTTTGCAAAACCGGTCTAGGGACTGGCAGGAAATAGCGTGCCTCAAGACTGAAAACGGCTTCAGGCCTGGAAGTTGGGATGACTGCCCATGTTTCCAGCAACAGGGCCCTGACGACAGTTTACAGGAAAGTATGTTTTCCCTAGGATGATTGCTGTTGTCCAAACATCCAAGAGCCTGGTTCAGCTTGAGCCAGGACACTGCAGAGGCAGGACATTCCCCAAGACATTGGCAGTGGCTGTCAAAAACATGTCACAGTAATGATTACATGCCCAAAGGGCTTCTTGGGCTTGGTATGTTGGAATTTGTTTTGGGATCTGAGCACTTCAAATAAAACTCCTTGTTCACTGGCAGAGTGGAGATCTTTCTGTTGACCAATTACTATAATTTCAGTGGGTCTGCCCTTTTGCTTCACAGGATTGTTAGTTCTGAGTTTCCACCAGGGCTTGAGTAGTTCACAGGGCCCACATGCAGCCTATTGATTATTGCATGTTCTTCCTGGGTGTCTCTCTTCCTAGAAGTGCACCTACAACTTGGTTCAACTATTTAACAAGGATATCCTGCTGTGGTACTTTTGTCTGTTTCCCCGTGTTTGTGTGCGCTCTTCTTGACCTATAGTGAGACACTCCTGACTATGAATCAGAAGGAGTCTGGTAATAAATTAACAAATTTTGTTGAAAAGTGTAAGTTTTTATGAACTATAGCTCACTTCATCAGATGCATAAAGCAGTCAGATTTTTGGCTCCCACAGAGTTTCATGGGACTTCTCTTACAATGTCCTGAGCTATGAATAACAATGATCATTCCTGTTGCAAGGAACTGTTATTTATCTGCCAGTTTCTGGGTTATATATATGGTGCAATTGCCAGCTTCCAATTACATTTGTTCGATGTTGTATTATCATATCACAATAGTCTTAAACCAAAACATGTTCATGTTTATTGGAATTATGCTGAAGTGTAAGAAAAGATCCTCCATGCTACCTGACAGTCTTCTTCCAGGGTTTTATGGTAGTTGAAAATGGAATTATTAGTAGTAATATCTTGAGTGGGTACCTTCTTTCCATTACAGGAACAGGTTTTTACAATACAACCCTTGGTATATTTTCAAAAATAAACCTAACTGATTAAGTCTGAGTAGCTGAAGAAATAAAACTATGGCAATGATCTGTGTGCTGTTGAGAAAAATTTTAAATAGCGATGGCCAACTGTCAGTCTCAGGAATTATAAATTAAAGGCACCTGTTTTGGAAGTTTAAAGGTGATTTTGGCTCACCATGAATGAATGAGAAATAAAAATATAAAGTGTGGTCTGTTTGTTTATAAAATTCCACATTTTTCAGTATCCACAAATTCTAATTTTCAAAAAGCCACTTACATCAAAATCTGTGTTTCAACATATAGTCTTTAATTTAATTTGGTGAGATTTGCCTGCAAATAAATATGATTTAGGGTATGATCTTAATCACTTTATTAATTAGTTAAAAATACAGGTGACTGAACAATTAATTATTTTCTAAACAGGTCTAAATGTTATCTCCTCACTCTGAATACTAATTTGTCTGAAGGGAGAAATTAGAATAAATAGCCCACTGAATACTGGAAAGGTTACTTGGTTTATTTCAAATCTAAGTATACTACTTGTAAGCATAGGTAGATATTTTTGTGTACACGTTTGTACATAAACATTTATTTTCAATAAAACATTTTTCATCCATATGAGGAGTCTTCATTCATGGTCAGAGATAGTCAAATTCTGTCTATGACATGACTCCTTGTTCAATATGGTTATATTTATGTGACTAATTTAGGACAATGAAAGGGGGGAAATCCTGGGGAAAATATGGGAGTGAAGAAGTAACAGCCAAATACAAAATGATGTCAAATAAGATTGGGAAAATGTTACTATTCAGTCCAAGAACCTTCCCAGATCACCAACCCATCTGTTTCCCAAAACTTTATGGCATGGTTCCTCAACCTTGGCGACTTGAAGCTGTGTGGACTTCACCTCCCAGAATTCCCTGGCCAGCATGGCTGGCTGGGGAATTCTGGGAGTTGAAGTTCACACATCTTCAAGTCGCCAAGGTTGAGGAACCCTGCTTTATGATACACATTAAGTGAAATGGGAATATGTTTGAGCTGTTTTCATATGCTTTATAGTGTCACTTTTTTTCTCTTTCTCAAGAAAATTAGCCACCAGTATTCACCCTTACTGTCTACAAATGGCCAATAGCTGAGTGTCTCTTGCTCTTAGGTCCCACTTCCAATGCATCTAAATAAATGTCCCACCATTATAGATATCCCCATCTGTCTACATAGGCAATGGGCAGGGGGAGGGAGAGAACCAACCCAACTCTTCTTTATGAAGGGTAATAGAAAATAGATGGTAAAAACATATAAACGGAGGTTCTCCATGGTGAAGGTGATATAGCAGTAAATCTGTGTACAGAAATGAATGGCTCTGGATGAAGCAGGGCAGTAAGTGTGCATATATAAACTTGTTTCGGTGGTTGCAGATTGGTGCTATCATGCTAAGCTTCAGTTACAAAAGCACTTCAGAGCTGTGTCGGTGTTGGTGTTGGGGAGGGAGAGAGTGGGAGAAGATAAGTTGTGAGTTATCAGCCCAGAAACTTCACATTAGAAGCTTCATGAACTAACTAAGATGCTAAATCTCCATGAGGCAAAAGGAAAGAAACTAAATTAATCAATGCAGATGGCCATAATGGTTTACTGTCAGATGAAAAGGAGATGCTGAAACTGAGCACAAGTGGGGGAGGTATGTGGGGGGATGATAAGAAATCCCTCCCATTAAAAACACCCCCATGGACTGCAGAAATGCTCCTGATATTCCCAGTGTAATAACAATGCTGCTGATACTGTGGATTTCAAGAGGAAAATGGGTTTTTATTTAGGAAAACATTGACAGTGAGAAGAAGAGAATCTTGTTAGATGCAGAAGATTTCTACAACCTGTGAACTGCAGGTAGGTGGAACATTCTGATTAAGGACTAAGAAAGAACCCCAAATTTGTCCTGAGTATTGATTATAGTGGAAAGGATGGAGCAGGACAGAAATGTAATAATTAAGGAAATTAATGTGTTGTTCAGGATAAATGTCTGTGCCTGAAGTCTAAACATCAAAAGTTGAGAACATTTGTTAGCGTGCTAGTTTCAGCTGTTTTAATGTGACTTAGGCAAGGCTTTCCCTAATAGTCCTTAGGTAGGTATGGACTATCCTTTCCTTCCATTTCTCTATTTTGTAGCTTTTGCGGGGCACTCCTTTATAATAGCATATTATTTCTCAGTAAATATGAGGAAAAAGATATCAAAACAATCATAACAGATGATGTCTCCTTTTTAAGGTTATAATGAGAGAACAAGATATAGTTCTGCTCATAGTAACAAACTGATAATTTTAAAAATGAAAAAAAGGGGGGAGGGAAATATTTGTATACTGTTTTCAATAACAGTCAAGGCCACAGATTCACATTTTCTGGTTAGGACATGGAACATGGATGGGAGACTACCAGGGAATCCTAGGGCCATCAACTAGATTGGGAAAAAAAAAACCAGGTTCTTGAAGAAAGAATGGCAAAACACTTCCATGTTGCTGCTAAAAAGCCTGCATGAACCCATGGAGCTCCACCTTTTACTGCAATGTGGGGATGCTGACTATTCTAGATGATTTTGATTTATGGGATTTGTGAATTCCTTTTTTCACAGTGGGGACTAAGAAACAGCTGCATGTAGCAAACAGTTCCAGGCTGGAGAGTTATGGACCTCTTCTACTGTCACATTCTCCTTAGGATGTTCCTGCAAACCAGCAAGGTATTTAGATCAGTTAATGATCTGTAAATATTGAAAAGCCTTTTCATTACTGTGATTTAATATTCTACCATCAGCAGCCCTCAAAGGCAGATTTAGGAAGATCTCCTATGTAGGAAGAGTTTGTCTGTATGGTTCAGGGGTTGCAGAATCCTCACCCCATGTCCTGCTATATTGAAACTTTTAGAAGATCTTAGAAACTCTGTTGTGTTTCTTCCTCCTTAAGGCATTCTTCGGGCATCCTGGTTAATTTTATGCTCTATATCTTTTATAGAATAAAGATAAAAAAATAATATACACTGTGGCTATATTTATTTATTCATTTATTTATTCAATTTATATGGCTGCCCATGTCATATGCATGACTCTGGGTGGCTAATAATGATTAAAAACAAGATAAAAACAAACTAATAAATAACATACAGCAGCTGAGATAAAATACCAACCAATACCCCAATGTGCATTATTAATGTGCAAAACTCACAAACAGTTAGTTAATCTGTAGTCTAGTTAGGAGTAACTAACTTTTACTGCTGCACTAATTCTTCTCATTTTTACATTGGACTGCTACTTTATATTTTGTTTTGGTTTAAGACTATTGTGATATGATAATTAGATCATACAAAGTTAATAAGTCACCCGTTGGGGGGAGATGGGCGGCATACAAATTTAATAATAAATAAATAAAAATAAATAATATCTATATATTTTTATTTTAGTTTTTATTGCTATATTTTATCAAAGAATTACTCTCATAAAATTTACTATAATATAGTTTATAATTACTCTTAATCCTGTATATATGCGTTTTGAAATATTAACAGTAATAGTGTGTGTGTATGTGTGTGTGTGTGTGTGTATACATATACATATATATGACCAGCCCAAATCAATCCACTGCAGGATGAAGCCCTCTTCACTGAAAGTTATGGACTGTAAACTATCATGCTGGTCCAGAGAGTGTTGGTAGTTAGGTACTAAGGCTGAGAGTAACTTATCCAAAGTCATCCGGACAGCTTCCATGTTTAAGGGAGGACTAGAGTCCAGATCTCCCCACTCCTAATCCACATCTTAACCACTAGACCACAACTGTGTTACACAAAACATTAATATCAATTATACTCCATTTTGTAATTTTGATACCGATTCTAGTGTCATAATGAGTTCATAGCTTTGTGCCAGTAATTCTAATCTAGCTACTTCTTCCGTAGCTTATAGGTTAGATTGTTTATCTTAAGTTTTACGTTACCTTATGCTGGTTAATGATCATAATAAAGATTCTGTTTTGACATTCTTGTTTTTGTCCCCATGTGCTGTTGTGGTATCCTTTAAACAAAACAGTTCTGTTTATCTTTGGGAATAAGTAAGGGTATATCCACACTTAGTGTTTAGCTGCTCCTGTTCTCTGCTCATGCTGGTTTGACTCTAAACTGACTTAAGAAAATCCTGTCCAGACTTTGGCAACAGCTTGCAAGGTATTCAGTCTCGACTGTAGCCTATCTTTTCCTTCCATTGGACAATTCCCCTGTTGCTGTGCCCTTCCACCTTTGTGTTCAGGAAAGTAATAGGTAACCACTTTCCATCTAATGCACAAATCTTCCTGAACATATATACTTTAATATGTGTGTGTGTGTGTATGTGAATAAACATACATGCACACACACACACGAACACACAATTTTATATATACAATTTTAAAGCACATATGTTTTATTTTTTAAAATAAAAAATCCTTTCTTTCCACCCTGTTCTATTCTAATAATGTCTATATTTCCCTGATATAGCACAGCAGCTGTGATTTTGGCCTAGCATTTAGAAGGTTGCAGGCTGTAAATCTGGCAGAAATGTTCTTTTTTTAATTGCTATTTTTGTTTTCCTGAACTAGCTAGAGACCTGGGGATAAAATCCCTCTATTTGAGGTATCTTGAAAAATGTAACATTTTTCATTCATGAACATTTTAAGGGGGAAAAAAAAAACTAAAAAGGAAAACTAGTTAGCTCGAGAGAAGAAAAACAATGTTTAATTTTTTTCCAGGTTTTGAAGCAGCAATCATCTATACACTAGAACCCATAACAGTCACTGTGCTATTTCAGCATTGTTGAGAAAGGTAATGTAGAAGCTATTAGGATCCATGGTAAGCACTGATTCAGCTTTTGTACTGTTAGAAATGAAAATATATACAATTTAAAAATATTTATTTAAATACATGGAATATTCTCTATAGAGAATTAGGATTTGTCCTTTGATTTTGATGAACTTTATGGGAATTCTTAGATCAACTGTGTTCAACATCAGGAAGATCCAGTTGTGGTATTAAATTCAATACATATCAGGTGAAAATAAGTCTTGAAGCATCCTGCTGTGCCTTTGAAGATTCATTTTTGGATTTCAAATTTAGGCTGAAATCAAAGTAACTGTTTAAGATACAACCATATGTTGGTTGTCCAGAACATTCTGTTCATTTTTGCTTTCAACACAGAGTTCTAAGCCATATCCTAAATTGTTTTTAGAGCTTCATGTAGTTGGTATTTGCCATATGGACCTGCTATTTGAGAAACATAAATTCAGTATCCTTGTGGGATAATATTAATCCACATAATATTAATTATGTGGATTAATAAATATCTGCGGTTCTTTGAATCTAGAACTTTAACATATACATGTCACAACAGGTATTTTAGCTATGCAAATATTATTGTCTATCATTTCTCATATTTATATTCTAAGTGTTCTTTGGTGTTCTAAAAGTGATACTTACTACAACCTAATAAGATCAGAGATGGACTGACACAGTGCACTGTAGTCTTTCCAACAGAAGGAGAACTGTAGTCTTTAAACCAAGGGCATACTCCATTTAAGGTACATGCAATCCCAAGTACTAAAGAACAAAAATAGTAGACTCTGGATCTCACCCAAAGTAATTTAATTCAAAGCTATATAGACTTCAATTTCAGGGTATTTATTTACTTTCAGACTAGAACCTTGAGATCCAACAAATAGAGTCAGATGAAAAACTCACACACACACAGACACAGAATTAGTGAATGTATACCACAGATTTTTTTACATGCTAGAATTTAACAGGGTTAACTCTTTCCATAGTATCAATTAGTGTGGGCAAGAGCCATTTTGTATCTGTTTCTATTAAATAATGGGAAGTCTGACCTTTCCTGTAAATCACTCAGAGATCTACCAGTTGATTAAGATTTTTCTTTTGCTCACTCCTGATCATCTACAACATTCGTTGCAAGAAGCTCTATAACCAGCAGATCCACTGGGGAGTTGGCTAGTGATTTACCAGTTCACTACAGTATACTTTCTAATACATTGTTATCATCTTCATATTGCAGAAGGGTAAGGAGAATTGCTATCTAAAGGTCACCCAGTCAACAATATGATTTAAAAACATTCCCCTGCGTTGTTCAAGAGATTAGGCTATACTGTCTTCATTTCCAATGCAATCAGGGTATATCTGACTTTCTTTAAATGGTGTCTTTCATCCCAGCCCCTACTTGCAATGTATATATTCATGACATCTTTATTCAGCCCTAATTTCCTGTCACCAGCCTGGGATACCAGGAATTGCTACATATGGCAAGCTAGGCATCTTCTCCAGTGACCACCAAAAGCAACTATGCAACACAACCTTGCACAGCATTGCCACTTCTGAAGCTAACATGGTGTTTTTCAAATTTGGCACCTTTAAGATGGGTGGACTTCAGCTCCCAGAATTCCCCAGTTTAGATTTATTCGTGGGGAAAAAAAAGAAAAAAAGACTTGAGCTAAATAACTTACATGAAGAGAAGAGCTGGAATGAGCAGGAAATTTTACCTTCCTCCCTAGAGTTCTTACTGTTCTCTACAGGAAAATATTTGCCAAAGGGAACCTTATATACTTGTATGGAGTACCCACAACATTTATAAGAATACTACTATCCTTATTTCTAAACAGCCTGAAAAGCCTACATGAGTAGAGAAACTAGCATGGCCATCCATGTTCCCTTGCAATGCAAAGGGACTCCAAACTGAACTCCCAAATTTAGCCTGGGTTTCAGAAAAGTTTCTAGTTTTGGTTAGAAATGAATAGTAATGACAAAGGCATAGTTTTTGCTTCTATTTATTTATTATTTAATGACAATATTGATATATTATCCCACAACAAATATTTTGGGGCAACTTACAATAACAATGTATGCCAGTATTTTTTTCAGAGGGACTGGCCCAAAGTGTCCCAAGGATCTTCCATGATTGAGGGTGAACTAGAAGCCTGATCTCCCCATTCCTTACTCAGCATCTTCAACACTACATCACCCTTACTCTGATATAGAGAAGACTACAACTTGGAATGTAAGAGGACTGAATGATAAAGAACATGAATGACAAATTAAATGAAAGAAAGAAAAATAGATATATTGTGTGCCAGTGAAATTAAGAGAAAGGGAAAGGATAGAATAGATCTGAATGAAAGTAGTCTGATCTTGTGGAGTGGAATTGAATGTATGCACCAAAGTAAAATTGTTGTTTTAATTATGAATGAAAGGGCAAAAGTATGTATCAGAGAATATGATCTGGGTGTCATTTAACCTGTTGTAAGTGCATACGAAAGTAGGAATCCACAGGGTGGTGATAGTAGCATGTTAGCCTCCAGTAAATGGTATTAATGGAAGAACAGGAGATGAGTCTGGGGGAAAAAAAGTACAATATTCTGGATGAATGTGATCCAGAGGGGGGAAAAATCAATTCTACTAGGAGACATTATTGGATAGGAACAAAATGAGAAAATACAAAATAAAAAGAGATAGGGCCATTCAAAGACTCAAGAATAAATGAGAACAGTGACTATTTGGTAAGAATCTGTTTAGAAAAAGGGCTGTTGGCTTTGAATATGTTATGACTATTCATGTGTACACATGTCAAAGCATAATTGATTAGATTTTGTACGAAGAAAAATTGAAAGAATTAGAGAAGATACAAAGATGGTGAGAGATTCTGAATGGGAGACAGACCATTTCTTTCTAATGTCAAAAGTGGATCTTGGGAAAAGTGACATGGCAGAAAAGGGGGAAACAAGTTAAAGAAATGAGAAAGAAAGTAGAAGAACTGCAAGAAAAAATAGGAATCCTGTATGGAAAAGTATCAGAAGACAGATGAATCTCCAAAAGAATGAATGGAAAGTAGATGTAAAGAAAGAGGATATGGAAGCTGCTTGAAACCATGACAAGAATTATGTTACAGAGTATTACGGAAGTGTGTGGAGTTATGCTGGGCAAGTCAGAAAAGCATGCATTGTGGAATGATGAAGTGAAAGAGGCTGTGGTTGAGAAAATGCATTTAAAGGAACAATTGCTACAAAATGAGGATGAAAGATATTGTGTAATAAGTATATTGAGAAAAAAGACATTTGTGAAGAAAGCAAGAAATTGTTACAATTAAAAGAGGCAGAGAAAATGCAGTGATTTTGATAGTAATAAAAATAAAATTTGGAAGCCACTGAAGAGGGATGAAGAAGGAGGCTCCACTGGAGTGAATGGAATTAAAAATAAAAGTGGTGAAATATTTTGGGATGAAACTGAAATGAGGCAATACTGGAAGGAGTATTTCAGAGATTTGTATAGAAATGGTACTTGGAATAGTGAAATTGAAAAAAAAATAGTTTCAAATGTTAGTGTGAAAGTGAAGAACAAGTGAAGAACAAGTCATACATGCCATGGGAATATTGAAAAATGATATAACTGCAAGCGTAAGCAGTGTCACTGGAGAAATATTAGAATATACATGCAGTTTGATGATGGAGTGGCTGTGCAACATTAGTGTGAAGACTGCATCTGTCCATGAAGGCTGGAAGAATGCTGATATTCTTCTTCTATACAAAGGGAAAGAAAGCAAGAGTGAATGCAACAATTATGGGGGATTCATTTGTTAACTTTCTCTGGAAGGTATTTGGCAGCATGCTGCTTGAATGGGTATGAGTGGTGAGAATGAGAAAAATTTGAGAAGTGTGATGTGGATTTATGCCTGACAGGGGGCGTGCAGATCAGATTGTTGCTCTTCAGCAGGTCACAGAAAAATGAATAGATGTGATAAAGAAGGTTTATTGAACCTCTCCTGATTGAGAGAAAGTGTACACTAAAATAAATAGTCTTGAATTATGGGCTGTTTTGTGTGAACATGCTTGCTGAATGCGATAAGAGCAATATATAAGGGAAGTAAAGTATATATGAGAATAAATGGGATGCTTAGTGAACGGTTCAGTATTGAGCAGGGAGTAAGATTAAAGATGTGTAATGTCCCCTTAGTTGTTTAATGTATGTATAGATAAATGTTTAAGGAATATTTGTGGTGACATTAGAGGTCTACTGGTTTAGGACATAAATATAAGTACACTTTTGTTTGCAGAAGATGCCATATTATTGGTAGAAAAAGCAAATAATCTGCAACAACTGTGAGATACTTTCTATGATGCAATGAGGTGTATAGATCTGGAAATAATATATTAAAGACCAAGGTAGTTGTCTTTGAGAAGGAAATGGAGTTAACAATTATAAGATATTCGTAACTGGAATAAAACTAGACCAAATAGATAAATTTGTATACCTTGGCAGAAAGGGATGGAGAAATGTTCAGATGTGTAAATTTTGGTAGATGGTAATTGGTAATTGGTACCATGTGGTTTATACTGCAAATAATTAATGCCTGTTGAAAGAAGCAAAAATGGCTGTTCATCTACAAAGGCTGCTTCTGCCTACTTTGTTATATAAAAATAAGAATTGAGTATGTCAGGAGGAACAAAATTAAAAATTTAAAAAATTAAATTGAATGCTGTGGGAATGGGGTAGCTAAAAAGAGATAAGGTCAAACATGAACAGGTTCTGAACTGAACATCAAAATGAGTGACCCATATAAAAGATATATGATGAGGTGATTTGGTTTTATGCAGAGAATTAGTGAGGATTAAATTGCAAAACAAATACATGAAGGAAGAATGACTATGTTGAGATAAAGGAGAAGACCCAGAAAGATGCGGTGGGATGGGGTTAAAAGAGAGAGGTGAGAAGTTAAAATAAAGGAAGGCAATGTGTGAAGTGATGTCTGGCAGTGTTGGAAACAAGGATGCTTTACAAGGATAGAAATGTATAAAGAGGTATTGTGAATGGTATTGGGTAAGCTAATTTTAGCTATGCTCTCTTTCCTTTTTCTTATCTCAGGCCTGTAATTTTTTTCTTGGTATTTCTTATAACTATTTTTTGAAATGCTGCCTAATGGTACTTACCCCAAAAGGGAGTAGTGTGATCACAATGCATGTATATATTAAGCAGCTAAAAATTATTTAATCTATGAATAGTCTTACAGCTGTTTACCTATAAATATTTTATAGATCTGGTCTTAACTCACAAAGTAATTTTCATCCGGTCTCTAAAGTGATCATCTGATATGTTTAGGCTGCTTTTATATTTTGTTTTAAAATTCAAGTGATGTCCCCAAAGAATTTATCTTGTTTGAGCCAGAAACATACAACTGCCACAAATTGCAGTGAATTTCTTGCTTGATTGCTCTTTTTTTCCCCTCTTATTTGGACTGGATTTTCTAGTGTGTGTGTGTGTGTGTGTGTGTGTGTGTAATTAGCTTGCATTGCCATTGCAGCCTCCCAAATCAATGCCTTCCTGAAGCAATGTGACACACATTTCTGCAGTACAGGTGTAGCTTCTAGGAAACTGCCAAACACTACAAGACTCATGTCTTACACATGGACGGGGAGAATGCCATTCAACCAATCTGTCAGTTTGAAATAGCCAAGAGGAAGGAGATCAAAGCCTAGAGCTGGAACTTTTTCTCTCCTGATTAAAGTCTTTATGGTTTGAACTCCTAATGCTATTAAAGGGAACCGGGACATAGAGTGCACCGCCGGCTCCAAAATTCTAATTTTGTTAAAGTCCTGGCATATTTTGGCCAATATAAGCCTTCCAAACATTTCAAGATGTGCTGTTTTCTCTAAGGCCTAGTTGGCTATTCCTTGGAAATTACGCAGAACTAATACCTTCAGAGATGCATTTCTGTTTGTGTGCATATTTATTTAACTTATCGGCTCTGGAGAGATAATTTTGATTTCCACAAGGTCTTTTAATAGAACTCCAAGCCAAAAAAAAAAAGAAGAAGAAGAAAAAAACCACACAAAAAACCTGAAATTCTAGTATCTCCAGACATGAAAAGTCTCTTTATGTTACGTTTGGTGTGTCTCCTTTCTTGTGGTGACCTCTGCACGGTGGTGTATAAATCTATTATTCCAGTCACTGGGGAATTCTTTTAAAGCTTTCTTTCTCTCTCTCTCTCTTTTTTGTCAGGAATAAGAGATTGTTCATCTTTAACTAGGCCACATATAAATTATGATTCTGCTGCAGTGTATATTTAATTAGAGTAATCTCACTTGAATTTAATTACCTAATGAATTATTTGTTTAAAAGGTAGAAAGGCTTGTTTGCCAAGTACAGTGCAACACACAGATAAGAACTTCTACCACAAGAATATTATTGTTCAAAAGTATAATTTTATGGTTCCATATTTTTAACTCTTTGGTTATCTTTACCATATAAGACTTGCAGTTATTTAGGATTGTTATGTTTTCTTTTTTTCAGTGTCAGTAATGGAAGGTGAAATAACTTCAGAACTATTCTTGATTTTCCAGATCATTTTCCAGTCGCTCTCAATGTACCACAAGGATGGAATCCAATCATTCTCCTTACTAGGTCAGTGATGCTATTGGAATGGTTAGAGCCTAAGCCCACTTTTTCTTACCTTGTAAACATCAGGTGCATTTTATTTTTATGGGAGTCGTATTCCAATATATCAGTCAGATACCAGACTGAGGAAGGCTGCTCTAAACCAGTGTTTCTCAACCTTGGCAACTTGAACAGGTGTAGACTTCACCTCCCAGAATTCGCCAACCAGCATGCTGGCTGGGGAATTCTGGGAGTTGAAGTCCACACATCTTCAAGCTGCCAAGGTTGAGAAACTCTGCCCTAAACCATAGAGCAGAGCTCAGGAGTATCTTCAGTCAGAAAAGTCAGATGCACTGTTGGATTGTAAACTAGGGATTGAATGCATATATACATATGTGTGTGCCCATAAACAGAAACAGAGATATGCACACAAACCTCTGCCTGAGGTTGCAACAGAAGAAAATGCATGGCTTCCCTGCCAATTCCAGACTTACCAATGCTGGAGCTGCAGCAGGCCTCTGGAGCTCCATTTTTCAGCAAATTGCAGGGACTACAGAGTCCCTTGAGAATAGAAGTCAAAGCATCAAACTGGCCATTGTGCCCTCCAAAATTAGGGCTGGGGAAAAAAATCTGCAATGCCAACAAATTAAGTGAGTAAAGAGGCAGGCAAGTACAGTAGGTCATTTCTGGAGGTCTGGATCAAAGGCTCTGGAGAGCTTCAGGCAGCCCACAGACTGCAAGTTACCTGCCCCTCCCTAAAGGATTCAATAGCCAGGGAGCTAAACAAGAGCGTTATAGTCTGTCTTCAGTAAGTACAAAATAGACATAGCTTCTATTAAATACAGGCACATGCTATGTAGATATTATATGACTCAATTTATTCAATTCAGTTTAACTATTTGCTTCCCTTTAATTTCTTTGGATTACTATTTCTTTCTCTTTTTCCGCTCTCAGCATAGTGTTGCTTATCCTAAAACAGTACATATGTATGTATGCCTATATGCATACATACAGGGGTATGTATGTACGTATACAATTTCCTCAATTATATTTTTAATTAATAGGTATGGAATGTGTATAGAAGCATTCCACATGGAAATTTAGGTATTCAGTCTCCCCTCCCCCCAAATTATTGGACTCCTTTGCTTCAAAGCTGCTTGTAGAACACTGGCCTTGTGAATTATTGTAGATTATGTACCTGCCATAAGAAACTATTGGTTACTTTTCCACTACTAAAAGAGTTTGCAGTGCTGGAAGTGTATGAACATACACTGAATCTTGATTCTTCAGTAGCACTATCTTTTGAAGGTTCTGAAATATCCCCAGTTATTGAGTCCTTGGCTGTTTGCAATGCACATGAGCTCAACAAGTAGACCGGAATAAGAACACAATGCCATATAGGTCAGGAGTAGTTTTATTGTAACAGCTATAGTAACAGAATTTGTAATCTGAATGTGCTTTCCCCTCCCTCATTTTAACTTCATGTGAACTAGGGAGGGGCCAGTCTAAGACATTTTCTCCAACTAATTTCTTGGCCCAGGCTTAAGCCCCTCTTATCTGACCATTGCCTTGGTAGCAGCTCTTCCTCCTGTCCTTCAAGGCCATTCCCCATTTCATCTACAACGCACCAGGGCTAAAACTGAAATAGAGCAACATATTAAAAAAAAAATAATAATCTACATATGATGTCAATGTTCACTGGATATTCATTGCTCGTTCAATCTGATATTTCTGATACCTATTTAAAATTCATCTCAGTATTTGATATTTGATTTCATTATCTGAACATTGGCCTGTAATGATATTTAGTACAGAATCTTTCTGGGCCTTTGGAAATACTTGAAATTTTGAGAAAGTGTCATCAGCCCCTTTATCAAATGATTTCCATGAAGTTGTAATCCCTGACAAATGCTAGATAATCTTTCTCTCCTTCTCTCTTTGCATGTTCTCTCTTCAGCTTTTGTCTGAGCTCTCTCCCTGGGCATGGGTGTGCTGCTTTTTGTTTTTTTTCTGCCTTCTGTCTCTCTTTCCTGTAGTGACTGCATCCACTTTTGACCTTTGTGATGCTTTGCTTTCTCCCTGCAGGAGCTCTGGTCTATTATTTATTTATTTCTGTTTCAAATTTGTCACCGCCCATCTCACTGCAGAGTGACTCTGGGCGGTTTACAGTAAAAAGAATCAATATTAATTAAAATAGAATAAATATTAATTAAAATACATTTAAATACAACAAGATTCCTATATAAAAATCAATAGCTTCCTAGGAACTGATGTTAACCAATAATTATTAGACTCGGGGCCCATCTTCAAGGCATCAGCCACCCCCAGGGTTGGTTATATCCCTTCTCGCCCTATGCGAGTTGGCACAGCCTATTAGCCTATCTTTCTTGAGAAATGAAGATGGCAACTAATGTGCCAACTAACTTTCTTTTAACCATTTACATTAACTTTCTTAAATGCTCCAAATCATTATATGTAAGCATTTGTGGGAGGAAATTGGTCAGTCAGGATACATCTAAAGCTCTTTGTAACTGTATACATTTCAAATTTTATATAGTTTATCTAAGTTATAGTTTAACAACATATTAATATCTTTAAATGTCAACTTCCTCCCAATAATCTGGTTCACCACAATAAGAACTAATGAAAAAGAACTATCTATCAGTGGTCATAATTAAAAGATATACTTTCAAATTTATTACAACTGCAAAATAAGAAGCATGATAACCATTGTTATCATTCACTGAGGAGTGCAATAGACTTGAAAAATGTTTTTTTTAATCAACTTGAGTTTTGGATCATAAGAAACATATATAACATGAGACCACTGGTTTTCTAGCATAGGAAATGTCCATTCTCTTCTATATCATCCAAATTTGGTTTTCTGAAATTCTTTAGTTGTTGGCAATATTGGCTTGTTGGCTCAGCTTCTATAAATACCTTCTCCAATACATTCAAAACTACAGTATCAGCTTCAGCAGTTGGTAAGGAATGGAACCAGACAAGAAATATAACAAATGCTTTAGCTGTATAGATTGCTTTTCAGCTGATGGGGTTTTGTTGTTGTTGTTTTGGTGGGGAGGAGGAGTTGGTAATTTTTCAAAAGTTTTGAAACGATTAATTGATTACGAATAACTATCCTACTTTCTATTCTGTTTTTAAAAATTTTTTTTAAAGAAAAACCTCTTAAAATCAAGTGTAAATTTCTTACTCAGTGATAACCAAATGCTTTAATTGCTTTAACTTCTGGAAATATCAATTTCTACTATGCATGGAACAAAGTACTTGCAGGATTTCTAGGTGCCAAATAATAACTCTTCATAATGGCACATATTCAGTATCAATATATTTTCTTTTCAAAACATCCCTGAAGTTAACAAATGAGCTCTATAGAATAATTTAAAATCAGGAAAATTAAAACTGCCATTAGAACATGAAAGCCATAGCTTTAAAACAGAAATCCTTGGTGTTTGACCATTCCATTTTCCATAGGAAATTAATCATTAATGTATCAATTTGTTTAAAGTATCTGAGTGCAATCAATATGGCCGTTGCTCCCAATGTATACATCAGTCATGAAGCCATTTCATTTTCACTACATTTATTATTTCTCCCAGACACATGGGTGTTTTCATCTGCTTCATAATATTGCCATTTTAATTGTGCTGTATGGCTTGAGATATTCATAACGATCATTCATACCTATTTTCCTAGAAATAATTATTCCCAGGTACTTAATAGTCTGAAGAAAAACTCAAACCTCAGTTTTTATATACTTCATAGGTACATTATTATAAATTGACAAAATAATAGTGTTATTCCAGTTTATTGTATATCCAATTTACTATATTATGTACACATTCTACCAATCTGGGAAAATAACTTTGATAATTATTTAAAAAGATGCAAGATAATATCATCCCATAGTAATAATTTATATTCAATATTCATTTCCTACTACTAAATACCCTGAATTTCACCCAATTGTCTTATTAAACATGCCAAAGGTTCCAACTCCAAATTAAATATTAAAGGAGATAAGGGACATTCTTGATGAGTTTCATACTGCATTTTAATTACAGGGGATATAATCCCATTGGCAATTACCTGAGCAGAAAGATTGTAATAATACATTTTATCCATGATATACAATTTGATGGACATCCATTTTTTTTCATAACTTGTTCCAGAAACGTAATTTGCCCAATATCAAAAGCTTTCTCCATATCTGACGAGGCCATTATGGCTGTGTTATTCTAATATAATGTTTGAGAATAATGCTAAAATGTCCACCAATAATTTAATATTGTCAAAGGCTTGATGTCCATTCATGAAACCAGATTGAGCCGGATGAATTATTGACAGTAATACCTTCTGTAATCTTTGTGCCAAGGTAGCTGTCAAAATTCTGGCATCTATATTCAACAAGGATGACAATAATTTGCACAATTGATGGGGTCCTTAGCCTTTTCCAGAATAACTGTTACGTAAGCATCATAATACAGTAAGGGTAGACTTATTTTATATCTATATATCTAACAATATAGGAGTAAGTATTCTACACACACACACACACGCACGCATGCACGAAGATCCCACCCAGCCAAAGCACCTTTCTGGCTTTCATTGCTTCACTTTTGTTAAATACCTTTTGTAAAGTTAGAGATGTCGCCCATTCCCTCAGATGGGAACACAAATGTTTTGAAGATTTAGTCCATTTAGAAAGCCATTCATCTGCTCAATATATTTGGAAAATATAAATGTGAGTAAAAGCCCATAAATGTAGAATTAATTTTAATTTTTAATAGATCCTAAATCCTCATTTCTCAGCTAACTGTGGATTGAACATTAAAAAAATTGTCTACCTGAGAACATGTGTCATTTTTGGTTGATAAAAAGAATCCTTTCTTATTTAGTTAGTTACATTTAATTGCCTCCAAATATCTAAATAAATTGAATTCTGAAATTATACCATTCTATTATTGGATCTATGACTAAAATAAAATCCCCCATTGCTACAGATATTGGGTTTGCTTGTGAAATGAAAAGATTTGCAAAATAGTTATACACTATGCAATACCTGGATTTTCTCCAGTAGACCATAAAAAATTATCCAAACTGTGCAACAACCTCTATTATTAACCACCAGATTTAATAATACCTGTTGGTTTCCAAAATTTGTTGCTTAACTATAAAACTTCAAGAGTTCCTGATTAACATTGCTACCCTTCTAGCCATTTTTGAATTTCCACTCATAGGAGTGGTTGTGTCGGAGTTTGTGACCTCCTGCTGTCTTCCCCATTGACTTTGCTTGTTGGAAGCCCTCGGTGAAGGTCACAAATGGTGATTGCATGACTGCAGGGACACTGTGATGGCTGCAACTATGAGGACCGGTCATACGTCCCCCTCGTTCAGCACTGTCATAACTTCAAATGGTCACTAAATGAGTGGTTGTTAAGTGAGGACTACCTTATTGCTTTGTGAAGAGTACTAAATCACATCTGTAGGGCTGTTGCTCTTTCAGAAGAGGGCTCAAGCTGTGTATAAGAGGAATCTGTGTAAGACCTGAGAAAAGCTTCCAGGGCTGGTCAGAAATTCTGTGGCCAGATGCCTCTGTGGAAACCAGCTGATTGGTCACTCATGCATCCCAGGCCAAAATGGTCATGAAGGGAAGTATCCAGTAACTAGGTGGGAGGGAGACATGTTCATGGCTACTTAAAGTGGCCAATTGGAGCTAAGCAGATCCCAGTCCCTGACCATGTCATAACCACTTCATTGAGGAAATGTTGCAGATCATGTCTAGGGACAAAACTGTGTTCTAAAAAGAAGGAAAACACTAAACTCAGAGTAAAAAAAATATTATTTTAAGCTGCCTCTGCCGTGGGACGGAGATGAGAAAAAGATGGCATCATGAGAACATATCATTTAAAAATAGTTTGCAGGACATCTCTGTGCCAGTTGGGTGACTTTGAGCCAGTCACTTTCTCAGCCCAACCTACCTCACAGGATTGTTGTTGTGGGAAAAATAGGAAGAAGAAAGAGTATTATGTATGTTTGCAACCTTGAGTTTTTTATATATGGTTGACATTTGTTAATTTTTAATTATTATTTCATACTGTTCATGGTTATTATTTTTATTACCTACTGTACTGGTAAACTGATCTGAAGTGCTAGAGGAAAATAGGAGAACATTTAAAGCTATTCATTCACTCTCTCCCTTGTTTATTTTTCTAAAAACCCAAGTTCATTCTTATCAAAATAAACCAATTTATGTTCTATCCATCTCATCTTGTAAGATTCAGCAGGTACAGCTATTTCCAGCATGAAGACAATTGTGTTACTTTTAAAGATAAAGATCCTCTCAGGAAAAAAAAAAAAAGAGTAACCCCAATTGAACATAAGAATGGTGGTTGAATCAGTGCAGCTGATTTACCCAACATTCTTTAGTTAAAGGATAGCAATTGCATGCATATTACATATAAAGAATTGTTAGTTTCAACTTCATATATAAGTATGTAGCCTTACATGTTCTGTAACCCTAATCTGGTTCATTAATTTAGGATTCAGTATTGTGTGAACGTAGAAACTGGGTTAATTCAGAAACTAGGTTAAACAAGTATGAGATAGTTTTAAACCCACTTTTTTTAAAGAGCTAAGCACTTGAAATCCTGCAGTGGATAAAAGTATCAATATTTATTCATTCATTCATTCATTCATTCCTCACATTTATAGAGAATTGAACTTTCTGCCACACTTAATTTTTAAAATGTCCAGGTTCATTTTATCCTCTTTGGGAAGTAATCCATTTTTTTAAAAAAAACTGAAAAATATTCTTACCCACAATTTTAAATACATAAATATAACAGCTTATGCCATAACTATTTTTCCTCTCATTTCTGGGTAAGGAGCCAAATATTTTAAATTCTTTAATTCCATGATGAAAACAAAGAGTAGAGACCAAACTTTAAAACAAGTTATAAATAGCTCTGGAGTTTAAAAGTATTGCCTACTGAAATTTAACATTCTCCTGACTCAGATTCTCAATCCCATATGTACAATGAGTTCACAGCCTTTCCATGAAGTCTATCCTTCTTTCTGTAAAAATGCTTATTTAGACTCCAAGAACCAGAGGGACATATCTGGTCCCATCACAGAGGGCAAGGATTTTTTAAAAACAAATTTCCTACATTTTGGAGAGACGTTTTAAGGTTTTTCCAGGGCAAAATAGTCATCTTCAGTCTCATGGAGGTTTAGCACACCAATTTTACCTTTGTTAAAATAAACAGCAACAAATAACCTACAGCTCATACCATTTATGAAGATTCTCAGTCATCCAGGTGGAATTGTCTGCAGGTTGAGTCATGGCAACTGGACTTCTTTTCTTTTTTGGTAGAGACGTTTCACTACTTGTCCAAGCAGCTTCTTCAGTCTGAAAAAAGTTGGTTGGGGGACCCAACTTTTTTCAGACTGAAGAAGCTGCTTGGACAAGTAGCGAAACGTCTCTACCAAAAAAGAAAAGAAGTCCAGTTGCCATGACTCAACCTCCATACAGCTCATACCATTGTAAATTAGTGTTTTTGCCCATTTCAGTGGTATGATCTCTGGAGGTTTTAGAAGCCACAAAGTGGGAACTGGAGAGGCCCACATAAAAATTGATTGCAGATCTATTAAAATGTATTTGGCAAATTGATTAACTCATCAATTCGTTACAAGTCCCACAAACTTCAGATGGTCCCACTGCTATTTATCCTCATCAGCCCTTTCTCTGCCCGGCCTTCCCAATTTATAATACCCTGATTATCTTCAGGAGGTCTCTTGACTCCCTTCTCCAATACACAGTACAATCTAATGCCACCTCCAAAGGAAAACAAAACTCCAAACAAAACTGTTCAATCTAAACCCCAGAAGCAAAGAGGTACCTGAACCCAAATGGGTAGTCAACATGTCCAGCCGCCACTATCCACCACAGACCACAATATCCTCCAGAAAGGCCTCAACTATAACATGGACAATGCCAATCAATTAGAATTCTGTGCAGCCTTAGAAGCAGCATTTAAAACCACAGGACGTACCATAGAGACCCAAGAAAACATAAGGCAGAAAATCATACCACGTATCAGAAGAACACAGAATTAGAACCAACTCTAAGCAGAGGACAGAGCAGCCCCCCAAAACTTAAAGAAGGACCAAACCATCATCTTCCTCCCAGCAGACAAAGGCTGAACCGTGGTTATCATGGATAGAACACAATGCATACAAAAAGCCAAAGAATTACTGGAGGACAAAGAAACTTACATCTGAGTAAACATCAACCTGATACAGAAACTAGACAACCTAATCAAGAGAACCCTTAATGACCTAACCAAGAAAGTACATATCACAAAAGAAGAACAGTGGTGGATGAAAAGCAGTGGACCCATCCTCCCACGTTTCTATGGACGCCCCAAAAGACACAAGGCTGATATACCTTTCTGTCCAATTGTATCATTACCAGGGACCCTAACATGCAACATAGCGAAGGAGCTCACAAAAAAGCTTGGACATCTCACAGAGGGGAGTGAATATTCTATCAACTCCCCACTAGAGTGCCTCCAGAAAATCAAAGACTTAAAAATAGATGAAGATAAAATTATGGTTTCATTCAATGCCACAGCAGTCTTTACACCCATAGACCTAGAACTAGCAAAGCAATCCGTGGCAGCAGTACCATACAACCCACCCGACCTAACCAAATTCACCAACAAATACACCAAGACTGAAATACCCAGAATCATGGACCTCATCAACCTTTGCCTCACTACTTATTTTCAGTTTGATGGACAAATATACCAACAAATCAGAGGAACATCCATGGGTTCACCACTCTCAGGACTCATACCAAAGATTGTAATGCAATGTCTAGATACTATAGCACTCCCATGCATACAACCAAAAGTATGATCCAGTATGTAGATGACACCTTCATCATAATAGAAAAGGAACAACTAGAGAAGATACATGAAACAATCAACAATATCTTCAAAGGAATAAAATTTACAAGGGAAGACAAAAACAACAACAACTACCCTTCCTGGATATCCACTTCAGCAGAGAAAATGACGGCAAATTGGAAACATAAGTCTATTGAAAAAACACCCACACTAACCAAGCGCTCCATTACCAAAATAACAGCTCAACCTCCCACAAGAGGAACTGTGTAAGAACATTATTCAGATGAGCACAAACACATTGCAAGCAACCCAGAACAGTAGAAAAAGAAAACAGACCACCTATATAACATCTTCCAACAAAATGGATATCCATACAACTTTATCAAAAATTGCTTGACCACTCAACCCACTACAGCACAACCAACACAAGCCATAAAAAGGATAAAACTGCCATACATTAGGAACATCTCAGAAACAACCAACAAACTATTACAACTACATGGCATCACTGTAGCACACAAACCAACTAAAGCCCTCCAAAACATCTTAAGTAAACCAAAAGACCCAGTAGCCCAAGAAGAAAAAGCAGGAGTCATCTACAACATACAATGTAAGGACAGTAATAGCCACTATGTAGGACAGACAGGCAGAAGGCTAGCAGAGCTCATCCATGAACACCAACTAGCAGTCAGAAGACACGATGAAAATTCCTTAATCTTACAACACATAGACAGACTCAACCATAGTTTCAACTGGGAAACTGTCAGCATCTTAGGCCAAGCTGAATCCAAAAATGCGAGGGAATTCCTGGAAGTTTGGTATATAGACGAGTCAGCCATCAACAAGCACATAAAGGTAAACAACATTTACACACCATTGAGGAGAGATAATAAAAAGCTAAAAAAGGAAACAAAAAGATCAGAACGCTTCCTCACCAACAATCAACACCCAGATAAACAGGAATCAACATCAGACAAACAATTAAGCAGTAAAAAACATCCTAATCAAAGAACTACTGTACCAAGGAGAAAAACAACTCCCCCACCAACATTGACAGGGCAAGCTACTGTATATAAATAGAGAGCAAGCCTCACTTCCTTCTAGCACTGAAGATGCTACCTAGTCGGGTAATGAAACATCTGCAAGAAAACAACCAAGCTCAGAGAACCCCAAGGACTCCACCTCCATTCCCCATTAACAGCATATTTGAGAGTTTTATGTAAATTTTATGCAAATGTAAGAGGCAAATTTATATAAATATGGGATTATGCAAATTAAGGCATCAACCTGAAGCTTGGCCTATAGTCCTTGCACCCACCCTGCCTATTTTGGGTGCAATTCTCAACCACTGAAATCAAGAACTTTCCTTATTAACTTCAGTACCTCTATTGACCCTTGGCATTAGGCTGATTATGTGGGATATAAGCAACAGCTACCTCTTTGTAGCAGAAGTACCGTATGCATTTTGATTTTTACTTTCTAAGATCACTTGATAGTGTTTCCTTATATAAAGGTTAAGATCTGAATCACAGACTTTCCTGAAGTATTAAAATGCAGATATGCACCTAAGGACCATCTTTCAGCAATGTGTACATTGGTTGTTTCTTGTTTCCTGAGAGTAATTTATGACACTAGTTTGAAACTTTGAAACTTTAAAGATATTACTACAGAACTATGGAGTAGGAGGCAGTCTTGGGGATTCCTGAAGCCACATTTGTCTTGTAATGCAAATAAAACACTCCTGCTGCCAATTTCTACCATACTAAAGCTATCACAAGTTATCTCAGTAAAAACAAATTTTTCCATCTGGGATAATGTATAGAACCACGTTAGACTAAGCTTACTGAAGAAGAAGCCTGCATCCATTTGAGGAATCTGAGAATCTAAACCTCCTGTAGGGGTACTAAAATTCTTATAGTGGCATTGTTGTTAAGTGTCCTCTCTTAGACTGAGGACAGTATATAACAACCTGATCAGTGATGCATGATTATCTTCCTGTATTATTACCAGATTAGAATGATAAAGCTAATTTAATTTGGGTCTTTCCTCTCCCACAAAGTATATCTACAGGTAGTCCTCATTTAGTGATTGCCTCGTTTAGTGACCATTCACAGTTACTATGGTGATGAAAAAGTAACTTTACAATGAATCCCCACATTTTTGACCTTTGCAGGTCTGTAATGCAAAGGAAAGCTGAAGTAAAATCATAAGCACAGTCATGGTTTCACTTAGCGACCACTTTGTTTAATAACCAAGTTGCTGGTCCCAATTGCGGTCACTAAACAAAGGGTACCTTTATTTTGTCAGCACTAGGCATCAACATGGTGGAGCTTCTGACCAGGAGCAAAAGTGAAACATTAATTCAATGACAACTGAATGAACATTTGGTAGGATTAGAAAGGTGAGGCTACGTGTGTCTGGAGGAATAATTGTGGAAACCTATTGGGACTATGACACAGCAATTGGACCAACTCAGACTATTTAGTTTGGGATTACTATCAAGCAGCTGAGGAAATGCCTCAACCAGGAAAATGTTGAATATTTCAAGTTTTGGATTCTATATGGCTTTTTAATTCCACTATAGGAGCCACATCATGTACCATTTTATGGCCTGGAAAGTCTGGGATAATGTTTGTAGCCATTTTTCTGAGTGAATGAAACTGCCAATTTCAGATAAATAAGTGAGGGAGTTGTATCCTAGCAGATAAAATGCCTCGTACAAGATATGTCTATATGCCTAGTACATACTGTGTATGTATGTATGTATGTATGTATGTATGTATATATGCTAAGAACTTTTATTTTTTATTTATTTGCAAAAGTGTCATTTACCTATTGGTTCTTTGGAGAGAATGTAATTTGTACATTTCAAATGCAAATGTCAGAAGGTTGACAAAGATGGTGGAGAGAGCATAAATTAAACAAGTAGGATAAAGAAATCTGGGGGAAGCACTGGTCTCTTGCATCACGGCCAGTGCAAGGCAAAGAAGGGGTGGTATTAGGGAAGTAGGAAGGAAGTCTGTTGACGTCATTAGTAGAGATGCAATTTGGTCTCATTAGGGACTATGCTTGGAAGCTGCTGCTGCCACCATTGCCAGCAATTTACTGTACAGCAGCTGCTAAATGCCAAAGCTCTTCAAAGAAATTTTGGTGGGAGACAGAGAATCTGGCATGTGTGAATGCAGCTGGAACCACTTCACCTCCCTCCAGGAGTATATCCAGCAAAAGGAGTTAGTTGGAAAATTGGAGATACAAATGAACAGTGGATTAGAGTTGACTTTAGAGCTTGCTCAGCATCTGAAAAAGTAGATTTGTTTGTTGGGAGAAGAAAGTGAAAGTGAAGAATTGAAGAAGGCAAACTAGCTGGAATGGGACAGCTGGTGGTAGATTGGACAGCAGTAAGTTGGGGAAATCCTGCTGTTGATGGTATGATTTTCCCTCAGATAAGAGATGAGTGTTTTCCCCCTGAAATAAGAATTCTGGGGAACTTACCCTTACTTGACTGGGGTGAGAGTCTGGGGTGGGTGGGAAAGGTTAAAAAGTTGTAGGAGATATGTTGACAAATGGTGGATAGTTGCTTGAACCATGACTTTGTCAAAGCAGCCATTGAAAGAAAATGTATATGAAGAGACAAATTAAGTTGTCTGTTGGAAGGGATGATAGATTGACAGGATGGAAGAGTGTAAAGAGGAGGGGATAGCTTAGCAGGGTAGAGGGATATGAGGTCACCCTTGAGGAAGGGAAATGGAAAATCTTAGGCCAAACCCTTTTTGTACCCCTCCTCCCCCCATCCTCTTTATGGGAGCTAGATAGCAGGGCTTTGGAGTATCTTGGGCTCTCTTTGACTCTATTAAACATCAGGTCTGCCTGTTGTAAATCTATCCTCATTCATTATTTGAACTTGGATGTGAGGCCAGGTCTGGCATGTATCACTGAAATCTGGGTAGATGAGGGGAGATGTTCCCCATTTGCAGAGATGCTCCTCTGTCTATCAAGGTTTGTATTAGTCATGACCCCAAGGTAGTGGAAGTACATAGTGATTATATTTGGGAGACTTTGCCATGACTAGAGGTACCATACCATACTATTGTGAGATTGGGCTTAAGGGACATGTTACGGGTGGTGCTGTTTTACTGACCTCCTTGTTGTGCAGCTTCATCCCTACCTGAGCTGCCCAACCTCATCACAGGGCTAGTGTTGGAGTTCTCTAGCCTTTGGTTTCTTCAACTAACCCTCCCTTGGAATGAGACAAAGAGCTCATGAGCTTACAGCCACCATGACAAACATGGCCCTGCCTGAGGTGATCATGGGCCTCACCTGCATAGGTGTCCATATATTAAATCTGTTTTAAACAACTGCAGTATAATCTGAGAGTGGGATACATTTCCATTATTCCCTTGTCATGGTTGGACCACTTGGTTTTCATGTAGTTTAACCAGCTCCACAAACCTCTGTAGGGAGAAAGGACTTACTTGATTGGTCTGCCTTTGGTTTCCAAAGAGCTCTTGGAGAATTTCACAAAGACATGGAAGGCAATTATATTGAGTGCCTGGTTGAACTCTGGAATAAAAGGTTGGCAGCAGTGCTTGACAGATTTGCTCCTGAGTAGCATCTCTCTGTTGCTGATCCACAGGAGCTCCAGGGATAAAAAGGTGCTCCAAAAGATGAAGTGACAGAAGAGATACCAAGCATGACATTGCTATAAGATGAAAAACAAATGAGACCAAACATGAGTAAGAGCTTAAGCTGGAGACCACGCAGTGGTGGTAAGAGCAGCAAAGTGAGCTTATTGCTCTGCTTGTATTGCATCTGTGGATAGCCACCCAGAAGCGAAGTTCAGAGTGACTGGGTGAATCAAGCTGGCCATTGTGATGAATTCACTAAACATCAGGTTAGCAGAAGTGTGACTATCCTGCTCTTGCTGGATCTCTTGATGGCCTTCATAACCAATCACCATAATATCCTCCTTAATATCTAGAGTGACAATTGTGAGTCAGTGGGCAGAGAGGGCACTAGTGAGTGATTCTCCTTCACTCTTCAGTTACTGGTAGTGGATAGGGAGAAGTGGAGACTTTGGTCACTCCATCATGGGGTACAGCAGGGCTCAGTCTTTCCCCCCCTACTGTTTAACATGAAGCTGTTGGGTGAGGTAATCTGCCAACAAGAAGTGTGGTACCATCAGTCAGCTTCTGGATGTAATTCAAAGTCCTGGCTATCACTTTTAAAGCCTTGCATGGTACAGGGCCTATAGATCTCCATGACTACCTTCTCTGACTAGTCTCTGCCCATTCAATAACATCTGGGAGAGTGGGTTTACTATGAATCTCAGCACTGAGGGGATACCATTGTTCAGAGATCACATGGTTGAGCTTTCTTGGTGATGGCCCTTCTTTTATAAAATAGCTTGGTATATAATTATATTTATTGTTTTTTGTTTTTAACCTGCTGATATTAATGCATAAAGTGCTCAGAGTCTCCAGAAATGTAGCAGCATATAAGTGGCATAAATAAATAAATAAATAAATAAATAAATAAATAAATAAATAATATAAATAAATGTTTCTTTACAACTACCAGATTAGTCACAGTAAATCTTACATTAAAATCATAAACTGGCCCTTGTCAAATGACTATATATATCAATTTAGATGGCTGTCCATCTCACTATTTAACCTATATGCAGAGTACATCATGAGAAATGCCAGGCTGGAAGAATCACAAGCCGGAATTAAGATTGCAGGGAGAATCATCAACAACCTCAGATATGCGGATGATACCACCCTAATGGCAGAAAGTGAAGAAGAACTAAAGAGCCTCTTGATGAGGGTGAAAGAGGAGAGTGAAAAAGCTGGCTTGAAACTCAACATTAAAAAAACTAAGATCATGGCATCTGGACCCATCAATTCCTGGCAAATAGAAGGGGTAGAAATGGAAGCAGTAACAGACTTCATTTATTTGGGCTCCAAGATCACCGCAGACGGAGACTGCAGCCATGAAATTAAAAGACGCTTGCTCCTTGGGAGGAAAGCTATGGCAAGCCTAGATAGCATATTAAAAAGTAGAGACGTCACCTTGCTGACAAAGATCCGCATGGTCAAAGCTATGGTTTTTCCAGTAGTAATGTATGGCTGTGAGAGCTGGACCATAAAGAAGGCTGAGCGCCGAAGAATTGATGCCTTTGAACTGTGGTGCTGGAGAAGACTCTTGAGAGTCCCCTGGACTGCTAGGAGGTCAAACCAGTCAATCTTAAAGGAAATCAACCCTGATTGTTCATTGGAAGGATCGATAATGAAGCTCAAGCTCAGATACTTTGGTCACCTAATGCGAAGAGAGATCTCTTTGGAGAAGACCCTGATGCTGGGAAAGATTGAAGGCAAAAGGAGAAGAGGACGGCAGAGGATGAGATGGTTAGATAGCATCACTGAACCAATGAGCATGAAACTGAGCAAACTCAGGGAGGCAGTGAAGGACAGGAAGGCCTGACGCAATATGGTTCATGGGGTCACAAAGAGTCGGACATGACTTAACGACTAAACAACAACCATCTCACTAATGTGACTCTGGGAGGCTAACAGGAATTAAAGTACAATCAAAATACAATGGTTGTGCTGGTTAATGACCACAATAAAGTTATTTATTATTAAAATGCATTGGATATTTAAAAAACACTGTTCCCAGCTGACTAACACAAAATGCCTTCCAAACACACCATTCACCAATATTATGGGCTTGATTATTCTCCTGGCCTCCATACCAGGTCTTCAAGGTTTTCCAAAAGGTGAGCAGAGTCAGGACAAGCTGAACGTCAGGTGGTACGGTTTTCCAGAGGACAGACACAGTTATGGAAAAGGCACACTTCCTGGGGCAATCCCTAGTAGATGGGACTGGGAGCATATCCCTCCTGCCCTACCTAATGGGATGGGTAGAAATGATGGGAATAAGGTGGTCCCTCAAATTTAGTACAGTATCATGTGGTCCTCCATGAAAATGTTGAAAATGTTCACCTCCAGTGAAATGAAGCTTACTAGCCCCAGCCTTTGAAGCAAAACTGTAAGGTTGGGGTTACTTATCCTTAGATTTCATGTTACTAGGGTATTCCTGGATTGATTCTGACACAAAGTGGACGTGCACAAGGAGCTGGTCATTTTTGCCACATTATAAGGCATCAGTGTTTCATTCTGTAGTCTGACACCATTTTATAGGTCTCAATCAAACTCAATATAAGACAGGCTGTGCAATTCAGGGACAAATGATTTTGAGGCAGTCATCCCCAGATCTGCCTTCCTTAAAGAACTGTGGTGTCTGATTGTCATGGGGAAAGATCCTCTGCCTGTTTCACATGTAGAGAGAAATTCTAGAAGTCAGAGAATATAGCTCAGATTCTGCTGCGCTTTGGCCATTTGGATGGTGTTCCATTCACAAATCAGAAGGTTTGGGAGTGGGGATGAAGAAAATTTTGAGAACCTTTAGTGGCTTTCAGTGCATCCTGAAAGAGTTTGTAGGGTAGCAAACTTTTTAACTGCAGTGCTACAATCCCAGGACCAGAAAATTGGATTAGTAGGGAAATGGTGTTAGGCAGCATCATAACATTTAAGAGCATTAATATACATTAGTAATATATGCCTACCTACATGCCCTTTTAAAAAATTTTTCCTGCTGTCTCTTTCTCGCCTCATCTAGCTTTTTCTCTACTTTTATAAGGACCCCAATGAAAACAACTCATATGTTGCTATTTGTATTAGTTCGGTTATCCATTTTAGGTTGGTACATGGTCAGAACAACAGTTCATCAGTGAAAAATCAGTGGGCTAGATATTACTTCAAGTATGATTCAGTATTCCCACTCACATTCTTCTCGCATGATTCCATCTCTGTCTAATTTTTATCCTGTTTCCTACCATACGAGCCTCAAGGCAGTTAAGAACAACAGTACCAATAAATATGATAAAATACAATAAAAGTACAAGGCCTTTCTCTTGCAAATTAATTTGGCCACCCCATTTATAGTAGGTGTATGTGGTTATATGTATGTTTGGTGTGTGTTCAAGAGACAGAGAGAGAGAGAGAGGGAGAGAGAGAGGGAGAGAGAGGGAGAGAGAGAAGAGGGAGAAAAGTAATCGGCTTGCATTTTTCTGTGAAATCACTTAATTTTCACATTCAATATGCAACTAAAACCTTAAAAAAAATGAGAGATTCTGATTTCCCCCTACTCCTCTCAAATCTATATAATCTATATAAAATAAAGAATATCCTTGAGTTTAATTCCTTGTTTTATAGCTTTAAACTATACAAAATATGATATGCATAGGTCTTTTTGAAATCAATGGGATTAGTTCGTTTTTGTTTCATTTTTTGAAAAGAAGAACATGCATTAAATGATGAAGACCCAAATCTACCTGTGTCACCCTTAATTCATTGGAACTCAGTGAACCTGTATATTGGGCTGTAGAAGCAGAGAACAACCAGGAAACTAAATGGCTGACGTTTTCTGTCATGACCTCAGTCAAGTATTAATGCTTTTGACCCTCTTAGAATTGGTAGTTTGAAGCATGCCAGATTTTGTGGGATAATGACCAATGACTCTAAATTAGAAAGTGATAGGACAGATAGTTGGACCTAGGAAAGGAAAATTAGAAGATCCAGGAATCTAGAAAAAGAGAAAACTGAAAATGTTTTCAGTTAGCAGGTCAGAAGAAATAATAACCCTGGGATAGGAAGGAAGAAACTGGACCATTGGAAGATGTGGACCTAGAAGGCTGATGGACATGTGGCAGACAAGGGCAAGGAAGAGAAGGTTTTGAAGGAATGAGGGAAAGGCCTGAAAGGGGTATTCATGGAACTGAGAGGAGTATGGAAAGAAGTTCACATTAAAAAGCCTGAAAGATGTGAACTCTTCCTTCTGATGCACGTGTGTAAAAAAAAGGCGGCTGTAAAAGTTTATGGAAAAGTAACCCTTTCCCTCTCCCTTTCAGATTTTTTGTTAGAAGTAGAGCTTGTAGAAGGTGCAAGTTCCTCCCTCTCAGGTAGATCCACAATCCTTCTAGAAGCAACTGTGCTTTCTTTGCCTGCTTGCCAGCTAGCCGATGAAAAGATCTCTTTCAGAAGCAAGATGAGGTGAAGTGGGAGCTCCTGCTGGAGCTGGCATGGGCATGTATGTTGAGTTTCATTGAAAGAAGACAGAAGGAAGACCCAAGGGTGAGGAAGAGGTTGATGGGGGACAGGAAAGTTGATAGGAGTAGCTGAAGGGTTGAAGGAAAGAAGACAGACAGAGGCAGCAGAGGGGAGGGAGAAACAGTCTTGCAGCAAACAAAGGTGAAGGAGCTAGCGTCTGGAAAAGAGTGAAGCAGAATAGTGGCCAAGAGCTCTTAGGAAAAAAAATTGTGGGAAAAAGGGACTGAAAGTGAAAGTTAATAGAGTGGCTGAAGTGATCTCTTAAAGAGGCAGTCAGGAAATTTAAAAGAGGCTATGCATCAGCTTGATTCATAAGCTGCATCTATTTCCAAACTGAAAGCTTAGCTGAAGGCATGGGAGTCAGAAATAGTTAAGTTTAGGATTTTGTCAATAAAACTAAAGTTCAGTGATGTCCCCAAGGAGGCAGAATGAGAGGAACAGCATAGCAGCATCGTGATGCAAGACCCACCTCTTTCATACATGTATTGTGATGTTGCACACATGTACAGAAGGAGAGGAGCTGGTGGTGTGATACCACAATGCTGCTTTTGTTATTCTGATGAAAGCAACAAGCTCCTGTGCTACTAAAACTATACAGGTATAATGGTTAAGCAATAACCCCCTGTGAGAATGAAGCACATTCCTGCTTGCTGTCTTGCTCCTGTCCTGTGACAAGGAATAGAAAAGATTGGAGACAGAATGGACAGAAATGGAAGATATATGTAAGTGGTTTGAGGAATTCAGCCTTTGAAAGCTTTGGGTACAAACCAAACGGATCCACATCACCCAGTTTGTTTGGACTACAATATTCCAACCTGCAGGCCTTTGCATTTCGAACAGATATTTGCTAAAAATCCTCAGAGATGCAAATCTTGAGGGAAAATATTTACAGAAATGTATTTTGCAGAAGTATGTTCAAAAGGCATATTTCAGTGCAAATCTTACACAGATTTTTTTTTTGTTAATTGCAGGTTATTGCAAATAAGGGATAAAATAGACTTGTGAATGTACTCATCTGAAAGTCATACAGAGTGGAAACCGTTTGTTTTTGTATCACTAGTAAGAACACAACCTTTTTCTGTAGACCTCTTTGGTTTTAGCATGCTTCTACCCCACTTTTTCACACTTTACGCCCCCCTTTCTCAACCTTCTCTCCATCTTTTCAGTATATCAGTCCTGTAACACACTAGAGATGGCTTTGAAAAGTATCCAGCTGATGAATTGTCTATCTTTTGATCATGTGACATCTTTATTAGTTCTCAATAAGTGTCTGATTCCAGTTCAAAACGTGGGTACTAGCTTAGGAAGCTTTATATACATTTCATATGAACCTATGTATATGTTATGGTCTCCTTTGCTTCATGCTTCACCCACCTAAATGATGTGAGGTGGGGAGGGATTCTTTTTTAATAGGAACTCAACTGTGTATGTGCCAGCTTTCTGCACCTATCAACCTATTGATCACTAAGATCAATAGATGGAGAGGTAGCTTATCTTGCCTAGAAGACTTACTTTGCCTGTTGCTGTTGCATGCTTCCTGTTGATTGGATTGATGCTCTCAGGCCTTTAATCATGTCCTTCCCCTCTCAGTTCAGTTCCCTTTTCTGTTCTGCCTCTGCCCTGTGCAGTTCAGTTACATACTTAACTCCCTCATAATGGAGTGTAGATTTGTCTTAAATATTTCAGATTTTCTTGTCACCATGTTATTTTCCCAATAAAGGTTGTCTTTTTTTTTTTTTTTTGCACAAGCACCAGCCTCCAAAATACTTGCTTTTAAAAGTAATAATCCTAAATTTAGTGTTTCTCTTTCCAAACGTTCTTTCGCCTGAATAAATTTATTTGCTATCCAACACTTTTCGGTATTGGAAATACTTCAGAGTTTGTTTAGAAACACCTTGCTAGAGAAATCTAATTGATGTCTTTCTATCTTATATGGAAAAATAGTTCTGTTTGGGACACCAAACTTAGCTGAATGATTTTGTGGCTCCCGTATTCTTACTTAATGGGTGGTGGTGGTTGGTTTTTTTCTGTAGCTAATTTTATGGATTCTTTTCTTCTAGAATTGATTTTATTATGATCTACATGTTTCTCTGTTGTGTTTCTGCTTATGTGTGTGATGTACCCTTTTCAGCTCAGGGGGTATGAAACATTTTAATTCCAAGCATTTTTCCTTAAGCGGTGTATGGATCCAGCATTCTCATTTTGAGAACCCTCTAGGCACAGGCAAAAGGAGCATTTTTAATCAAAAACCTAGATGAAACTAAGCAGCAGCTACATCATTAATTGTGTAGCCTAAACCGTAATTATAGGGTCGAGAAGAACATTTCATGATTGAGATAATTAGCCGGAAATGTTTGTATTTAATTAATGGAATTTACTGCAATTTCTTTTATTTTGTTTTGACTTCTTAGTGATCATCTTTTCACATTTCTAATAGGTAGAAAAGAACCCTGAGTTGAACAAACCTCTGCACAAGTGTTTAAAAAAATGCTTCTGTTTGTCTCTGCTTTTCAATAGGAACCCAAAACATAGTTAATCTGATCAACAGGGATCAATAGAAAAAGTGAGTGAAGATTCTCATTTCTTTGAAGCCAGTAAAAGCAGGGAGCTAATCCTCCTAAACAATGAGGTCCTTTAAAGCAGAGTCTTGAACACTGAAAGGCATTGTGAAGTAGGATTTGCAATGTTTGGGTTTTAATTTAAACTGTACAAGCAGGTGTAGTAATGGGAGGTGAATCACTCATTACATTTTTGTTACTTAACTTAACAACAAAAATAAACAGTTCTTTCTGGTTTTGTTAAAGAAAACCTACTTTTATTTTTTTCAACTGAGTACAGTTATCACTGATTATTAATTTATTCCCCCCTTTCCTCTTATTCATTCATTCATTCATTCATTCATTCATTCATTCATTCATTCATTCATACAAAGACACAATACAGCCAAAGTGAAATCTGTTTACATCTCACTGATTTCAGTAGGAGAGTTACACTATAAACTATAACTTGACAAATGCTTATCTGGGAGTAAGTCCCGCTGAACTCAATGGGACTTACTTCTAGGGAGACAGGAATAAGCCCATGATGCTCCTCTGCTTGAATCTCTTACATTAGTCAAGGAGACTGCAAAAGGCCACTGAAGTAATTCAGGATGATTAAAAATAAATGTCAAATATTAAATCAGTAATAAAGGATCTTTCTAAAAATCCTTTCAATTAAAATCTAGAAGAATGATCACACCAGCCAGGCTAATTAAGTCTAAATGGCTTGTAGCTCAAACTGTTTCGTACATATTTATAGAATCTTTGAACTAAAAGGGGTGGGAGTAGACACGGACATACATCCCATTGGAGGGCATTTCAGAAAATGCTTAGTACAGGAGGAAAAGGTCCTGAACCTTGCAGTGTGATATGCATCAATCAGAGTGAAATTGGCATAGACAGTTTAAAGCCAAGTCCTCCATGTATTCAACCCAGAGTTCTCACTCAGGGCACATATGACCAGGCTCAAATTATCCTATTTCAGACACATTATGCAAAGATCTAGCTCTCTGGAAAGGGCTTTAATGCTGGGAAAGGTGGAAAGAAAGAGAAGAGGATGATCAGCAGCAAAGTGGATGGACTGTTACAGTGGTGATGGTGCACCATTGGAAGACCTGAAAGACCAGGTTAGGGACAGATTGTCATAGAGAAAATCTATCTATGTGGTCACTAGGGGTCAAAAAGGCTTGATGGCACATAATCAATCAATCAATCAATCAATCAATCAATCCTGCGTGTATATTCAGAACAAAGTCCCAAGGAATTCAGGGGGGATTATTTTCTTATACATTTGTAAAGAACTACAGTTTTATGTATACATTTGTCTGCTTTTTTCATGGATTTCTATGTTGCCCTTTACTATAAATATTTCCAGAATACTTAACACAATGATTCAAGAAAACAAGAAACAATAAATATACTGCACCAATATAGTTGGTAATAATGGGTGAGCTGCAGCATTATAACTTATTCCCAGACATGCAAAGCCTGGAAGAATAAAGTTATTTATTCTTCTTATTCACCCCACCCCCACCCCAATAGCAGGGATGCTAGAGTCTCCCTGGACAAAGAATGCTACAGACATCATTACAGAATGGAGAAAGCTCCATGCACACATACCCACAAACCTTCTTGACAGCTTTCTTTCCTCAAGGAGGCATCTGAGGATCAGAAAAACACATAGTCAAGTTGTGGTAGCAAGCATTCCTTTAGGCAATTGGATCCCAAACAGTATGGCTCTGTCACTCTGAATGGATAAGCACCCGTGGACTCCTTTGTCAGCAGTCAGGAAAACCAGCTTATTATGGTAGTATAATCTAGAGGTTACAAGACAATCTCTATTCTGGTAGGGCTTAATGACCTACCAACCTGAGATGAAGAAAGGTACTCTATGCCACAGATGCCACTTTGGCTGTCAGTTATGGTGTTGGATCCATATCCTTCCCAGACTGCAATCTTATCATTTAAGGGGAGCTGACTATCATTTCCCTGAAGAAAGGAACAACTTGCTGCTAACAGCCCCTCCATGTTGTCAGGATCAACTTTCAATTGATTGCTGCACATCCTGTCTAATAGTGCCCCAGCCACCAATCCAGTACATCTATTCTCCCATCTGACTCTGAATATAAGACATCCTTCTATCAAAAAACAAAGAAACCTCATTCAACAAATTCCCAACTAACCTCTGATGATCCTCCCACTTAAAAAAGAAACTGAGAAAGAAATCTGTCTTCCTTTCAAATAAATATAACAACCAACACATAATTAAGTCTGCTAGACAAGACACAGCCCACTGGAAGAGAACATGTCCCATGAGTGATCCAGACATCTACAAGGCTAGGAAATGGGTAGCAATATGTCTGCATTGGTCCACTATGATATACTGTTTGATGACATCTGAAAAATATGGCATCCAAGAAGGCCTGCTAAGATAAGAAAAGAAATGCATCCTACAAGAGAGCTTTGGGTTGATATGCATTCTCAAGATGCTTTAATCTGAAAGAGAGTAGGACAATTAACATTTACTGCGATTAACATTTAAATTGAATGTGCACATATTACCCACCAGCAACATCTTTGATAGTTTTTAATCAGTCCACTGCTTTTTACAAAAATATATATGTGGGTTCTAGGGAGATTTTATTTGTGATTTTCATTTTGATTGTATCAAAATGTGAGCTGAAGAACTGGCTCTGTCTCAGGATTCAGGGTATAGGGCTCTTCCTCATAGCTAAGTTAAAATGTTTTCCACCAGGAATTGAGCCAGCAGACAGATGTTCCAGCATATGATTTGTTGCCCCTGCTGATGGTTCTGATCCCGCCACAGGTGTGTGGCAGGCAAATGGTGCTGTTTGAATGCATGACATATAAGGAATATCAAGGGCATGGGGGATTCCCCTGTTTTTGTTTCCCTCCTATCAAATGTCACAATTCAGTAGGAAAACATCTATCAATCACTATCCTTAATGTGGGCTAGGGTAGGGGAAGGAGGTGAGTTTGACACATCCATGGGCTTAGGAAGGAGGCTAGTTTTGGAAGTTGGCTAGACTGGTCATAAACTTGCTCTGGTTTTGTGCTAAATACCAGTTGATAACCATGTTCTTCTTCAACTCAGGTTTAGTGCTATTCTAGAAGAGTGTTAAGCCCACATTCAAAAGCAGCTTGAACAACAGTAGCTGACTAGTGCAAGGGGAGTTGTCTCTTTCTTTTCCACTTGACATGCAGCTCTTCCCCTGTGGTCACTGCTGGTCACTGCTGGTCAGCTGCTGTTCAGAGTTCAGTCATAGACCTGGTGGGCATAGGATTAAAATCTGGTTTGAAAGAATTGCATTCTTTTCTACTGCTCAATGGCTTTGGCACAGTGCCCAGAGATCAGAGAGGAGGGGATGTGCCCACTCTGACCTAAACAGCCAATAGTTGCTAAGCTGATCCCAATACTTAGGGGTCACCTGCATGGTCCATGACAAAATGGCCAACAGGAGGGTCAGTATCCATAGCAATCACCTTACCTTAATCATAACCCAGCAAAAACTGTGAGAGATGAGGAGGAAAATACTGCTTTAACATGGATACATGTAAGGATGACATTAGGCTGCCTCAGGTATGGGCTGGACATCAGATGAAAGCCATGTCATGAGGACAAAGCACAAAAAGAGAAGCTGATGGGGCATGATGATGTTGCAGTGAAATGCAAGCAAGGAAAGGCTCATAGGAAGAACTCTGCTGGGTCAAGCCAAGATGCATCTTACCCAATACTCTGTTCCTACAGTGACCAGAGGCCAGGGAAAAGCTCAGCAGGTAGACACAAGCCACCTTCCTGCTCATATTTCCTGGAACTGGTCTTGGGAACCATCCTACTTTTGTTGGTGGAGTTAATAATAATATCTAGTCATTGATGGACATATTCGTTATGTATGTATTTAATCCCTATTTAAGTCTGTGTGAGTCAGTGATCACTGTGGCAATATAGCATTTAGCAGTAGAAAAGGAGCCACAAATTTGGCTCAATATGGATACTCAATCTAGAAGAATGACTGTTATTATAATGTTACCTGCTTTGATAACAGAAAGATCAAAGGATTTTTATTCACTGTGCTGAAAAGTGTAGAAAAAGAATTCTACTGGAGATTTACAAATTACAAAATGCTGTTTCACTGGAAGATGCCCTACTCTATGTTCTCCGGCCTTTTAAAGATAGGTGGGTAAGGACTGACATCTTCTTAACTTTGGCTTGTTTCTACTGGCATTTTTCTGAAGAGACCCATGGCTTATTCAACCATTTTCCAGTCTTAACTTTTTTATTATTATTATTAATTAGAAAGCTTCTCAGATGTTCTTTGGTTGAAATTTACTACTAGTAACTGCTATTATTATTTAGAAGTATGAGAATATATGTATATGTGCTTTTTAGAAGTCTGAATCTTCTGTCCTCCTTAATGGGATCTCTGTGCCATTGTGTTTGTTTTTGCTGTTTTATTTGTTTTCCCTTGAACATATTTGATTTTAAAGTCATACTCCTCCAGCTACATCCTTCTTGTTCCCACGGGTAGTGATGTAGCTTCTCAAGGACCTACACAGTAGCATATTTTTCTGACACAGATTAACTCCAGAGCTTCTAGCTCAGTAACACCAGTAGATGAAGACTTGATTGGCACCCACTTACTTTAACTCTGCCCCAATTTTATTATATGTTTTCTTATATGTGTTTTTAAGATGCCATGGAGTTTTTATCATAATTGATAAAGTGAAAATTCATCAGTACACCCCAATGTATGTTCTACCCCTCCATACGATAGAATATATATTTAAAATAAATATGCATTCCTGATTTTTTTAAATTACTGCACAGTTTGAAAAGTAAATACTACTGAATCTTTGAAAGCTAAATCACTTTTCACTAAACTAAACCCAGTTCACCACATGTGAGTTTAATCTGCCTTGTGTCTGACAATTTACCTGTTTTTACAAGTAAACCTGAAGTTCACTCAGTCCTAGTGAGCTGTGTTTTGCTTGGCATGTTGCAATTTGTACAGGCTGATTTCTACAATGAAACCCCAGCAACACATATGGTAGATATGATCTAAACAGAGTTAAACACTTTTAAGTCCTATTTATTTTAACAGGAAATTAAGCATACACTTAGCTCTCTCTCTGTCTGAAATTAATAGGACTTAAAGTGTTTAGTATTGGCTAAAATGTGTCAAATAATAATATAATATAATATAATATAATATAATATAATATAATATAATATAATATAATATAATATAATATAATATAATATAATATAACAATAATGAATATAATAAAGTGTGTGTATCTATATTTAGGGGACGCGGTGGCGCAGCGACTTAATGACGCTGAAAGTTGTCGGCCAGAAATGGTCGACGCTTCGGCGGTTCGAGTCCAGCCTTCGCGCTAAACAGGGTGAGCTCCTGTTTCCTCCCCAGCTCCTATCAACCCAAGAGGTCGAAAACTCACGTGAGTAGATAAATGGGTACTCTCACTCCGGTGGGAGGAAAAATGCTGGTGGTGCTTGCACGGGAGTCAGGAGCAGCTGCCGGTAAGCGCGAAAAACCGTGCGTGCCCGAAAAGGGCGCGAAGCAACTGAAACCCCGCCTCCTGCGCTCGCCAGCTGGGCTCTGCTCTAGGAAGGAACCACTTCCGAAACAATTGCCTTGAAAACTGCAAAGGACTCGTCCAAAAAAAGCAGTCACTGCAGGGTCAGTAAATGACTGAGCGCAGACAAAAAATAAATAAAAAAAAATCTATATTTATGTATCATCTATCTATATCTATATCTATATATCTCAGAATGAAAATGAATTTTGAATAAGTCTAAATTCTTACAGGGAAATCTATATCAGTTATAGCCTTTATAGTCTGACAAAAATAGAAAATAAGTTTAATTATAAAAATAAGCCTGTGAGAAGAAAATTTATACTAGTAAGATAAAATCAATGATAGCCAAAAGCCTCTGTACGTGGTGATTTTGAGACAGTGCTAGGTTATAGATCTTGGGATCTTGCAAAGAATTAAATAAACATATTGACCACTCAATGGTAGGAGTGTATAGACAAGCACTCAATACTCACAAATTACTAAATAGTTGTTGGACACAGTAAATTGTATTGATTTCTGAAGTGTACTAATGGCCAGTTTACTTGTTTGACCGAAGAAATAGCTGAGAAGCAAAAAAGACTATTTATACCATCTGGCAAAGTAATGTAAAATCAAGTATCTTTCAATGCAAGATCCCAGCCAATTATTACTTCATTACACATAAGAGTTCCAAGTTCATGGTGCCAAAAGCTCTATAATTGGAATTCTCTCAGCTGTGATTCTGTACAAGAGAAAACAATAAGGATGCAACTAAATATGGGGCCCACAAGAGCAACTCCCAAGTCTAATTCCCCTTCACTCCCTGAATGAACTGGGAGCCCTTGGAACTTGTGTTGCCATCACTATGATTGATGGTTTTTCACCCCATACCCCCACCTTCTTAGATGTCAGCTAGTGGAACAGAACTGCTGAAGCTGGGGAACCTGTGAGCAGACATGGTCTTTGGTGACAACCCTAAGAAGCCCTAAGAAGTAGGATTGCCAATGATGCCATTCACATGCCATATAGAGGATGAACAGCTCTGGCTGTTACTAAGAAAATCAAGCTCTTGATAAAAATTCCAAGGACTTTAAATCACAAAGGACCACAAGGAAAATGAATAGCTGAATGTTTTCTGCATCTGTTTTCAATTCAGTTAACCACAGACAATGGCACTCATAAAAATCATTTGACATTCTACACTAATGTTTATTTGTTGATCTCAGATCACAAATCATTCTGGATTTTTCAACTTTTAATTGCCTCCATGGCTTGCTTTGAACTCAATTAATCCAGTACCATTTTTAATGAAACTGAAGTAAATCAAGATTGATGCCCTTATAGGTGATGAAGGAATTACACCAGTGCAAACCTGGCATGCAAAACTAATGAGACTCTGAAATGTAGTAACAGATATGATTTTCTGCACAGTTCTGAAGGGCTGTGAAAATAATAAACTGTAAGAAGACAACAGTAGTTCCCAGCCTTTTCACACAAACTCCAGGAGAGCTGTATTTTAGTTTTTCATCTTGCCAAGTGTTATAAGCCTCAGAGAAGTCATCTCAAACAGACAGCTTAACCAAAGTGGGCATTGCTATGTAGCCTAGGGCTCATTTGCAGCGATCCCCGCATGTCCCAATTAGAAGAAATCAAATTGCCTCAGAGAAAATGGAAGAATAAATATGACCTCCCTTGTCTTGCCTTAATGCATCTTAATATGAAGCCATTCAGTATTGCAGGAAATCAATGCAGAGTTCCTTCATAACACTTGTAAAATTAAACTGTTATACAGAAATGTGACTCCGTTACTACCACCAATAGTTAAAATTCATCTGGCCCATGAAGGTTTAGCTGAAGGCTGGTTCATACATGAATATCCTTCCCTTGATTTCCTTACATTAGATTGCTGTACATTTGATGGTCAGTTTCACTAAACAGCATATTGTGCTTTTTCAGTGAAAATGAAAGTTTGGCTTGTGGAATCACATCATGTCATCAGGCAAAAATTATCCACTGAGAAAAAATAAGTGAGCTGCAACTGGGACACAGCTGAGAAAAGGCAAAAACCTGCTTTTTACTGTAGATACCAAAGACTAAGCTAAATGGGCTATTAAACACATTGTTTGCATTTACTTGTGTACTTTACAATACAGTAAATATGTACAAATGGCAGCTTCTGGGAAGAGCAGAAGAAGGAAGCTATCAACTGTTGTAATTACAGCAAGATGATTTCATCAGGACTTCAATAACAAGCAGGAAAAGGTTAAACTCCCTCTCTTACTATGATTTTGATAAATATCAGCATCCAGCCTGTCCTAGATCACAGAAGCATGGGACAGATACACATCGCACCTCAGTAATATTCCACAAGACATGGCTTTACCTCTTATCGATGAATAACTGCCATTACATTCTATTGGGTGAAACTGAAGTGGAAGTAGTACTATGGAGAAAGGCATACCTGCCCTTCAACTCAAGGTGACCAAGCCATTGTCAACAAGGACACCATGGGTAAGTAAAATTTCTTTCCTCTTTGCTAAAGGTTAGAACCAAGTGTATAGGAAAAGGGATAACATGTTTCATTCCTCATACCAGAATCTGGATTCAAGTGGAAACAGACAGTATACCTGAATGTTTTCATACACATCAGGATTATGGGCATTCTCAGAAGAAAAGTGGGAATTGTGGGAAGATTACCCATGCAGCTTAAGACTTTGTACTGTCTTTTCCTTCTGAAGATTTCTTCTGGGCACGCTAAAAATACTTGATGGATTCTCAAGTTCTTATTGTCTCTATTGTAGAGGTAGGAACAAACCAGGAGTTCTCACCATGGAGTTATCAAAAGCTAGTGCTGGACAATCCTGTTCCCATCATTTTTCATCTTCTTAATGCATGTGCTTGTAGGGAAGCAGCATCTCATTTGCCCAGGTACATCTATTAAGGCAAAAATCCAGTCCTGCTCTAAAATGCTACCTTTCTAACACTTGCTCTCTTCTTCAATATTCTTTCTTTCTCACTCACTAAGTTGCTTTTTTTTTTTTTTTTGGTGACAGAAAGGCAATAACAGACAACTGTCTTTCTGTAAAATAGAATGAGGTTATTTGGTACAAATGGAGGGAATCTCTCTTTTTTTTTTTCCATTTCAGATCAAAGTGGAAATCTTTTGAAGTTTAGTTATTTGATAAAAAGGGCTTTATAACAAGCAGATAGAGAAGTTAGTAGGACATAGAGATACATTATTAAACTGCAAACCATTATTAATACAGCAATTCTAACTTGAAAGAAATATGTGAAATGACACCGGAAATTAATTAGATTATTTCATCATTCTTTTACATTAAAAACTTTGATACAGTTGCATAGATATATAGGTACATTGATAAAAAGACACAAAGACAAACAGAATTTTAATGAGCGGAGAGCTTTTATCTACTATCACTTTGCGACTTAATTTTTTCTGTTTATACTGCCTATTGATTCCAGTTGAAACCTGCTGTTTTAATGTTGTTATTGATATTCTCTCTGGGTTTTCTTCTAATTCTGGCATTGATATTACCTTGATCGGATTTAGTTTATTGGAATTGCCTGTAGGTTTCAGTCTCCGGAGTTTTCCCCTGCTTATAGACATGGAAAGATAAAACCTTTCTTTTTATCTGAAAATCCTTGAGAGACTCTGAAAGATATAGCCATTTTCTGAGAACATTAAAAAAAAAAAAAAAACAAGAGACAACAATCAAAAGGAATATACTTTTCACCAAGTCTATTTAAAACATCTTTTTTATACCTTGCATATTCTTTTACACACACACACACACAGAGTGTTCTAATCTATTTAGGAAACCAAGGAACTGTGTGCAAAGGAATTGTCTTGCCATAAAGTCATATGAACTCCATGTTGCAGGCCTTATTGTCAACGGAAGCTTGAATTCCTCATTAACTGGGGATAGATATCACCCATTACTAATTGTCTTAAATTGTTGAATCATTCTTTTGTTTTAAGTAGCCTAAAAAAAAAAAAAAAGGCCAATCCTAAAAATCAGTTTAATAATACATTTGCTGTTAGAAGGGAGAAGAAATAATCAAGCAGGGAGATTAGCATACTCTGGTCTGCAGTAACTGTAACTCATCAGCCAAATGCAGCTACTCATTAGGTGAGTATAATAGCCCATTAAAGGAAAAACTGGGTGGATGGCATGGTATCAGTCAGCCACAGAATGGCTGGTGGTTATGCTTAGTGGATGCTAGTTTGGGCAAAGTGGGTTGAAACACACACACACACACACACACACACCACTCTTAAAGCACTACATATTGCTGCACTTGGGAGTTATCTTTTAACAGTGGTCAACTACTATGTTTTCCCAAGTAAAATAACAGTCTCAAAAGCACAAACAGGTGCTGTCATGGACAGAGGCTGTGACCTAGCTATCAGGTAGCTGGGAATGCCTGGACCCATGCCTTGTGTTGTTATTCTGAAAGAAAAGGATGTGCAGCTTCAGTATCATTCAATGGGCAAGCAGTCTGATGTTCCTGGATTGATGAGTCCTGGTATTAAAAACCAAGAGCCTGTCCTGCCTTTCCTGTTTAACAGAACAATTCCTCCTGGCTGCTATATTCATGATCCATCTTTTCACACCAGCAGAGCCAGTCCTTACTGACAGCTGCTCATGTCTCAAGGCTCATTTCCAGTGATGAGCCTATAACAGCAGCCCATATCAAACCTACTCTCAATGAAAATCCAGTTTTATGCTCCATGGAGAAACATGGCAATGTGAGGACCCAGGCCTAAATACAGTTCATTATGTGCATCTTTCCTTAAAGGATAGTTGATAATAAAAGTGAAATTTGAATGATTTGCCATCACCTTGCCATAACAATTGCCTTGATGCTCTGTTAGATGACATATTCGCACTTCTTCTGAAACAATGTCCTGAAGAGGTGCTTCTCTACAGTTCTACTGTTTTACTCATGGCGTCTGTCTCCAGTGCTTGAGTATCATGAGAGATGTAAGGAATTTGAAATTGGAGCTATTAACTTGGGTTGGATACTGTTTTAAACAAAATGATTAAAGAACAGTACTATGCACTCAGAACACTGAAAATGTGAAGAAAATTGTGCACTATTTTACAGCACCAATAAATTTTACTCGTTTCCGTCCATACATTTGGCTTCAGATTACATGCTGAAATAAAATCATATGCATAGCTTACTTGACAATACATTTAATGTAGCAAAACAAATGCATATTGTTTCTTACACTGAATAAAACAATGACTTTTCTTTTTATGTATACTAAGCTATACTTCATACTGGCTGTTTTTCTGAATGTCAAATCTGTCGGCCAAGTACACATTGGCTCCTTAACCTGTTCCCTGGAGAAACTGTTCAAGAACTGCTTATCCATGTGGAAAGATTACTCCAGTATCAGTGAGACTTATCTGCTCTGTAAGTGCCAGTTCAGTTGTAAAGCTTCTCGGGGGGCATTTTGTAAGGAGCACCGACTCAGCATCAATGAGTTGCAGGAAAATGGTATATAAAAACAATTTCTGCCTGTCTGTTAGGCCCAGTGAAAATCAAAGTATTGAATGCATTATAATTTTAGGTAGGTTTTTTTTTTTTAAATAACATCTTTATTCATTTTCTCAATGTAGCCAATGCTCCTTCCCATTTGATCTCATATGCTTAACAAGAGAAGGTTATGAGTTGACAAAAAAGATGCTGAGTCTTTCAAATAATTTAGGGGCACAATCCATCCAAGATTAAGCGTGCAATCTCCTATTGATTTCATTAGTCAAAAAATGATTAATTCTCTCTGGATCAAATCCAGAATCTCTACTAACTACATGAAAATGAATTGCATTAATAAGTACAGACTCATCCCTCAAATAAAAGCCATAGTTGGTGTAGCTAGGCGCATCTAAATACATGCCCTACTGTGGAAAGTCTATCCATTGCTGCATTGCTGTCAGGGGAATTTTATCCCAATGCCACAGATCGAGAGGGGAGTGAAATTGGGCTTTTCAAATCTTTTGACTGGATGGCAACTTGCTATCTATTATTTATTTATATTCACTCATTCATTCATTCATTCATTCATTCATTCATTCATTCATTCAAATGTTCATTTATTTTTAAGATGGCTTAAAGGCCATAGCACAAGTGGTTTACGTATTAAAAACAACCTCCCCAGCACCAGAATTACAAAATCAATAAAATTAAAACACTAGTAAATAATAAAGAAATCAACATCTCAGAAGATATGGAAGTAATGAAAATTAAAAAGCAGCCAAGAGAAAGTAAAATAAAATAAAAGATTGTGGATCCCAGATGGCAATTTCTTTTAGAGGTGTGGGGTAAGGCAGAAAAGGCTCGCTTTATCGTACACACCAACCAAACTGCCATGCAGGCATAGGTAAACTGGTCAGCTGCACATCTGTGGAATGATGAGCCCCACAGTTCTTTGTCATTGTCCAAACTGATGACACTGAAAGGCGTTTAAGACCAAAGCTTGCCCAAGGGAGCCAACTGCCTATCCCTGCTTTCATGAAGAACAATTCTGCTATTCTTTTTGGCCTCTAAAAGGTCTCTTAAAGGACTCACAAAGTGTAATACATGTATATATTATTTCATTGCCTGAAAGGAAGACCAGGCTTTTCTTCAAACAATTTATCTTCAAAATAGGGGTATGGCCTTAGATTTTCCATGAATATGGAAGTGAGAGGGGGTGTCTCTTTGATCTTCCTTTCAGAGGTGGGCTGGTTTTTTATAAGTCCAATTCTCCCCCATGCCATCAAACTGAGCTCAGAGTGGATAAACAGAATGGACATCCGATTCTAATGATTTGTGAAAGTAGTGGGACTTTGCAAAGTTTTGGATTCAGTTCCAAAAGAGTGCTTTGAGTCTCATGTGGAACGGTATTTGACCATGGTACTTGTCTGCAATCTTTTAAAAATAGCTTTCTACAGAATCTTATAGCAGTGGGGTGGGCAGCTGTATGTTCCCAGGAAAAGACACAACGGCTTTAAAGAATTGCAGATAGGTGTCAGATTTGTGCTTTTATAATCTCTGAGGCTGCATCTTCTATGAGGAAGATTCATATATCCGGGCACTAGTTACCAATGCCCCGTGGCATGATGATACATGTATAACAACCTGCCAAACAGCTGATCAGTAGGCTAGGTGTCAAGGCTCACCTCTGCTGCCGATCGTCTCGTAAAATGCCCCAAAATTTAACAATTGATTCTCACAAGCCAGTACAAGCTGGCTCCAGCAAACCTCTGCCTATGCCCATTTCAGTCAGTAAAATGGGAAGAGTAAAATTACCAAGGAGCAGGAGCAAAAGATTGTGGTCACATTGTGTATAGCTAGCCCTTGTTTAGCAACCACGGTTGGAACTGGCAACTTGGTCATTAAGCAAAGTGGTTCCTAAGTGAAACTGCAACTGTGGTTAAGATCTTACTTCAGTTTTCCTTTGCTTTATAGACCTGTGAGGCTTGGGCGTAAAGTTACTTTTTCATCACTGTCGTAACTGCGAACAGTCACTAAACAAGGCAATTGCTAAACAAGGACTACTTCTGTTTGTTTAAAATGTGTGATTGCCTTTTGGGGGATAAATTGCTGTGAAGAAAGAGACTTTGTCTGAGTCTTGCAGTTGAGGGAAATGCATGCACAGCCTCAATTTGTTCACATCTTCCAAACGCCCATAGGTAGCAATATTTAATGTTCATTGGGAATTGAAAGTGTTCAGATTCCTTCCAAATGTAGACTACTTTATCTGCCAGAGGATGTGAATGATCCAGATCAAGGCAAATTGAACTGAAGGTACTTCTCATCAGTATTGATTTCTCAAGAGCGTAAGGCATTGTGCCCTCTCACACTTTAGCTGATTACAGTTATTAGACTGTAGAGCAGTGTTTCTCAACCTCAGCAACTTTAAGATGTGTGGACTTCAACTCCCAGAATTCCCCAGCCTGCATGGCTGGCTGGGGAATTCTGGGAGCTGAAGTCCACACATCTTAAAGTTGCTGAGGTTGAGAAATACTACTGTAGAGAGTATCTTTGGGGAGAGAGAATATTGCAGGATGAGCGCTTAGAGAAAGAGTCTTTTCCAGTAGCTGAATAAAATGTTTCATGCAGACAATTGAACATAAAACTTAATTAAGACAATGCCATTTTAGACTTCTTTGGCAAATCTACTCTTAAGATCAACCCAGTATCAACCCAGTTTTCAGGGCTATGGTAGTTATATCTTCTTCTAAGAGTTAAATTGCACTGTTAATTGTGTACACAATAAATTAAATAGCATGTTGTTGCCTTTCTGATTTTTGTTTTTAATAGCATAAGCTTCTAGAGGCCCTATCTTGATCAAGACTACCACATATAGGTGGATGAGGCTTAAATCCCACCCCCAACTTGTTTTGCAGAATTCCCCCCTCCCTGTGTGTATGTGTGATTGTACAACTGTTAATAAAAACTAGAACAACTATCATATATTTAACATCTTGTTCAGCTTAGTACTTAGTTTCCTCAGGGTCCAGTGTCAAGGTCTGGACTGTATGTAAGAGTCCCAAACTTATTGTTCTAGGATTTTAAATATTTTGTAGCTGTGGCTGTCACCGCAGTCCACAAGTTTGCATAGTGTACATTTTTTATAGCTGAACTGATGATTCTAAAGGCACCAAATGGTAACATAGTAGCTGAAATTTATTTATATTGCCATGAAAATCCTTACCTCTCTCTATCTAATTAACAGCAAAGTGCTGCCTCATTGATCTCTTGATTAGGGTATCAGATCAGCATGTTACTGAGGAGAGAACATTATTTAGTGTAAGCCTTTCTGCTTACAATCCCTCAAGTAGGTATAATCAGTTACAAGATAAGAAGAATCAAGAAAAGTTGAGTCTAGAGGTTAGAACCATGGGCCAAGAGAGAACAACTGAAGAAAAACTAATTATAGGTTAGAAAACTTGTAGAGCTTAACCTGGCTGATTGACAGGAACAAGGGAGCACCCAAACCTTTTAAGAAGATTTAAGATTAGCAGGAGGGTAAATACAATTAAAAAACCCCTCACTCTTCTAATTTCAGACCACATATGATTATTATTTATTCCAGACAGCCAATTTTTTGGTTAAGACCCTGAACAATTCATCAGGAGCAGGGGGCATGATTCCAAGACAAATTTGGACAAACAAGTTTGGGTCTGGTCAATGGATAGTATCCTGAGAATAGAAAAATGGGGTCCAATAAAATAAAATTTGTTTTTCTATTTTATGAACTAGGCTTTTACTTGGCTATGGATATATAAACTAGAACCCATACTTTCCCACTGCTACTGTATGCACATAAGATCATGTTATCCAAATTACCCCATGTAAGGATGGAGAAGCAGTCTAACGGTTTAAGCATTCCTGTCAATCCCTCAAAAAACTCTCCAGAGTTTTTGTTTTTCCCCAGAATGGCAGAGTTGATCTCAAGCTCCCATTGCCTACTACCTGTCTTTCTTCCCTTCCTCTCCCCAAGATACCTACATTGTGAGGACTTGGAGAATGGAAGAGCAAATCATGATAAATTCAAAAGAATTCTGGGGTAAGTCTTCTTCTAGAGAAGTGACTCTGGCAGCCTTATTTACATTGATATCCATGGATCATAAGACACTGTTTCTCATTTTCTTCGGTGCCCTCTAATTATTTTTCCTCTTGAGGTGGAAAGATCAGACAGTACAAGCTGAATTTGAAAGGAACTGCTTAAGACAAGCTTTGATTTGGCTTGCAAAAAATTGCCAAGTCCCTTGATCAAGTTTCCATTTCTATTGCTTCAAATTAGGAGATTGTAGTGTTACGCTCTCCAAATGTTTTGGACTTCAACATCCATCTGCCTTAGCTGATATCATCAATGAAAACACACTGTATGAGTTCTGGTTCAGAAATCTGGAGGACATCAAGTTACCCCTGCTTCAAATATTAAGTAACGCCTGGAAAGGTCTTTGCAGATGATCTCAGATCATGGGAAAGCTCAGGCTCAAGTAAGTGATCCTTTTGGATCTGTGTTTTAGATTTACAGTTTACTCTTCAATTACATTATCACACTGCCTTACATCAAAATATTAAGCATACATTGATTTGAGTCTGGACATGGGTGGGGATCAGTGCCATTGTTTAAAGACTAGCAAAGTAAGTTTCTGTCAGTTTTTAATTTTTTTTTTAAACATTATTTTGAATTGTCTGCGGTTACCAACTAGCCTTTAAAGTTAGTCCAGCATGCTATACATTGTGGTTGTCTATTCTGGGAATAACTGATAATAATGTGGCCAAGTTTTGGATATGCCACATCAGACATAGTAAGAGCAGCACAATAATGTCTGAGTGGTGAGTTTGATCTAGGCCATGAAGCTGCCCCATCTGGCTTGTGAAGCCTCACCTGAGGCCCACCTTTCAGAAGTGTTGACCCCTCCTGAGGGAATACTTCAAATCAGAACTTCCATAAGATTTTCCAATTTCTGCCTCTTTCACAAAGAGAAAAAGCACAGTATGGGCAGCTAGTCCTTAAAGGTGTCACTCAAGAACTAGCTTATGGGAAGGAATCAATTTGAAGTGTTCCTAGCTCCTCTGTGAGCTGTCCCTAGGAGGTGAGGGGTTTGGTCTTACTCGCTGTGACATAATTAAGACTCCTGTTTCAAAATATTTCGTTTTAAAAACTTGTAATAGCCATGCAGAGAGCCAGTTTGGTGTAGTGGTTAAGGCACCAGCCTAGAAGCCTGGAGACTGTGAGTTGTAGTCTCGCCTGAGGCATGAAACCAGTTGGGTGACTTTGGACTCTCTCTCAGCCCTAGGAAGCAGACAAGAGCAAACCACTTCTGAAAATCTTGCCAAGAAAATTGTGGGGACCACTCCAGGCAGTTGCCAGGAGTCAACACTGACTTGAAGGTGTACGTGTGCGTGCACACACACACCCACACCCCTACAAAGCCACATACACCCAAAAGGAGATGTGGACTTTTATCAAATTTGCTTTAATTTTGTTCAGGCTAAAGTTCATTCCATTCTGTTTCTGCATAAACTTGCTATTTTCTTCCTTCCTTGTTAGACAAACTGATCCAAGCAATAGTTTCTGCTCTTATTCCTGAGTCTGCTTGGGGATGTAATTCAGCAGAGAGAAGTGTGTGTATGCATGTATGCATGTGTGTGTGTGTGTGTGCGTGCGTGTGTGTTTATTTCCGGACAACTTGGACCTCACAGTTACTGTGGGATATTACTATCCCATAGCTGCTATGGGACTTTTGAGTCTATAATGCCAAAAAGCTGCTAATTTTCATCATCATATTTATATCCCACTTTTCTTCTCATTTCATCTCTGCAAAAATGCCTGTGAGACAGATTTTGCTGAAAGATAGAGACTTGTTAGTCATTCTGTAGTCAAATAGGGACTTTAACCTGTGTCTCCCTGGCCCAGTTCACCATCTTAACCATTACAATAGCTATTTATACATGTACCAAAGTAATTAAGTATTTCTTTCAAACAGGTAGCTTATATATTTTAATTAAGGCTTGATTTTCATTTTTATCCAAGTAAATTTTTCATTTTATCCAAGTAAATTACTAAAGATCCTGCATCATATTTAAAAATCTTCCAGGTCTTCCATCTTTCCCTTTTCTTGTTTGACATAAATTTGGTATTTAACCTGTTTAAAAATATCCTTTTAAAAAGTTCCTAATAATGCATATGACTGCACATTGTCTTGTATTTTGCAGTTTCCAACCCATTAAAAAGAGAAATTATAAATAAACTTCATTAATCTGCCACTCCCTTTATACAATTAATTTTATATAAATTTTATCATATAAGTCAGATCCCAAATTCTTAGCATCAAGATTGTTAAAGAACAGGCATCTTTTTCTTTCTGCTTGTGGCTAATGGCTATTTTGGCAACAGTTAACAAATTCATACTGATCACTATCTTTGCCTGCAAAATCCTACTTTTCAGTTCCAACAGAGATGATCAGTGTCTGCTCCTGTATCCTTACATCTTCAACAAGCACCATTAATTCCAGAATAAATATGGCTTGATCTCTTAAATACTGCCTGGTAAAATATTTTTTTCAAACTCAAAGTCTCATAAAATCAGCAGTTTTCCATTCATTCATTCATTCATTCATTCATTCATTCATTCATTCATTCATACATGCATATGCTTTGCAAGTGCAAACTTCTTACCAAAACCTCAGTAAATACAGTGCATGTCAAATCAACATTTATTTATGAAATCTGAGAAATTAGAATTTGTTTAACAATAAACATTTTATTAGAATTCAGTCACATTATTTCCAGTGAAATAGGAACATGGTGCCAATTAAGAGAGATTATAATACAGAGGGGGCAGGGTAGGGCAAAGGGAAAAGATCAGATTGCTTTGGTATAGATTTTTCATACATTCATGGCCATTAGTTGAGGACTGTAGCATCAGGAAATAGCTTGTATGCCTGAATCAGTCTTCAAAGATTAATCACCCAAACCAGAACTTTTGTATTGGACTAGGAGATAGATTAGACAGACAGATAGATAGATGATAGATAAAGATAGAGACAGACATACACACATATACACACACACACACACACACACACACAGAGAGAGACTGTCTGAAGCCTTTAGAGCCTACCTGCTCATTCATGTTTTCGTTTAGGGGCCTTTTCTTCAAGTTTAGGTTTAGATGTGATTAAAGGCAATGCATCTTCAGTGGAACTGTAGAACAGTTTGTAAAGAATGTTCTACTGACAAATACCTGGTTAGTTATTTTTTAAATGCCAGATGAAGACCAGCTTTCTCTCCCAAAGTTTTAATGTAGCATGCTTTCAATATCCCACTTGCTACTTTATTGTGGCATTATGTCCATATTACATTTCATTATCCAGTTTTGTTGTCACTTACCCAGAAAATGTTTGCTGAAATGTAGAATATATATTGTACTAGTCCAGGTGCACTGATAAATTAGATGAATGAAATTCATTTTCTCTTCCTGTCCAAGTTCATGAGGAGAAAATTGGGGTCCAAAGAGACCTGCCAAAATCTGCAACAACTTTGGAGAAAGTGCCACATTCCTTCTATTGTGGTTTAACCCAGCAACACTCCCAGCCAAGAAAGAATCTCTAAATTTTTGATCTGGCTCCTGGGGAACTGGAGAAGTCCTCTCTTTGCCACAGTGCACCAGCTTTTCCTGTTTCTTCCTGAAGTTATGAAGCTTCTTTTAAAAAAGAGATCTTTGGTGATAATTAATTCCAGCTCTAAGACCATAGCACAACTATATCATCAAACATTTTTTCCCCATAAAATTCCAGCCAGGTGGGAAACAATTTGGAGGAGCATCTGTCACCCTTCAGAGTCTCTGAAGGCAGGTAAAATTGGATAACCTCTGCACCTCCAGAGAAGGAGAAATTGTTGGTGAGTGGGTAGCCTTAGAAATTGGTTAAATAAAAAGAAGTAAATAATACATGAAAATTGAAAATAAGGAGCAATTACTGCATCTACATTCATGCTTTATCTTTAACAGGTGGTTCCCCTAACCTCCTACATTTGAAAAGGAGAATTGACATCTCATTTGGCTGCTTTCATCCCCATATGCTAGCTGATACTGCCCCCATTGAATTTTTGTCAGGCAAGCAAATGGTAACATCCTGAATGTTTTGCTTCTTATAAGGAACTCAGCCAACCACTTTCTTTATGACATGGAGACTGGAAAATGGAAATCAGAACAGAGATTTAGCAAGTTTGATAGAAAAAAATGGAAAATAAAGATGTGAGTCCACTTTTGGGATAGAAAGAGTCATACAAATATCACTAAGATCTATGTGGGGGACAGGCCCAAATCTACTGTACCTATATAGTGTGAATTAAACTTTGAGATCAAGGACTGAGGGTGTGGGGATGCTGAAATGTTCTTCCACTGCTTTTCTGGGTATGGCTTTTTCTGATGTTAGATTTGTGTCTACTTATTCTTTTGTGCAGTAGTTGATCATTCTGTCCAATATAAATTGTAATGGGACACTGCCGACAAAGAATGGTGGATAGCACACTGGTGAATAAATATTGTTTGTGTGATGTTGTGAGTTATATTATTAGATCCTGTAATAATGTAGATATGGGGGCAGAATTGGTATCTCAGTCTGGATCCAACACAGCATTCTAAGCCTCTCCTTCAAAATGATGAGAGTTTGGATTTGGTTAATCCTCCTTCAACTGTCATTACCACACAGAGAGAAGAGATTTGCTATTTTGATCATGTTCCTTTTCTAACTTTCAGGCCAAACTTGTTCTATCTTTGAGTTAATCTGTTGTGCTGAATGCTTGGGATAGATTGAAAAAATATCCCCCCTTCTTAATTTTTTTCCCTCTTCTTAAAGCATTTATTTTCTTATATTAATTTTTTGCTTACTTCCCCTTAATGAAGTTCATTTTTAAAAAATGTTTTCTCTCATGTTCCTCCTAAATCATCATCATCTGACAACATTAAGCACACTGAAATTAAGAAGAAGGTTAGTAGCAAATACATCATGAGAGTGAAGAAGATCTTAAAGTCCAAACTCAGTGGAGGAAATACCATCAAGGCAATTAACATCTGGGCAACTCCAGTCATTAGATACACAGCTGGTATAGTGGACTGGACTCAAGCAGAACTAGAAGCCCTGGATAGGAAGACCAGAAAAGTAATGACAATGAATCATGCCCTTCATCCATGCAGCAGTGTTGACAGATTCTACTTACCAAGGAGCAAGGTGGGCATGGAATTTTGCAAGTACACCAGACAGTTGAAGAAGAAAAGAGGGCATTGGAAGAATATCTGAACAACAGTGAAGAAGATGCACTGAAGCTAGCACACCATTGAAGGCTTACTGAATACTGAAGAGACCAAGCTGGCCTACAAGAAAGACCAAATGAAGGATAGAAAAGAGACATGGCAAGGCAAAGTATTACATGGTCAGCTGTAAAACTAGCAGCAAAGCAGATAACAACAAGACCTGGCAATGGCTAAGGGCAGGAAAGTTGAAGGAAGAAACAGAGAGGCTAATTCTGGCTGCACAAGACCAAGTCTTAAGAACAAATGCATACAAAGCCACAATTGAGAAGACAGCAACAAACAGCAAATGCCGCCTCTGCAAAGAAGCTGAAGAAACAGTGGACACCTAGTTAGCTGCTGCAAGAAGATTGCACAGACTGACTACAAATAACAGCATGACAAAGTAGCAACAATCGTGCATTGGAATATCTGCAAGAAATACCATTTCCCTGCAAGCAAGAACTGGTGGGACCACAAAACAGACAAAGTGATACAAAATGAAGAAGCTAAAGTGCTCTGAGACTTTAGAATTCAAACAGACAAGCACCTGCCACATAACACCCCAGACTTAACAACTGTTGATAAGAAAGACAAAAAAGGTCTGCATAGTGGACATTGCAATACCTGGAGACAGCAGAACAGAAGAGAAAAAATTTGGGGAAAATCACAAAATATAAACACCTGCAAATAAAAATAGAACAACTGTGGCAAAAGAAAGCAAAGATAGTACCAACAGTAGTAGGTGCCTTGGGTGCAATCCTAAAACATCTGGAGCACCACTTGAAGACCATTCAGCATTGACAAAATCACCATCAGTCAATTGCAAAAGGCAGCTTTACTTGGAACAGCTTACATCCTGCAACAGTACCTTTAATATTATTAAACAACATCTGCCTATCCCAGGTCCTTGGGAAGGACTCAATAGATGGATAAAAATGCCAAATCCAGTCTAAACATCTGGCTGACTGTGCAATGAACAATAATACCTGGACTTTCCTGAATCTTTTAACTGGTTCCTTCCAATGTTCATCTGAATTTGTAGATATAAGATTTTCTTTCTTTTATTAAATCTTTAGGACATACTGTTATATAGAGATAAACTTACCATGACTTGCATTTTACTCATATGGGTGGAAGTTCAGATGGAGCTAGAGCCAAATAATTATTGAAAATCAAATCATTTCTATAATTTTGTTTGTCATGATTCCTGCATGCAATAGCTATTCTGTTTGACAGTTCATTTCATATTACCTTTCTAGTAAGGGTTAAATTGCAGTTAACTGAACTTGGTAATCTTTGCAAGCAGTTGCTGAATTAACTTTTGGCTTATAAGGACATGCCTGTTCTTTTCTTGTGATTATTCCATGTTCTATATTCTCTCTAATGTTCTTTTACACCCTGCAATGTAGGGTTGTATCATCTGTTTTTATTTTTTCCCTTTTGCTTGTATAGTACATACACCTTTCATAAATATGAAAGTAGTGTCATTCTTTTTCTACTTTGGATTTCATTTTTTTCCCCCAAAGACAGCCCTTGCAGATAGTCTTTCATCAGATATGGTTACACCCCTGGGCAATGGCAGAACTTTATTTTTGGAAATCTTTTTTTCTGTAAATGTTCAGCTTATCAAATACAGTTTCAGAGTTATTTTTTTGTAGAGTATAAGATACTATAACCAAATGATGCTGAAATTAACTTTTAATGTTATTATATTTTATGCAGATGTAACATGAAGCATTTCAAATCTTATCTTAGATGAAACAGAAAAGGTAAGATTGCTCTTTTCCCCAAACCAGCTGACAAAATGGCAGGAAGTTTTAAGATCTTCCACATTTTTGGCCCCTGCTGATGCTTAGGGACTACAGATGTTATTAATTTGACCAATACTGTGCTCTGTGATCCTAAATATCTGGAGGGACCAAGTTGAGGAATACAGCAAGATGTGTATTTTTTTTTTATTTGTAATATTTCTAGGTCCCTTTATAGTATAACATTATAATAACCCTATTTCTAAAACCAGCACACACCATTTATTAAAATATTTGTCCAAAGTACTAAAAGCAGACATAGCTATATTTAAAATTGAGTTAAGAACAATAACAGCCATTCAGAAGAAGACTTGAGAGTGTAAATAGAGTTCTGTGGCTTTATTCAAAGTTGGCAGTGAAATCCATTGCAGATGAACATTCACCTTATAGGTTACAGTCATTGTAGAAACACTATTTTTTTATGGAACTAACTTAGTATGTCTTAACTGAGGGTGAGAGAAGGACTTCTGTTCCTGTTTTGAAATGCAGGTGATTATTACAGATGAATGTAGTCCTTCAAGTAACTTTGTTGCAAAGCATTTAATGGTTTAAAGATTAGAACCAGAACTTTAATTTGTACTTGGAATACACTTAAAACCAGTGTAGTATATATATTATCTGTTCCAAATATCTTCATCTTACCAACATTCAGGTGTCCACATTCTGAACAAGCTGAAGTTTCCAATAATCTGTAATGGTAGAGAACATTACATTAATCCACCTGAAATCATTACTGCTTGGATAACATAAGGAAATCTAGATAGGATCGCAGCTAACATATTCGTCTTACTAAATTTCTACAGGTAGAATATAATTGAGGAGGACTCCTAAACTGCTCACTAGTAGGAAAGGGTGACTTAAAATCAGCCATGAACTTTCATCTAGAGAACTCTTGTTATTTGTATTTTTCTGTCTTTCTTATTTGGATTAACAATCAGTTTGTTCATTCTCATTTGCCCCAAATAGACTCCAGATTCCAGTTAAAGTATTTCACAGAATGAAAACACGAAAATAAGGAAAAGCACTGGTTTTCCCCACTGATTTCATGTAGATTTGGAAAAGCATGAGAATAAAGTGAATATTTATGACACCCCATAGCCTGGGTGAAATGGAGGTCTCCCAGCACCATCTTCTATGATCATTCCTCTAGGAAGGACTGGAACTACAATAGCACTGTGCTTTCTAAATACAACCCACATAAATGTTCCATGGTAAAGTCCAGAAGAATTAACAAGGATGCACCAACATCAATCACTTGGTGTAACAGAGGGGTTTGAAGAGTTTCTTAAATGTATACCTAATCATTTTTTGAGGATATTTTGATCATTTCTTCCTGTAACTTCTTCTTTGTTCTGGACTGTGGTGTGTATGGCATATGTGGGGGAAGGGGGAGAAGGGCAGGGAGGAACAGGAAAGGAAGGTAAAGCTGACTTGGTAGAAACCATCAGCAGAGAACATAGAAAGAGATCTCTGACAATATTCCTAGCAGGGAAAAAAATATTTCATAGCAAAATAGTTCATAGCATAGAATTTTTGTTCTGCTGAACAGCCTAAGTCAGTGTTGTCCAAACTTGGCCACTTTAAGATGAGTGGACTTCAACTCCCAGAATTCCCCAGCCAGTAAGTTGAAGTCCACTCATCTTAAAGTGGCCAAGTTTGGACAACACTGGCCTAAGTCAATAGCATTAACAGCAAAATGCTGCCTATTCAGTGTGTTCTACACTAATTTAGTTTGCTCCAGAAAATTTCACAGGATCTGGATGCTGTAGTGACAGTTACATTTTCAGTTATGCCCATAAACAGTGTATTTTAACATTTTGTTTCCGTTTTTTCCTTTTGTGATAATAAGGTTATAGCTAAAGTTCCTCCCAGGCTAACCTGGCTCTGGGCCTTCATCTTTCTTGAGCAGTGATGGCAGGAAGTCCAGAACAGCAGTGGTGGGGTGCTGCACACCGATTAGAATCAAGCAGAGAGGAAACCATGCCCGGAGGCTGAGAAGAAGGCAGGCCATCTACCTGCCCAGAAGTTGTGTAGGATAAGGAGGATACATGAGCACATGTCCCTGCTCCCATCCTATTCTTAATCAGTCTTTTGTCATCTTGTGTCCTCATGAGAAGAAAAAAGTGGCTGGAAAGTGTTGTGGAAAATCATGGTTTTCTCCATCTGAGAATCATATATCACAGCATATAAATCTATTGAATCAAGGCAAGCTATTCTTAAGTTTGATTAGGTGATTTTAGGAATTGTACTGCAATACTCAAGTGTTCTTAAAAGACACGTGCAAAGCATTTTGAGCTTGAAATGGCTGTTTCAAATTTCTGAGCTCAAAACAAGCCTCACAGGTTCAGAAAGATCAGAACAAAACACTGAAGTTGTTTCAAGTTGTATTCTAATTGAAAATAGCCAACTTGGACTATTCCAGTGGGGTTGTTTTGTTCTGACCACAAAATATGTTTTCCATTTTGGGCATACACCTAGTTATTAGTGTACTCCTTAGGAAAGAGAACAAAACCAGAATCATTGGAGACCTTTTCCTTACTCAAAGAAGCGCCAATGGGTTTCAGCCTCCATTGACCCAGAAATGAACATATCTGAAAAGGATTTAGATCTGAATGGGATATAGAATACCATAATTTATGCAAAAAGAAAAAAGAAAAAAGAATAATAATAATAATAATAATAATAACAACAACAACAACAACAACAAAAACAAGAACAAGAAACAATCTGAAAATGGATTGATTCAAATAAAAACATGCTCACAAAACTTATGTGGACAAGTGATATAGCCTTGTATTTACAAAAATCTTTAATTATTGAATTGAGAGTAATTGGTCAACATTTTAGAACTTCTTTACATGCACTTTTTATCCTTCCTTCCTTCCTTCCTTCCTTCCTTCCTTCCTTCCTTCCTTCCTTCCTTCCTTCCTTCCTTCCTTCCTTCCTTCCTTCCTTATCAAATTATAAGATTTCCCATCTATTGAACAAAACTCTGAGCAGTAAACAAGAAATGTAAAACATACATGCAGAAAGAAAAGCCAGGTCAAGGCCCCCCATTAACATCTCAAGGGCACCCATTCCATACATCTGTGATGGAGCTTCAGAACTAACAGCCTGTTCTCAGTGCCTGGAGGAAGAGCCAGGTCTTTATAACCTTCCAACAGACAGGTAAGGTTGAGGTAGCCCATAACTCTGTGGGGAGTCTGTTCCAAAGGACAGCTGCAAAGAAATCACACTTCCTAGGATCCACCATGTGACATTGCCTCACTGAGAGGACCCGGAGCGTGCCCACTCTGTCAGATCTGGTGGGATGGGCAGAA